>NC_045752.1:14197107-14217107 GCF_008692095.1 Etheostoma spectabile | reverse complement strand
GCGAAGGTAGAAAAGAAAAACATTTTTTTTTACTCTCTGTGTTTCTCTTCTCAGTGGTTAATGGATACATGAGTTATATACAGTACTTATTTTAGTCCCTTTAATCATGAGCTTTTATCGCATGTTCTGCCAAGACCTTCCACCAGTTACTGGTCGGGCCTGCCAAGAGAAATGAATGAAAATGTAGAGAAACCAAATATTGTGGAGCCATGGCTCAGAAGTCAAAACCAATCTTTTTCTTCCCTCTGAAATGCTAAGCTACAAAAGAAACACCTAACTGGGACCAGGTATTGTGTTCACATAGTGAGGGGATGAGAGATGGGGGAAACACTTGAAATTGGGTTTAGTGATATGAGAAGAATTAGTGTGGTAAATGTTACCTGGCTAATGCTTGTGCAACATAAGCTCATGTAAGCTATGCAAAGACAAAACAAATGGTCATGTCAGCATTTTCAACTTATGCGGCTTAAGAACAGAAGAGACATCATTAATCTTTTTTTGACATGCCCTGATCTGTATGAGAAAAAAATGTGAAGTGACTAAAGTAATTCTTGTTCTAGACACAACAACTGCAGATCACAGAGAAGTGCTGTTTAGCAAGGTCCTCAACATTCAAATAAATGAGAAAACACCCAATCCAATGCAGTAAACATCCCCAGAGATCAAACCCACATCAGAGGTGTTGACCATTATCCTTGTGTGTCCTTAATGGATATAAAGCCTGCAGAGTGGATGAGTGTCTCTGGTCAGGTCGGATCCGGAGGCCGCTGCATTAGCTGGGGCCAGAGCTGCTGCGGCCACTGGAGCTCTCAGGCCTGGAGATTAGTGCTTAATGCTTGTGGAGAGTGGAGGACCTTCCTGCCCACAAAGTCCTACCCTATGCCCCCTAAAAAACCACAGCTGACCACCGGGGCACTGGGAAATGAAACCGAGGAAACCACGGGCCAGGCAAGAGCAGCAAGGGCCGATACCGGGGCGGAAAAAAACAAAGAGTTGGGCCTTTTGGCGGCTTGGTGGTTGACGCTGATGGAGGTATTAAGATATTAATTGCTTTTTGACTTGATTTGGTTAAGGGAGCAGGGCAGGCCTGCGGCTTCTCACACAGTGGCCAGTAGTCTAATGGTGGAGAGGCCTGACGGGGCGGAAAGGGTCCGGTATTGGGCTCCATGCTGGACGGGAGAAACCTCACAAAAAGAGACCTGTTTTTGTACACAAGTGATGGTTGAAATTTTTTTTAAAGATAGTGATAACATAAGTACTAGTAGTAATCTAGGAGGTTTACATAGTTTAAGATTTTACACATTTTCATATTTACAATTTTGAATAATTGTAGAAATGAAAGGGCAATGAAAAGGCAAAGTGTAGGTGAAACAAGAATGTGGGCCAAAGTCAAACCCTCTAAAGCAATTGTTTAGCATTTTGGGGAAATACTCTTACACACTCTTAATACACTTTCTTGCAAAGAGTGCATCAAATATGAAGCTATAACCTGCAGCCTGTTTCCCTTCGCTTAGCTTAAAGACTGGAAACTGGGGGAAAACAGTTAGCATTTCTTAAAGACACATATAAACAACATGTGCCTAACAGCACCTTTGAAGGTGACTAATAAACACATTTTCTTTTGTTTGTTTAAATCAACAGAGCAAGGATAGCTGTCTCCATACTTAACTAAAGGCTAAGCTAAGCTAACCATCTCCCGGTTGATGCAGACAGACATGTTAGTTATATTGCTCTTCTAGTCTATCTCTGGACAAGAAATCAATAAGTGCAAGAATACCATTCAGATTTCGTTAAAGTTAAAGTTAATAAAATAGTCTACAAAGTCGCAATGAATGAGCAGACGGTGAACTGAAGGCTAAATGCGTCTCACATCGTAGACTGGGTTAACCCCACTGAAATGGTTGTGCGTCAGCTGGGGGTGCTGCCTGCGTACACGACAGCAGACATAAACAGCAGCGCAGCAGCCCTGACGCAAGGCCGCAGCCTCACACACACTCAGAAAGAGGCTAAGGTTGCATTGGGAAAAGTGAATCACCAACCCCGGTGACTCAGGACACACAACCTATACTTATGGGCTGCTGTGTTCATGAAACTGTACTCCGCTGCATGTGTGCGTGGGAGTGGCGTGTGTCCGCTGCATATGCGTGTACGGTGCAGGCAGCTGCCAGGGGATGGGCAAGGAACATTACCATCAGCATCTCTGTGGATCAAGGAGAAGCCCCCAGTAATCCTGGCTTCTCTCCAGGCTCCCACACACCGCAATTAGGATTAATCCTACCCTCCTCCCTCCCAGCAGCAGAACAACAGAGAACGATGGAGCGACTTCATGTGTTAGTGTGTGTGTGTATGTGTGTGTGTGTGTGTGTGTGTGTGTGTGTGAGAGTGCGTGTATGTGTGCATGTGTGAGTATGGGTGTGTGTGTGTATGTGTGTGGCTATAGGAGGCAATTAGCCAACTTTGTATGTGGGGTGGAGATCCCCCCCTTAAACCGCCAGACGACCACTAGGCTGTGGGACTGTGGAATGGCGCAAAAACTCACATATCACACACACACACACACACACACACACACACACACACACACGCACACACACACGCACACACACACGAAATATGGAGGGAGGGTAACAAATTGACCAAAGTGGTGGCGATATAAACAACTGTTTGACCAGTAGCCACATAATTGGCTGTAAAGCAGGAAGAGTTCTCACTCTCTGCAGGGAGTTTTCCCCACAGTATTCCACCACCAAAGAATTTCTCATTGTGCAGACATATAGCTCTTTCATATATTTTAATAGTCCATAGCTTTGTAAAATCTATCATACTGTCTGAAAACAATATGATACAGTCAGGATCAGGGGGATGTATGCCATAGTAGAGAGTGAAAAACTTGATGTCAGTGTGTCTGGAGTTTCTCGGAAGGTTAATTATGGCTTTTACTTGGTTTGACAGATTACCAGCAAACAGCTAAGGTGCCGCTGCTGAGTGCAGATTAAACATCTGCAGGGTAAACACAGCCCACAGGGTCACTGTGCCGAGGCTTAGCACTGACAGGAACTATACCCAGGTGTATTTGAGGTGAGGTGGGCTTCGCTACAGGAATTCTTGAGTGTACAACAGATCTTCCATAATCAATTACAAAACATGTTTGTCATGTCCCTCTAAAATTAATGTTTTCTGACCTGATTCCCCTATCACCAAAATATTTGCTGTCAGTGCTTTCAAAAAAGAAAAGAAAAGAAAAACATACAAATGACTGTTGCTACTTGCTACTTGGTTAGCATCAGGAACATGGTTTGTTTTAAAGGGGTAGCTACTCCAACTTTTTAGGTTTGCACTTCTATGACGTTGGAAGACTCATAAGAAACATTAAAAAAATGACTTTTAGAATCTTGCATGGGTCAATCAACCTCTGCTAAACATGTAAAGTCTCAAGCCCAAACCAAGATGACATCATTAAGGTTATTTTTTTCAAACTTTGGAAAACTCTCTCTAGAGCCACATTTTACTGTTATTATACTGTTTTCAGAAGCGTAGTAGTATGCCTTGTGATGAGTAAACTTAGTGCAGAAACCTTAAAAAATAAGTCAGAAGGGAAATATCGTGGTCATGGCTAAAAGAAAATAACATTTACGGATAGCTGAAAACTGGAAATGAACTTTGCTGACCCACAGACCCTTCAACTCCAACAACAACCTGTTCCATGTACCTCCTGCACCTTTGCTCTTGACAGAGAAGAGACGATTTACACAGCAGACATTTTGACTTGTCATAGGAAAAACTGTTGTGCATCATCAGAGGTTGAGCCATCTTGTATTTTCTTCATTACAGTACAGAGTGACAGCAAGATGTTTGACATAGAATTAGTGTCGGTCTGACAGTAATTACACACACATAATTATTGAGTTATAAATAATGATGATGAAAGTAATGATTGTTCTATATCATCTCTGACCTGTGGTTGCCACTAATGTTATTTTTGTGCAAGAAGATTCTCCTTTTCAGCTGAATGTTGGCAGGAGACATGAGGGTCGTTGGGGAGATGAACTGGGTGGGGAGAGGTGTCAGGGTGGAGAGCCTGTAACACATCAAACCTCAGAGCTCACACCTTCAAAATTTCACAGCTACCTTAACTAACCACCTCTGCAATAAAGGAAGCAAAAATATACACTGCTATAACATGCTTAGAGGCTATTTATCCACTCCCTGATTGAATCGTCCGTTGAGACAAATACAGCAATACTTCCTCTCACAACAGCTGCTGTGTTTACAACTGCAATACTTTAGCTTTATAGTTATAACAAAAACAAATCCTTCTCTCCCTCGCAACCTATTATGGTATTTCCCTTGCAATAAAAAGTCAGGGAGTGCAAAATGTCCCCAATAGGCAGCTGCACGCTACAACTAAAGCGTCAAAATCACTTCCAGACTGCTGCGCTATGGATCAAGGGGAAGGAGAGGCACAGCAAAAGGAAACCAAGGCAAAATAAATTAATTGCAAATGTATCGCGGAGGGGGGCAAAGGGGAGAAGATTGGGGCGATTTATCTGTGCTGACGGACGGGGACAGGATCGGTAAGCTGAGGGTGAGAGGATGGGGAGCAGCATGAGGCAAGTGAAAAGTAACACAGCTGATGAGGTGCACAGATTCAACCAAGTGAAAGATGGGCAGAGTGCAAAAGAGGGAGCAGTGGGGTGTTACATGGACATGTTTGAGTGCATCCGAGAGCCGAGGCAGTTCTGTTAATCTTTAAGAAAGCAGGCTGCAGAATGCTGAGAGTTTAAGGGGGGAGAGATGGATTTGGGCTGTGACAATGATAAACGGGCCGGGGAAATAGGTTATGGAGAGCAGTCATCCACCTGCCCTGCCCTGCGTGAGCTCCCCTCAACTCAAACAAGATGCGGGAGCAGGAAGTGCAGTGTGCCAGCTCAGGAGGGAGGAAGCTGCTCCCTGCCACTTCTCCCTTTGTTCTTTTCAAGCCACAAATGCATGGGACAGGTTTATCAACACCAACAGAGGAGCAGGATTCATGGGTTTTTAACAGTATTCATGCTGGCTTTCCAAGGATAAACTGATTGTGGTCAAATATAAGGGTGCCTGGGTAGCTTACCTGGTAGAGCGCTCACCCATAAAGAGAGGTTTACTCCTTGAAACAGCGGCCGCAGGTTTGACTCCAACCTGCGGCCCTTTGCTTCATGTCATTGTTTTCCTTTGCACTAAATGCTTGCTGTTGGGTCTTTGTAAATTATAGAGTGTGGTCTAGACCTACTCTAAATGTAAAGGGTCTTGAGATAACTCTTATGATTTGATACTATAAATAAAATTGAATTGAATTCCCCATCTCTCACCACTTTCACATCTTCAGCTTTCCCATATAGATAAAGGCCTAAAAATGCCCCAAAATAATCTTAAAACTTAACTGTCATACTTCAATATAATAATATAAATAGTGTAAAACAAAATGTGTAAAATGAACAAAATCCCTTAAAAATTATTGATCTAAATTCTTACCTTTTAATAAAGCGCAAACAAAATGTTATACCTGCCTTAATTTTTCTTACACATTTTTGGGATAACAAGTGCAATTTTACAATATGCATAAATTAATTCAATAATTTGACTAATGACAGAAGGAAAACTAACAGTTTGGATTGAAATTGCATTATGCTGGTGAAATAGTGATCTGTACTCGTGCTGAAACATAACCAAACTGCTACTAAATGGAACTATAGAGAGTTTCAGTAACCGTTTCTTAAACCACTGTACGGTCTTTATAAACAAACAGTGCTAATAAAGCTCCATCTACAAAATAGTGTTGCTTCTTGCTTTCTCTGGGGCTAAAAACAGGCCCAGAGAAAGCGAGAAGCGACAGGCTGCATTCAGCAAGACATTCTATTTAAATATTGCTGTCTTGTCCTCATATCCTGCACAATGTCATGCAATGCTCATGCAAATGAGTTAGAAGGTGACTTTGGTGCAGTAAGTTAGAAAAACTCCTGTCCACTTGTCCCTTATTAAATAAATAATTGATTTTTCCACAATTCAACTTTTTACTTGCTAAACTATTGAACATTAAGTAAAAAGAAGTTACTCCACACTAAAGTGTGTATGTGACAGTGATGGCACTTACATTATGTGGTTGGGTTGTGTCACAGGATTAAATAGGTCTCAGTGGACCAAAATGTCTTTCAGTCAGTGTTAGAATAATGACAAAACATGGAAGATAAATTCTTAAAATAAGATTAAACTGTCAAGACACCAATATGGAGGAATGAACCTGGTTATATTGACAGAAGAATAACTGCAGAAAATGGCACTGCCACGCTGCTAGAACAAAGATTGGTTCTTTTGGAGGTTACACATCCTTCACTGTTTTGTTTTCCCTCCACTGGCATAATTCAATAAAAGCTTGACGCCAAATATCATTCTGTGTTAGAGAAAGTTTTATAAGCCTTAAATGGAATCAGGCCTGAAAGTGATGCATGCTGGTCTTTCCTCATGGGAAAGAGACAGGAAGAGAAAAAGAGAGGATGAAAGTGTCCAGATGACTCGACAACAGCAAAATTGTTTACTGTCTCTGTCTGTTTGTACTTTTCAGTAATTCCAGGAAACCCTAAACACACAGTGACTGACTATTATTTTAACATTTGATTTTTACAAAGGGTTGCAAAAGGTTTAACTGTGCATTGTGTTAAAATAAGTTAGTATGTTCTCCCTATGCCATTGCATGTTCTCTCCCAAACACACAAACATGCATGTGAGGTAGATAGGCAACTCTAAATTGCACATACACTATGTGCATAGGTGATGTCTGTCTCTATGTGTGATTGACTGGTGATCTGTCCAGGGTGTATTTCGCCTCTCGCCCAATGTCGGATCAGTTCAAGCCCCTCCGTGTTCCTCTGAAGGACAAACGAGTATGTAGCTAATGGATGAAATCGCTAAAGGTGTTCAAAATTCAAACAACATCCCCTCTCCTCCACCCTTCTCTGCAGCAGACAGACCCAACAGACCTGCCAAAGTGAATTTACCTAGTAAAGTGAATTACAGGGTGATAAACGATACTTTGGCAGCATGGCAGTAAACTGCTGAGAGAAGCTAAATACTAATGTGATTTGTCAAGGAGTTTATAAGCTGTAAGTGCTGCGATGAAATGACTGCCTACTCACTACTCATTGGAAGAGATAAACACGAGGGGAAAGTCTTTGTTTTGCAGCCTAATCGACCTCTGGGAGGCCAACAGAGAGGAAATGGTTAACATTTACTGTTTACACTAGTGGTTGTGCACAGAGAGGAGGGACAGTGTTTTCCTATATGGTAAACCAATGTACCCTACTGTTTAGCAGAGCAACCTTAAGATAGATACTAGACTGCTGATGTATAGGGTTCTGATGAATAAACATGTTCTGGTTTAACCTCTTAATTTCCATATGGGAGGTCTCTTATATCTGGGGAAACTAGACTCTAAAAATATCTCTCTCAGCTTGCCCCAGACTCTACTGGACCTACATGGACGGACACACAAACACATGCACACACAATCCTCCATGGGTACATACACACTCCCTATCACTGTGGTTCCGCTGTGTTATGCTGTGGGAGGCTGAAGTGGCCTTTGTGGGCTGAGCTGAATATCTCTGTCCACTCTGGCAGGGCCTCAGAGTGCCTGCTGCCGCCTGCTGTCTCAGCCCTGAGCACGGGCTGCCAGCCGGCCCGCCGACCAACCTCCCTGAACCCCTGCCAAGCTCCTGACGCCACCCTGGGTGGTCCTACTTCATGCAGCTCTGGCAGGGCCCTACTCAAATCGCCCCCACCCCCCCCCACACCTTCCCTCCTCTCTGGCTCCCTCGGCAGCCGCAAACAACCTCGCTGTGTTCCCAATGTGGAGCTCCACTGAGAATCAGTAAATGTTGCAAGTTATATTTTTATCAAAAGGGAGGATGTGGATGTACTGTATTTTTGAGGGTTTTGGAGAAGTGAAAAGTGAAAAAGAATGTCTGTTGGCAGGGACGTTTATATTTAGTCTGCATATGAATTTGTGTTTATATATTTGCATGAGTTTTTTTGGGGGGGGGGGAAGTGTTACTGATGGTTCACACAGACTGAAGGAAAGCAAAGATGTCTTCCTGTTTAAGTCACATCAACCTCCAGATAAGTCTGTCTTTGGGCTCTTTTCCTCCAGATCTAACTAACTGTCTCTTTGTGTTACTCTCTATCATTCTGTCTCTCCCTTAGTCAATGAACCACGACAAAACAAAGTTTAAAATCATCAAGACACAGCTCTGAAATCATCCATGGGGTAGGTCACAACGCAGGGTTACAGTGATGAGTTGGAAACCAACTGTCAAATTACACGACAAAGACTCTCCGGTTACAGTTATCACAGCAGGCAGCCAACAAATCAAGCCAGCATAGCCCTCCCTTTCTCCCTTCTCTCTGCTTTGGAGTTGGGCGTCATGTTGCCCTTGGAGCTCTGAAGGTAATTGTGCCACACTCCTTTACTCAGTATGACCCCCCTTCTGTTGCTCTGCTGCCCCGCCAAAGAAAACACACTCCATCCATCGCTGTCTCTCTCACGCTCTGTCTGTCTTGTCTCTCGTCCAGAGATTTGTGACTGCCGCACCTGATTGCAGACGATTAAAATCATTAGAGGTCGTTAGTTGGAGTCACTTACTGTAGAGCTTGCTGTGTAGGTTGGGTGGGGCCCAGAGGAAAAAGGGGGATAGAGGGGGTGTTGACAGAGCTTGTGGGGGTTGGTTGAGGGTGGGGTGTCAAAGGGGAGACGAGTCTCACTCTCTCCTCTGACCTAAACAAAAGTATTACGCACTGCCAAACGCACTACCTCTAACTGACACGCACGGACGGACTGACGCACACATGCACGCACGCGCACACACACACACACACACACACACACACACACACACACACACACACACACACACACACACACACACACACACACACACACAAGCTGCCACTGATACCATCAGCATAAAACCTCTGAAGAAAAGCGCCAATGTGTGTATTAGCAGTGTGTGTAATCACAGGGCCTTTGGGGACCCTAATGGATTAGTACACTAACACACTGTCAACTCGGGCCCACACTCACACACAAAATGCTAACATTGTCAAATGACACAATCACTGTGCTGGAAAAGTACTAATTGCCCCTGTTAGATGTCAACAGAGGACTTCATAATACTCAAATGGCTAATTTTTTTTGTGCCAAATGTTTTGAGCCAGTTGATTAGGAAAAGGCAAACATACAAACAGCATATTCACAAGTAGTAATCATCATCATCTTTATCAAAATGTACTTGCTGTCAAGTGTGTATGGCGGCCTTATTTTGAACACAGATGCAACGCAGATGTGTTTATCCCAGCAAGTAATAGCGATTACTCCAGTAGGTTAAAGCAGCCATATATTAACTTGAATGTGCTTAAAAACATACTGCTGTTAGACCGATCCTATCTGTCTGTCACTGACTGGAGTGGCTGGACAGCTGTTGTAGCCAGTACGTGCTGTGAGTGGATCACCGGGCTGTAAGGCATGAATAATAGATGCTGTTTATGAGTGTATGTTTTCCATCTGACCCCTGGGTCTACAGTGAAAACTGCAGCAGGCCTCTTAAGGGGCAAAAGGAAAAGCGGAAGAGTGAGACAAAGCCAGACAGATGAAGCTTGCCCAGAGAGGAGATGGGTCATTTAGTGCCCAGGGACCCCCCATCAGCCATCAGTGACATGTTCAATCAGGGCTTATAGAGTTATACACTGAAGAACACACACTTCCCTGCTGATGCCGATACTGAACAGGGAGTGCTGCTTTTACACAGACAGCAGTGTAGGGAGACAATGTAGCATTTATGCTACAGTAAGCAGCGTCATGAAAGCAGCTTTTCTACGGATATTAACCTACAAGATATGGCTTTTTAGTATGATCCTGCCCAGGGATTAAAGTGGGCTGGAACGATCCAAAACGGCGTTCCAGCACCTTCAATTAATAAGTAAATTAGTCTAATTAGCAATTTATACTTTGTTTCCCGTTGTTTAAAAAAACAAATATCCATTCCAATGTTTCCCCTACTCATTCTCAACAGTGCACTGCTGGGAGTCCATGAACAAGGATGGTGTCTGTGGTTAGTTCACATGTCTATAATAATAGCAGGACAGTTATGTATCTAAACTGATAAAGTCAGTTGACCGGTTACAAACAGGCTCGGTAGTGAACGACATGGTAACAGGCTGCAGATCCTGTGTTTTTAGCTGGGCTAGACAGAGAATATTCAGTTAAAACGGATCGGCGAAGTTTGCTAAAAGTGAATATAGCCCCGGTGCGTTTTGTGTTGAATTACTGTGTCAGACTCCATTTAAAAACTGGTCGTTTTAAATGCTCAGCAACCGGTCATGTGGTAACTTAAGAGGCAATTTGGCCTTGTGTGCTCTGATTGATTTGGCATGCAGTTAATACACCAGTCATAATTTAGTTTGAATGAGACGACAAGCACTGGATATGTTCAGCTCCTGTGCTCCCACAGCTTGAAACACACTGAGTGTGAGAAGTATTTGGGGCTGGAAATATTACGACAGCTCAGTCATTAAAAACCATGGCGGGTTCCCTTTGGTGACGGCAGCAGAATTAGGACCTTAGGGGCCGCTACAGCCGGACTAATGAAGGTCCAACCTCTGGCGCAGGCGAGGCCCAGACAGTAGGGTTAACCTACTTCGCTACTGCTGGCAATTAGGTAAGTCAGTCCAGAGCTGCTTAAGAGTCTGCAGGCCTTCAGGCTCACACAGCTGGCCAGTGGAAGCTTCTCCCTGACACTGTTCCTAATGACATAGGGGTCAGAGAATGTGTATGTTTTATAAGGGTGGTTAGGGCCTGTGGCTCCTGACGGTATTTTCATATGTTGATAGGTTTTGGTTTGAGGATCAAGAGGAAACCTAGGGGTCGTCACAGCCCTGATCGTTCAGGCTGTAAACTTCAGTCAAGCCTTGAACCCCCGCTATCAACTGTGCAGCCTGTCAGAGGTTTTTACCTTCATTTGCAGTGAACGTGACATTAATGTGGGGTTTGATAGTGAAGTTAGTGCAAGCATACCCCGTGCTAAGAAAGAGCATTGGCTGGAGTACCACTAGGTGGCATGGTCACTTTGAACACACAAACATAAACAAAGCACATAACTGAAAGATAAAAAACACAGATGCTCATGTGTGAGGCGCTGCATTGTGACATTTCATCGTGCTCACAGCTTGATGAGTGAGACGTTTTGCTACATATCTGATTGATGAAGAGATTACAGCTGACAAATGTGAGAAGTACAAAAACATCAGGACAGAGACTGTGTACATTATGTGAAGAGTAAATGCTGATCAATGAGATATTTGACAGAATAACACAGAGATATGCACTCTGACTATCTTTAGCCTTTGTACAAGCAACATTATGTTTTCATCAAAAGGATGTTATGTCTTCATACATTGCTCATCGTGTGAATATACTGTGAGCTGCACATTCAGGAAAGTTACCGTGACAACAATTCTCAGAAAGAACTGTGCAGATGTTATTTTGGTGCTGCATGAAATCACTTAGAGGAAGAATAATAAATAAGAAAGATAACGGTTCACAGTGTGAGAAATGTATGTGCTGTATGTGTGTATGTTTGTGAATTTTTTCATTTTTTATTTGTTTGATTGTGTGTGTGTGTGTGTGTGTGTGTGTGTGTGTGTGTGTGTGTGTGTAGGGGTGCATATCTGTGACCGTGCCTGTGTGTGATCACAGTTTAAGCCTGCTGAATAATTCAGTGTCCCCCCAGTGCGAACACTGACACTAACTGAGGGCAGCCATTAAAGATCCATGAGGAGATCATTACAGGCCACTGCCCGGACTTCTCCTCTGCAACCACCCCTCCACTTCCCTGGGGCGACTCCCTCTCAAAACAGTGGGGCCTAACCTCTTAACATGAGCTCACTCTCCCGCCCTGGAGCAGCTAGAAGGGCTGGGGGTCAGAGGTTAGCTAAGCAAAGGCATGACCCACAGTACTAATGTACTTGTAACACTTTAAAACACTTTGGCAAGAGTTAAACAGAGCACACTCTCAAGGAGGACCACACAGAGGGCCCACTGGCTACTCTTTCTCCTTTTTTTCCCCTTTCCCCCCCTCACTCACTACTTGGTCTGCTCTCACTGTTTGTCTTTGGCTGCTCTTGCGGGCCAATGTTAGAGGAGAGTGAGATGTGTAGTTGCTGCCAACCTTCCTTTTCCCTTTTCTTTCACTGCAAACTTGAACCCTTTTGTTTATTTAATTACATGTCTTGGACAAAATAACACCGACAATGTTGGTTGCTGATTTCAGTATTAGGTAGTAAGCTACTATTCCCCGATGATCCCAATTCCCAATGTTTTGCCTCCTTGGCTCCTCAATCCTCCGGCTTGTAGACCGGAAATTAATCTCAGCGTGCCATCTTGAAGGACATCCCTATTCCTAAAACGCATCATGAGGAGAGAGACTCAAGGAAATAGACTAAAGGAGCAAGGATGCTTGCCAGAATGGAAGATACACCGGTGTTTCCTTTGCGGAAGTCTTTTCACCTGTGACATAACACACCTTCTCATTCAATGCGTTTCCTTTACTTACCATTTACATTGTACATTATCACTGAAGGCATCAAAACTATGAATGAACACATGTGGAATTATGTACTTAACAAAAAAGTGTGAAATAACTGAAAACATGTCTTGTATTCTAGTTTTCTTCAAAGTAGCCACACTTGCAGCAGATTTGATTTCTTTCCGCTCTAATCACATTGGCCTGCAAAAGCTTACCTTCATAAATTTGAGGAAATACTGCAATTACAGAGTGCATTCTCAGCTGTTGTGTAAAGCGGTTTGGGGGTTAGTGGTGGGGTTAATTTACATATTCTCCTTATGTGACTTGAATTGTGGATGTTTTCAGATCAGGTAAAAGTTGAAAACTCTTAAAAGATCCTTGTTGCATCTTCCAATGTAAACCTCTACTCCATCTCCATTTCCTTGAATGCAATTGTGGTTATCTGTTGTTACTCTTAAGGTCAGGCTGCTGTCATTTTGTACTGATGGCTGGGGTCAGAGGGTCAGCCAACCACCAGAGTGGCAGCTGTCATTTGACAGATGACCAATGTCCCTCTTCCCACCAGGAAGTAGAGGTGTGTGTGCTGGAGGCTGTGGAGTGTGTGGTTAGCTGGCAGGTCAACAGTGGGTCCAGAGTGGTCTGGCTCCAGC
Source organism: Etheostoma spectabile (assembly GCF_008692095.1). Taxonomy (NCBI): domain Eukaryota; kingdom Metazoa; phylum Chordata; class Actinopteri; order Perciformes; family Percidae; genus Etheostoma; species Etheostoma spectabile. The sequence continues at coordinate 14,203,846 of NC_045752.1, read as the reverse complement.
TACTACGGAGCTCTCAGGCAGCAGTGGCAGCCCAGAGCACTGACTGATAGTGGGCATTATCATTTGTTAAGTGCCCCCTTCGCCTCTGGTCAGGAACACTTAACACTGCCTGTGGTCACTAAATGCTGCTGGACTACCGGCAGCAAGGTAAAATATTCATTGTCGCGGAGTGGTGGTTTTCCTTTGCACCAACGCTAAAAGCCTAGTTTGGTTTTGTGTTTTTAACCAGGGCCCTAAAACTATGCCGCACAGGAGTGGCCTTTTACTGGACAATGTAATGGACCTCAATAGGATCTGTGTACCTTACCACAAAATCACAGGCATTGAAAAGATCCAACCACAATGTGGAAGACCTGTAAAATATAGGACAAATAGGGGAATAACTATAATTAAGAAAAGCTCAGTATATTTGACATGATAAGCAACATCCTCACTAAATTTGCCAATTTGCATGCTTGCACTAAATCATAAGCTGACGAAAGCCCGGTTGGCTTTTTGGTTTAAAACAGATGTACTTTTTGAGGGGGATTTTCAATTCAAACAAAAGTCGAAGGCAAAATATATTTTTTATGTAGGTCAGCAATCTTTTCCCTTTTTATGTGAGTCACCTGTGGTATATGCTTACATTTGGAAAAGGTTTTCACTGGTAACCTTCATAGGTGCAGTCACATCACCGACAGCGGGGGGACTTCCAGGAAGACCCTAGCAGCCTGTCCCCTCTAACCAAACCGCGTGGCATTTACAACTGTGTCAACAGTCTGAAAATACTAAGCAAGTGTCCTTTCTCATTGCTGACTTGTTGTTCTGTGTCCGTTGTGGCCACTGCAACATTGTTGGATGTCAAGTCACAGAGTAGTTGAACAGACCCTTCATTTTGCTTGGTTTTAATGGGGTTGACAGAGTAGCTCCCACCTGTGGTGAGTCTGGCATTTAGCAGCCCATAAACCCCCCCCCCCTTTTCGCTCTCTCTTAGCCATGCACACAAAACACACTGCAGTTAGTATCAGGTGCTTGTTTTCATCTTGATCTGTTTCCAGTTTCGTCTTTGTCCCAGTTCAGCTACAGATTATGGTGTCTGAGCACCACAGAACCGGGTTAGAGGTGAGGGTGGTTTCTCCCCAAGTCATCTCAGACTGACTCCCATGCTGGCTCTCGTGGCGAGCTGAGGCCTGGGGGTTTTGGGGGTTCTGGCTGAGGGGAGCCCTGCCCCCAAGGGTACTTGGTGGCATGCTTGGTCAACCTAGACGCAGCTCACAGGAGGCTTGAGGCCAAGCAGAAGCCGGGCTGTGGCAGGTGTGGCTATGGGATATGGGAGGAAACAGCCACAGGCATAGCCACACACTGCTGCTGCAAGATGCAATGCCTCATGTGCTCTGCAGAAGCAAACACGGGTATAAAATAATTCATAAACACATGGAAATAGAAATACAGTATATATGGATGTTGTTGTTTACTGATAACTCATTGTTTATGCAAGTGCACAGATTGATCTCTCAGATTAACTAACTAACTGTAAGGCACTGCAGCAAATATAAGAAAAAAGAGGAACAAAAATGGGGCAGAATATGACTTTTATATCACAATTAAGCTGTTGTTTTCAAAAGTGTAAGAATTATTGCAGGATTTAAAAAGGCTACTGAATAGTATGCAAAGCAATGGATTGTGTCAGTGAAGGATATATGTTGGATTCATTACCCACTTCAGTCATAGCCTGCAGAAATGGACATAAACTGAAACAAAAAGCAAAGCGTCTTTAAGAAAGAGAGAAATGCAGTGCTTAAGATGAAATATCATCTGTGTTGCAAGATATCCTTTTCCAGAGACATCATGCATGAGCCAGACGACCACAAAGACCCACAGGAGTGAGTTTGCAGTTGCGTAGTTTTTTTTACCCAATATTTGAAAATGTTAATTTGTCATTAGGCATCCTACTGATGAGAAAATGAAAGCTGACCGTTAAAACTTCACTGAGGGTCTGAGTTCTATGAGGTCAAGAGGCCTCAAATCATTTTAGCTTAATTCCACCCAAACCACTCTGGGAGGCGTCATTAAACCTTTGTGGTTGTGTGAGCCACTATATGTCTCAAGCAATCTGGTGAATTTATCAAATAAATACTTCACTGTATATCTGGGCGATAACTTGTAAATGCCCCTAGAGTAAGAGCATTTCAGAGTTAAAAACAGGGGTTGCTGTGGTTTGCTGGGACCAGGTGAGACCAACAGCACTATTTCCATGACAGCAGACGGACACGGTGACGTCAGAGCTGGTGGCTGGCTCTCCTCACGTCAGGGAAAGCTGCTGGTGAACTCAAGACAATGCGGGACTTGCTACGAAGGTTGCAACAATAACGTGTTTCTGAGAGTATGCAGGATGGTGAGGAAGAGGCTGCAGATTGTTGCAGATTTATGAAGTAGCATCTCTTTGCTGCAGAATGACACATTTGTATTTTAATCTGATATATTAACTACATGCTGATTATTGTTCTAATTCAAATGTTTGAGGATAAAACAGACGTGGCCTCTGGTCATAGGTGTCACCGCTGTCATCTTTATAAAGACTACACTCCCACGGTGGCTGACCGTCTGCGCAGCACAAGGGGCCGAGTCACGGTCTTTCTCATGAAACCACGGTGATGGCCATCAAAAAACCAATAACTTCCTCAGCACGCCGACTCACTTCCGCCTTCTGCATGTTGGGACCTGCCGTTGCCATGGTTCCCGGGCCGGCGTTTGCGTGCGAGCAACTTCAGACAGCCGTCTGAGGTTTCACGCACACATAACAGGAAGACGCTGGTCGTACTTCACAACCGTTTCTCACTTCTGCCTTCTTGATTTAGGGAAGGCTGGGGAGACGCACAGACAAAACACACAGCGATTCTGAACAGCCGTGGAAGCTTACCTCCCCCTCCAAAAAAAAACTATCTATATATATATATATATATATATATATATATATATATACACTGTATATAATAAAAAAAAATGATACACTGATATGCAACTGTAATGTGTTCTGTCTGTAATGATTTCTTTGCCTCAGCATTTCTGACCAAACTGAAAGTGACATCTCTCAGATAACATGTAGGAAAAATCTTATGTTAAGCCTTTAGACACAAAAATTGCAAGAGTGCTTTAATGATGTCATGCATAAGTGTTAAATGCAACAATTATGTAATCCTCATAAAAAGCAGTATTATCTGCATTTGTCATATCAATGATCTCAAATGTGTATGTCAACTTGTGAGGGTACATGTGTGCTTGTCGCTGAGACCGGGCTGATCACAGACGTGGGTTTGGAAGCAGGTCTACTTTCCTCATTAGCATAATGGAAACATTCAGCTAATGAGTGGGTCGTTGTGACAACCATTGGATGAGGTGATTCATATCTGCCTCTCATCTCCAGGGTGTTGAACGTTGGCTTTGACAGCTTTACGCATACAGTTTGCTTTCCACTATACTTGGGAAACCAAACCAAACAACCAAAATAAATGAGACCCTTTCTTTAATTATATTAAGTCCGACCTCCAGCCCTCTGCTGCGTGACATCCTCCATCTTTCTCCCACCTTTCCTGTCTATTCACTGTCACTCATAAATAATAAGGAAATAGCCCCAAAAAAATGATCTTTAAAAAAAAAAAAGAGTAGCCTTGGCTGCTCAGTGGCTGTGGGAAAGTGCATAGCATGTCTGTTGCATGGTTAAGAGCAGCAGCAGAGTTGTCAAGCCACGAAGCAGCAAACTATAGTGTAAACTCATACCGGAACCCGTCTGCGGCCTGAGCTGTGCCAAGGCAAGTCTTCCACATGCCAACCTGTCTCTGATTTCACTCAACTGCAGAAGGCAGGTCTGCACTCTGCACACAGCAAACAAACCTGAAACACATTCACACACACTGAAACGTTTCAGCAAAATTAAAAAATTTGCTTCAGGAAAGAAACCGTATCCTTCAGTATATTTTTATTTTCTAAGCAACAGTTTCAAGTTGTTAAAAGTTGCCGACATACCATCATGAATATTTTATATTATGACTTATTTGACAGAGGATTCAAGTTTCAAATTATGAATATCTCAATCCAACAGAAATTGAATATGCATATTTCTTTCTTTCCACACTTACCAGCTATTTTTTGTGAAATTGTTTTACTGTATCACCGGTGGGACAGCAGCCTCAGAGAAGAACACAAAAGAGCCATGAACTATAGTATGAGAAAATATTAGTTTTTCAGTCAAGATGTTATTTATCTACATTATGCACATACATCTTCTACATGAAAATGTGTAATGTATAGTAACCCTCACAACTAACTGTAATTGATTGTTAAACTAATTGTTTTTGTTGCTACATCAAATTGAAGAGTTTCTTCTGTGGACTAATGGCTCACACATTGCTAATGACGCAACAGGACAAGTCATTCCCATATGCACATGAATCAAGACAGTGACAGCTCACTGAAATATCAAGTGACGTATGATAGGTTGATATTGCAGTGGAAAGGTGTGCATGGGTTTGTAGAAACCACTTTGACTGTTGTGCTAAATTGTAAACTGAACAGCACATGTGGGTTGCTATTAAACACTAATTTGTTTCTCAAAGGATCCTTTGTCTGTGGTTTCACATCAATGTCTTTCGATAGCTCTAACTGAAAAGAAAATGACATTTTCAAATCAACCAATCCAAATGCATGAAGTCAAAACAGGAGTTAGACAGTGGCTAAATCTGTGTATTTAATGTGTATGTGTGCAGGTTTAAGTACTTCATCTGTGTGACTCAGATAGTGGTTTGAGTGAGGGTGAAGCCTGAAGCAGTGTTGAGATGACTCAATTTAGCAGAACCTAGCCAGGAGTTCTGGGTAAAGAGGTTTGGCTAACCAACACCGTGAGAATGTGGCAATATATGTCCTGTTCTGTGGCAATGTCAGCCTCGTTTCTAGTCTCTCTCTGTATACGGCATAAAACAAAGTGTTACAGTGCTTCATTGAGTATTTATACTTATGCAAAGTTCAAAGCTGCCTTGTATTAAATAAAAAAGAATAGTGTGAGATGTGATTAGATGTTGTCCTGGGTGTGATAGTGCATTACTCATCTGTAGAAAGTCTACTTCTACCAAAAAAGGCCACTCATCAGTGAGCCAAGAGTCAAAACCATTCCTGATTAATGGGTGATGTGAAATGATGAGCTGAAAATGGTCACAATCAATATAAGAGCATTAAGTTAAGCAATCTGCCTGTTTTACCACATGATTAAAGCAGATATTTACAGTGTTTGAGCCTTGGTTAGCCAAGCTTTAGCATACCGCACCCATGTCATATGCCCACAGACAAGCCCATAGGCCACAATCATATTAACGCTGTGCCACCATGGGTCCTGAGCCAAGGCTGCGGGAATGACAGAGCGCTATCTACTCCCACTCCAACCATTGTTTCCCTTTGTAGTGAGCCCACAAAAGGCTCCTTATGTGGGTTGGAACGGGGCCTTTGATAAAACCAATGCTACTAAATTCTCTGATCTATAACCTGATGTCTGTAAAACTGCCTGCTGCTGTTTTTACAGTTATGTGAAAATGACAAACTGAAAGGTTCACTGTGCAGACGGAAAACAGGATGCTATGTTGTGTCTACAGTGTGCGCTGTTGCATTTTGGTTGTGTGTTTGGAAAATTGAAGAATAAAGGCTTACATTAACCCAGTTGGAAACAAACAATGCAGACTGCACCAAATGCGTATACACTCGTATGCACTCAAGTAACACTACAGCGGAAACCAAGTCCCCCTAGTCACGAAACGCTTGTCGTCTGTGAGCGATATTGAAAAGAGTTTATATTGACACTATACACACAAATATACACACACACACACACACACACACACACACACACACACACACACACAAACACACACAAGCCACACACAAACACACAGATAGAAATACAGAAAAAAGAAGCAGTTCCTTCTCGGTGTCTGCACAGCAAGCAAGCACCCAACACAAACACAAAGCCCCAGTATGTCAGCAAGCACCTGGCTATACACCAGCTCCCAGACAGACAGACAGCAGACACACACACACACACACACACACACACACACACACACGCAATAATCTGCACACAAGCACCAAAAAATGCACACTTTGGCTTTTTTTAAGTCTTCTAAGGAAGAAGATACAAAAGCACCTGCTTCTTTCAGAGCCTTGCCATATGATGCATATAGGTGAAGCAATGCATGGATCACAGTGGGAGTCACATGGCTTTGCTGTGTGTGTGTTTGTGTGTGTGTTACAGATGAACCCAGCAACCTATTTACAGCGATGAGCGTGGGAAACATCAGTGTTGTCTTCAAAACTGAGAGATTGTCCTAAAGTACTACCATGTGTTACACACAACATAAACACAAATACACTGCATATGTACTGTACATCTACCACATCCCTCTGTGTGTGTCCTGTGTTGGATAAGAAAAATATATGGTTTATAATTGTTTTATAATTGTTCATTATTTTATTTCCAAGTTAGCAAATGCACCACACACTTACATAGATACGGGCAGGCAGCTATAGGCACATATGTTCTCATTCTAGCGCAGACATCTGCACGCACACACACAGACACGCACATGCTAGAGTCACAGTAGATGGTAATTGAGATTCAGTAGATACAGTGGAAATGTTTGATAAAAGTGTTGTGATAATGGTGTTGTGATAATGGTGCGCACACGTACGTGCACACACACACACACACACACACACA
>NC_045752.1:14194255-14197097 GCF_008692095.1 Etheostoma spectabile | reverse complement strand
CACACACACACACACACACCCTTAAGTCAGCAAATTCTGTAAATTGACTGCATCATTATATTACTCATTATCAGTTTTTATTCAAGAGCCAAGGTGTTAAAACACACGACCAGTGAGGATATTAACAACTCTCTCATTTCCATGTTGGTCATCACCTGTTAACAGATGTGTGTGAACAGATGTGACGATCAACTAGCATTATTATTTCTGTTTAGAGAAGCAGAAAAACCCTCCCAGCTCCTCATTTATTATTGCGGCATAACAAGAGAAATGTTTACAAAGAAAGCAAATTGTGTGTGTGTCTATCTGTCTGTGTGTTGGTACTTTCAAGAGACAAGCAGACGGAAGTATCAAACTAAAATGGAGGGAGTCTCCTTCTGTACGTCTGTCCCTGGATTTTCTCGACAACCGTTTATCTGATCGACTTGACACTTGGGTGTAATGCTGAGGACCCAAGAAGGTGCAGTGCTCTTGAGATCTGAGAGACGTATTTATCAGTAGTGTGTTATGTACACATTGTGTAGGTTAATGGGAGGGGACATGTACCAACTGCTACACAGGCAAATCTGTAGGCAACCGTACAATACTTTAGTGTCGGAAGCTTCTAAGCTTCGTTTGTAGTCCAAGTAGTATTGATTGACCGATCTAATTTGAGCTGGACAATGCATAGTCACAAAGCTTAAAAAAAGGGCTATTTTTCTGAGCTCATAAAAAATGGCTTTTTAGAAATATGTAGTTCTCACAAGAGGAGACTACAAATGATGATCTTAGCTAGATAACCGAAAACAGTAAAATGCCACAATAATAACACATTAATGCAGCAGTAATATTAATCCAAAAACGTCATATACACACACACACACACACACATAAATATACATATACATATATATACACACATATATACATATATATATATACACATACATACATATACACATACACATATATATATATACATATACACATATACACACATATATACATACACACATATATACACATATACACACATATATATATATATATATATATACATACACACACGTATATATACATACACACACATATATATACATATACATATATAAACATATATATTTATATATACACACAAACATACAGTGGTGTGAAAAAGTGTTTGCCCCCTTCCTCATTTCCTGTTCCTTTGCATGTTTGTCACACTTAAGTGTTCGGAACATCAAACCAATTAAACAATAGTCAAGGACAACACAAGTAAACACAAAATGCAATTTGTAAATGAAGGTGTTTATTATTAAGGTGAAAAAAATCCAAACCATCATGGCCCTGTGTGAAAAAGTGATTGCCCCCTTGTTAAAACATACTATAACTGTGGTTGTTCACACCTGAGTTCAATTTCTCTAGCCACACCCAGGCCTGATTATGCCACACCTGTTCACAATCAAGGCATCACTTAAATAGGAGCTGCTTGACACAGTAAGGTCCACCAGAAGATCCTTAAAAGCTACACATCATGCCGAGACCCAAAGAAATTCGGGGCAACACTTGAGAAAGAAAGTAATTGAGATCTATCAGTCTGGAAAAGGTTATAAAGCCATATATATACACACACATTTTAATGCACAATGAATACTTTACTTTTGATATAAGTACATTTTTCTGATAATAGTTTTACTAGCATAGTTTTACTTTTAAGGTTTTGAATTTAGGATTTTTAGTTGTTGTGGAGTAATTTCACATTTGCAACAACATTGCAAATTCAATTATGAGTTGCCTTTCCTTTCCCTTGCATATGTTAGGATTAGTTTAAGTGGGATTTTTTTTTTTTAACACACAAAAAACACTCAAAATGACCTCAGCCTTTAGCTACATAGACAACACTTCACTGTTCACAATCAATTCACTGTGGCCACAGACATGGAGGGAACTTAGGCTTTGTTGTCGAACTTCGCCATGCTGAAGGTCTGAAACAAAGTCAGTGACATTACCTGCCATTTTAAAAGAAGAAGTTTGTGACCTTAAAAGGGCATTGTGGAACAATTCTTCATGTAATCACATCCAGTAGGGGTATAGAATGTATAGTGTAACTATTTTATTCTACGACAAACATTTCTAAATGTATTCATAGTACTGAATTGGACACAGTCCTATTTGTGATGAATTCATCTCCATTTCCTCCAGTGAATAATAGCAATTGATCAATAGAAAGAGCAACTTTTAAAGGAGAATTCTGGCCGATTTCAACATGTAGCTCTGTTGTTTTGAAATTTGGAGTGCTGTCAGTAGAGAGAAAAACTAAAACAATTGGTGCTGCTTACACCAAGTTATCCTCCTGTTAGAGTAAGCACTCAACAGGCTTAAACGGGTCAAGTTGTAAACATGTTTTTAGCCTCTAAACATGTTCAAAATGTAATTAAAAGTAACTACCCATGTGAAGTGATTCCTTCTAGGTAAACACAGTGAATCTGACTGCAGTAGATGTGACAGAAATGCATGAAAGTTGTGCTAATTCAGCTATGTTTAGTTCCTGTGTTGCATATGCTTATTTTTTAAAAGTAAGTGCTATAGTACAACTAGCAGGAGACATGTTTTAAGTGAGGTAAGTTTGGAGACACTACCTTATTTAAATTAGTAAATTGATAGCCTACATATTTTAGTTTTATCTCTTTTCTGTGTTGTGGTTTGTAGACGGTCCCTAAACACCTAACTGCCACTAATACTGGAACTGAACAGAGCTGAACTAGTACAACTTTCATGCATTTCTGTCACATCTACAACAGTCAGATTCACCAAGTTCACTTTGAAGGAATCACTTCACATAGGTAGTCAATTTTAATGACATTTTGAACATGTTTAGAGG
>NC_045752.1:14193841-14194245 GCF_008692095.1 Etheostoma spectabile | reverse complement strand
TTTTAAAACTTGCCCTGTTCAAGCCTGCTGGGTGCTACCTCTAGCAGGAGGATAACACGGTGTAGGCAGCACAAATCGTTTTAGTTTTTCTCTCTGCTGACAGCACTCTACATTTACAAACAACAGAGCTACGTATTGGAATCAACCGGAATTCTCCTTTAATACAAAACACAGAACAGGAGATTTATTAGAGAGGGTCTGTCTTTGACAGTACAACTATGTAGTATAAGGTGACCAGACGTCCTCTTCTGCCCAAACTTGTCCACTTTTTACGTTGTATCCGGGGAGTCCGGGGGGGTTTATAAATTCATGAAAACGTCCGGAATTCGCGGTTTTCCAGATCTCAAAGCTCACATGGACAGCGAAAAAACTTATCTTATTACATTGAAAAGGTTTTAAGAGAT
>NC_045752.1:14192682-14193831 GCF_008692095.1 Etheostoma spectabile | reverse complement strand
AGCTGGATTTTGAAGCTGACACAGAATAGGTCATTTTTAGAACATTATTTCACACTATTTATTTATTTGAAAAGAGAGCTATTATTTTGTTACATATTCTATTTTATTACATAAGTTATTTTTGTACCATTGAGGCATATTAATGTATGTTCATTAACCTCTGAGAACCTCTGAATTTGTGTCACAAGGCCCGGGCCAAGTGTCCTATTTTTTGGAAATCAAAAAATGGTCACCCTAATGTAGTATACACATCTTTAGACTGGGGGAGAGTGGTGTGAGAGGCCGAGTAAAGCAGGTTTATGCAATATACCTACTCTGCTGGTGTGCACCATTGAGCCCCACCAGTCATCCAGCCTGCCAGCGAGGCCAGGGGGCCTGGGATGCATTAGAGGCCGGGGGAGAGGCCGCCCTGAGTGGCCTTCATTAGGAGCAGCACCCCCTCACACACACACATACACTCCCCTCCCACAAAGGAAACACTGTATGTCTCCCTCAGAATAAAAGCCAGCCCTGGATCATAGATCAGACACATGTAGCGTCTGCTGAGTCTGGTTCTCGACTAGTGAGGAGGTCCCGCCAGAGCCGAGGGATTCAGCTACACACACACACACACACACACACACACAAGGAGACAGCACAGACACATTGCAATGGATGACAAAGAGCAATGACCTCCAATATTAAAGAGCACAGAGGATGAACAGGGAGGCAGAGAGACAGAGAGACTTGAGAGTGTGTGTGTGTGTGCGTGTGTGTGCATGCGTTTGGGGAGTTGAGACGGTGTAAGAGGCCGTCAAGAGTGCCCCTGTGTCACCATCACCTCATAAAGCATCCTAATGGACGTCGCTCCTATTTGTCAAAGAGAGAGACAAATGAAAGAGAGGCAACGCAAGAGAGGGGTGAAAGAGAAAGTGAAAACGACATATTGGAGAAAAATGGAGTGTGCTATTATGTTACTAGCTTTCAAAAGACTATAAAAAGCTTATGCACATATGCCTGCATTTACAGTTACACGGACACACACAGACACACATGCACACACGCTCAAACAGCCATGGGTTTCCTGAGCCCCCTTCCCCTGTTCTAGGTAAAACCCACCGAGGTACTGAAATGTGTGGGCTGCCATATGAAAGCAGGTCACTGCCACAC
>NC_045752.1:14174617-14192672 GCF_008692095.1 Etheostoma spectabile | reverse complement strand
ACACACACACACACACACACACACACATCAGTGGCAGAGGGATGGTTAGAATTATGGTTTTGATACCCATTACACTGACTAGCACCAGTTTTGGAACAACAAACCTTTTTGAATTGACCATGTGCAGTGTTACATCTTCTAACTGATAACAATTGGTCAAATTTGAAGCCACTTTAGTTAACTTTTTTTTTTTTTTAATTTTTTTTAATTATGGACAATTACATCACAAGTAAATTAGTGTTTACTGTAACAGAGTTACTGATCACTCAACTCATGGGCAGGATTTAAATTGACGTTTAAAAACAAAGAAATTGCTCATTACAAGTTACAAGTTTTAATGGGTAACACCAATATTTCTCATAATGTTTAAAAGAAAAAAGAAAAAAAAGACTAGAACAGTAAAATAATTGGAATATTAGAACATTTGTTTTGAGTTTCAGATGTGAGCAAATAATAAACCGCGCTACTAATCTGGTCAAACACTTGTTTTTCACATCACACTCAGTCATGTGTTATCATGCTGCAGACTCTCATGTTATCTCTCACATGCTCTGGTTGTTACTTTGTTGAAATAAGACAACAAAAACTCAGTCAAGTATAAGTTTTCAAACTCTTTATGATACAGATAGTTCTCAAAGTATATCTACATTACGTACAAGTTTGAGATACTTCAACTTTACTTCAAGGGTTTCAATTGTATGCTACTTCATAGGTAACGACATTTCAGAATACTGACAGAATACTTAGCATACATTTTGCTGATAATATTTTTCAGTACTTAAATTTATTATATAAATAGGGCTTTATCTTTTTTTTCATTGCGCTACTGCAGTTTTTACATAAGTAGATGAGCTCAATACGTCTTAAAAAACTGTAACAATGCAACTTAGCACTTACATTTACATCTTAAATTGCTACAGAGCTACTCGAATGGAGTTGAGCTTCGATGTCTGTTTTTACAGTGTGGCAAAAGGCCACTGCCTCCACGCTGGACATATGACTGTTTTTAATGCAGCAGCAACACATGCTCACACGCACACAGTATCTAAACAAACCACTGTGCATCTGCTGGAAAGGAACATCCTGCCCCACACAGGCTAGCAGGCTCGTCTGTCACATCCAAAACCCATGTCTGAACCACAGGAAATATGTATGCGCACACACAGACACAGGCACAGGTAATAAAACATGGTGAGAGTAGCTCTGACATACTAACTGCAACTCTGCAAAGCAAAAAACCCTCAACAACGCAGAAAATATGCATTTCACATTTCAGCGGTACTGATCAAATAGTGAAAGGAAAAAGACATTCCACCTGTGTTAGCTCAAAAGATCCTAATGATGCATTGAGGCCAATGGGATCCATTGGGTTTGTGGCAAGACCATGGTCTGCTCTATTCTGGTCTGGCTGGGGCTGAGCTGTGTGTGTGTTGAACATTGGAGCATTTGGGGTAACTGAGGTCTCGGGTTTACGGGTGCTTTTATGGGAGGCTGCAGCACTTCACCCTCCAGCTGCTCAGTTGCCATGATGTGGTGCCTCTGTGTACCTCAGAGCTGAATGTAAATTTACCACTCTGGTGAAGACAAGTGGTTCACAAAACACACAAGCACAAAGTGATAAGCATTGTGAAACAAAACTTGAACATGAAGGCGCTCCATGAAGAGTATAGTGTTTTTAGTTTTTTTTCTTCATCTTCTTGATAAGATTTTCAAAGTAATAGCAACTGAACACAATGCAGCCAGGAGTTCCATTATCATGTATATCTACTATAATGCCTATTAATAAGTAAAATAGTAAAAAGTATATTTTTCAGCTATCACTACATTGCTGGGACATAAAAATTCTAAAAAGCACAGATTACATAACTTCAATTGTACCTCGTTAAATACCTTAATTTAAATATTGAAACCATTATGATTGAAGCCAATGTTATGTGACTTATCTATTTTTATTGCACTGTGTTTCTAAAGCTACACAGGAGGAACTATTTGACAGCCATGAATTATCAAGTTAGCCTAAAGAGCTCTTTGCCAGTGGTTGGCCTGCTGTAAAGGAAACTGGAACCTTGGTCTTTGTGTTGGCACAGTTTCTGAATAACAGGAAGAGTTTGGGTGAGGGGGTAGGATGGAGCGTTTACTACCTGTAAACATGGTAATGTGTCTTGCGGGTGCCAGAGATGCAACATTGCACCGAAGGAATGCAGCTACGCTACGCCCCTCACCCGGCAACTATCCCAATGTCTAGGACTTTTTTTTTATTTTTTTTATTTTATCTGTCCTTACAACTCTTATCTTTAATCATTAATCTTTCTCCATGTTGTAGTGACACTCCTCTCCTACTGAGACATACCCATCATAGCCGATGTCTTGGTCCCGCCACAAGTTACTCAATACATGTAGCGCAACTCCGAAACAAGTGTGGCGACACGGTGCTCCCACTCCCCTCCTCTCTGTGTAGTTACCACAGTCAAGCCTCCATATCTGCTGTCTGGAGCCAATAAATAAATAATGGGCCCGGTGATCATTTCCAACCGTGTTACTACACGCTAAAACCACTGCATCTGGGAGTGCCTTGCTTACAATGACAACAACAACATGAACACACACATGTAGACACACAGATCAATGCTGAATCGGTAACAGTGTTACTTTCTAAAAACTTAAATATCTTTGGAATAACGGATTCCACTGTATGGCTGCTGATGTGATTTGACAACAGTTTGTTTAAAATGTGACAAGTTAGGAATTTGTACATGTTTTATATTTTTGCTTCTTACACTGTCTTATGCCAACTTCTTCATTAGTTGAAGATATTCCAGAAGAAATTGTGTCTTGTATCAATAGGATTTATATGTAAAGCTTTCATGTAAAGTCGTTAGGGACTCTCTTTTAATCGGTTTATAAATCAAATCCGTGCAATGTTATAATTAACAAGAATAGACGATGGGTAAGGTGTACTGAAGAACATTAGTCGGTGAAATGAGCTGTTTAATATAATTAGAATAAAATGGGCAGTACGAGGTGTAAGTGAGCAGGTAGGACATTGGACCTGGGTACGCAGCTCAAAAAATGGGCTCCCATGGCCCATCCCAGAGACAGGCAGGACCATGGTGTTTGATGCAATGACGGCCACTTCATTATAAAAGCCTACTCAAGTCCCACGCTGCATTCCACGTTTATAGGGAACATATGGGGAAGCCTGCAATTTTTAGACCACAAAATAAGCCCCTTTGCAGCTGGACGCACGACCGCACTGGGTCCTTTTTGCCTCACGAGCCACACCCGAGAGGCGTAGGACCACTGACAGTGATTAAACCACCACAGTTTTCTCAGCAAAACAGGAGTTATATTAAGCTTAAATACAGGGGCTTGATAAACAAGGCCTGGGCAAGGGAAAAAGAATTGAGTGAAAGACGGCCACAATGATCTTCAGACTATTTTCCACACAGTCATGGGCAGTGCAAAGCCATGAGATACATTTCAAAACATGGAGCAGATGTTTACCTAGACAAAGAAGAAAAAAGGCCTTGACTCCAGTGCTTTCTTCAAATGTCAAGTTTGGACTACACTACAATGGAGCCAATTCCCGTTCTTTCACAATACTGTGGAATTGTCCTGTATTTGTTTAGCTTTTCTCTATTCCTCATTGAAAATCCAGATGCAATGTCTCTTACCACAAATGGACAAAAATAAGGAAATTGTCAATGATCTGAAACAGTCTCCCCTTGTGAAAACAGTGAGCAGAAAAATATGCTACACACTTATAACTAAATCTCAACAAAACAACATGAATTATTACCAGCAACAGTCACACTTGCATAAATACATGCACATGAAATGATTATAAACTGAAACAACCACAAGCCCTTGTGCTGAGAAACCTGCACTCTTGAGCATCCCATTTTTTTTAACAAACACAGATGAGACCATAACTCAGCTGAGAGCCTTTATCTAACTATCTAAATCTTTTTTAAGATGAAGAATATTAAATATGATTCAGAACACAAGCAGCCATCATGTCCGTGGCCTTGCAGAGAGCAGTGTTCCCTGTGGCCTATTTGACAGCAGTACCTCTTTTTCAGCAGAGAGTCACACAGCTGTAATCTGTCCCTGGGTTGGCAGGCCAGGGCCGAGGCCATGTTGGGAGGTAACAAAGGTGTTAGAAGAGGAAGCCTCGCTGTGTGTGAGGTTAAGTCAGAGGCCTGTAGTGGCCGCTTGGACGGACTGATAAAAGCCCTGGGGCCGCGGCTGTGGCCTCAGCGTTCGGCCACACTTGCCGACACGCCGTGTCATTTAGCCCGCGCTGCCGCCTAACTCAACGGCAACTGCTCATTTACAGGGCAGTGTGGGCTACCAGGAAGAACGGCAAGCTCTCTCTCTCTCTCTCTCTCTCTCTCACACACACACACACACACACACACCAAACACACACACACACACACAAACACACACACACACACCCACAACAGAGAACAAGGTACTGTATATACACATACAAACACAGCTGTGGTCCACGCAGCAGTTTGTCCAGCAATTAGCAAAGGACTAAGTGGGCTGACATCCATACACGAGCAGAATGAAGCACAACACACACACACACACACACACACACACACACACACACACACATACACACAAAGAGTTTGCAGAGAAAGCAATTGGGTCATATGAGTGACCAGACGGTGGTTTGGGTCCATGGCCAGACATGGTCAGCGTGTGTCACTGAGAGATAGGAGAAAGGAGAGAGGAAGTGTGGATACCACAGGTCTGCAAATGGCAGTGATTTGTGCACTCACACACACCCAAACAGGCAGAAACACACACACATATATGCTTGTAGTATTGTAGGACTGATTGTCAGATTAACAGTACTACGCAGTTAATCTTTCTCTCTGACTGCACATTTATCACTCTGCTCGTCAGTTAATTTCTGTATGACTCTGAAGCAATATGAATCATTTCCTGTTTTTCTCACAACTGCAGAAGAAACTTTAAAATAAATAGTAGAAAAAGTACTGAAAAAGAAAAGCAGTAATGGTATAAAATCACATCTCAGGCAGATACTGTACGAGCAAAGTAATAGAACCTAGAAAATGTATAAGTGTGAAAACCACAATCAGGTTAAATCGTTTTGCACTTTCACAGGAGTGAAGAGACTACGCTAGGCCACAAATACTGACTTTTTTAGGGGGGGGGGGGTATTGAAAAAGGAGAGTTGAGCAAATGGCAGTGCTGCTTCTAATGAGGCTAAGATTATGATACTATCGAGTGGTAAGGGAGGGTGGAGGTTTTGCAGGCCCAAAACCACCAGTTCTTACAAACACAGATGTGCTCTGTGAGTCAGACAAACATAAAACTAGCACAGGACATACATATACAGTCAAGAACAACACGCTCAGTGTTGTTCAGCACTTAGACTGACATGTTCCTGCCTCTCAGCAGCAGCTAAAGCCACAGCTATCTCTCATTTTCTCTTCATCTGATTTGCTCCTGTCTTATTCTCTTTTTTGGGGGGGTGTTTTGCTAAATATATTTTAATGCCTTTCCAGCTCTTCTATAGTGGTTTCAGTGCTCTCTGCAAACCTCAGTGAGCCAGAGTGGCGCAGGCCGCTGCCCGGTTTGAACTCAAAAGAAAATAGAATGTTTCCAAAACTTGGACGCCCAATCAAAAGTGAGAGTGAAAATGGCAAATAAAAGAAGGAGAAGCATGGAAAGTAAAAAGTGATGCAGAGAAACCAGAGAAAAAGCGAAGACGATAGGAGTAGAAGGGAGGGAGAGAAGGAGGGAGGGGAAGTAGGGTGAGAGGGTGGGAGGGAGAGGCCCGGTGACCTCACGTGACATGTGACGTGGGCTCCACCACTCACGGAGGGGAGTGTGTGTGTGCCTCTGTGTGGAGGATGGCGAGGAGGATGCAGATAGACTGTGGCTTTTAGCCTTTTACTAGCATTGACGCTCCAGTCAGGCCACCACCATCGTGGAAGAGAAAGAGAAAGACAGACCACGCTATCAAGTTAGCTGGCTAACCTCAGACCTTCAGCCCGCTGCGTGAGGACCACAAGCCCAGCCCTCCACGCCGGCCCGCTTCCACCACCCAGGCTCTATTAGGTGGGCCCCCTTTCATCTCCAGCCCTGGTGAGTCCACCTCGACACTTGGAGACACAAATGCTGCTGTTGCCTGTGTTTAAACTGCTTATCTCAACTCAACCGCCTTCTCCCTCAGTTTCTTCTTTTCTTTTCTCCCTGTTACCCTCTTTTCTCCACTTCTCTCTCCACTGTCTCCTGGTGCTGCTGCTAACACATGCTGCTGCTCTCTCTGCAGGCTTGTGGCTTAGGATTCCTGCGGTAGTCACAAACCCTAGATTCTTGGTTGCAAATGGGCTCCGAGCTCCAGGAGTTTTGTCCTTTCCGCTCTCCTTCCTCCCCTCTCTCCTTTCTTACTCTCATACTTTGTTTCTGTGTTTCTTCTTCTCCAAGGTCAGTGGAGATTGACTGCAGCGCGGGATCCTCACTGTTCTGGCTTCCCTGTCATGGCATCAAACAGCATCTTTGACTCCTTCTCCAACTACAGCAGCAGTCTACTCAGAGGTGAGTGCTGATCCTCCCCTCTCTCTCCCTCCCCTTCCTCTCCACTCCACATACCCACCTCCCTTCCACCAGCATCTCACCCTTCGTCCAGTTGTTTTGAATGTGTAGCTTTGTCAGTTTGACAACTTGCTTCTTTTGACATAAAAGCACTGACATGTTCAAATGTGAGGTGGGTGCTTCTTGTAGTGTGTGAATGCATTCATCTCTCTGTCCACACACACACATACGTGTGCTGAGGGAGGATCTGATTTGCACAGCAGCCCTCATCTAGTTGAATGGCCCTTAAATGCCTTTGCCTCTAAGCTCCTGTGTTTTCTGTAGGCTTGATGGAGAAGTACCATAATGGGATTCTCACCACAGACATTCATTATCAAGTGAGACTCGGCGCTCTCTCTGTGAGAATACGAGCTTAGAGGCTCCATGTGACTGGGCCCTTTACTGGAACACGGCAATACAATAAAAGAGCAAAGAAAAAAAACATATTAGGCTCTCTCACTCTGCTTTACTTCCAGGAGGTACTTTTGGTCTATGTGGTGAGGTGAGTGCACTATAGTCGGCGAAGCTAAACGCCAGCCTAAATGAAGAAGCCATTTGTTGCCATGGTAATTCCAATCAGACAGCTTTTACTTGCAAATAGTGAGTTAGAATGGTTGAAACTTTTACCTGATTTTTAATGAGAATACTTGTCAAATGTATTCCTGTAAACACAAACATGAAGTAGTCAGTCTTGACATTGTTAATCTGATGGCGGGCAGGGGACGTAGTTGTTCCTACTGTTCATCACACAACCACTGAGACAGACACCAAAAGGCAACAGAAAAAAAACTATCTTCTTCCCAATTAAGGCCTTGTTGCAATGTTAATTAGAGACAGCCACAGGGGAAGCACTACCAGCTCCTAATTGTTTGCAGAATATATCTGAAAATCTCACACACACACACACACACACACACACACGCACACACATCTGTGCCTCACATGAGAACAATCCTCCGATATCCACAGTGGAACCGCAGTGATAGGAGATGATGTTCCAGTGTTCTCACAGCTTCTACAGACACACAGGCATTTATAGTTTCCTTCTGACAAGGCTCAGGCCTCCCCCCCCCCTTTTCTTGTCTATAACTGCTGGATCTGCATCCCGTTATTTCCTCACGGTTTACAGATCTGCATGTCACTGACTTCATGGTTTCATTCATGCAGTCTATCAGGCTTTTGAGCTGTTTAAACTTCTAACACAATGTGCCTGATTTTGAGCAGTGAGACGCGATGTGAGACAGTGGGTCGAGAGGGGGGAAAGAGACAAGCATTTAAAGCTGCAATCATCCATTGGAAATCATTAGTGAATTTGCAATATCCTTTTACAATTCGTTCTGTCAGGAGACTGAAACCGAACTGGGAGAGAACAAAGACCAAGAGTCACTAAATACGCCAGTTCAATCTGAAAGCATTTCAAATTGGGACTACCTCATGTAAGCTAAATACCCCAGTGGTTAGTTTAACAACTTGCATTACACAGGCAGAGCAATTTGGCAAGTTCTCTTTTTTAGACTAAAATCAAATTTAAATTAAGAGGAACGGTTGTTAAAAACATAAAGGAGACTGTTTGGCTTCCCAAGCTCTGACTTTAATACAGCACATGAAGCTTATGGAAATATTGTATTCATCTATTCAGATGTCAGTAATTACCGCTGTAAGCAACGTCTCAGTTATTTGAAAAATGACAATAAGGAAATAGTGATTAAAGTTCATAAAAATAACAAAACAATTCCTTATTCAATTACAATGATTTAGAGCTGTAACATATTTTTCATTAGTCATGGCATCACTGATTTTGTGATTTCAAAAAAGACACCAGCACTATCACACATGTCAGCAGCACAACACAAACACTGTTAGTCTCTATTGTAAGGTGTTACATTGGGAACTCTTAAACATTTCAGCCAATCTCCCAGTACAGACAGAGAACACATGATGTGCAACATCAGATGCGCTTCGCGTGAGAAGCGAGAGGATGCCTCACCTCAGAAACCTCAGTACTCCGCTCAAGCTCAGACACACACACACACACACACACACACACACACACACACACACACACACACACACACACACACACACACACACACACACACACACACACACACACACACACACACACACGCACACACAAACACACACAAAGTTAGAAAGAGAACAGACAGAGCTGCTGTCGTTCTCATGGCGTCCAATTCGGTATTCGGCACAAGAAAAAATCTAATGGTCTGACAGTTAGTCCGGTTTTAGAGAAAGAAAGAGAAACCGAGATGGAGAGCTTTTGCGTCAACGAGGCGTTAATCTGATGCAGACTCACATTACTGCAGCAGTTTACTGATAATAACCACAATGAGGCTGTACACCTGCTAACCCTCACACAGCAGCACCACTATTTAACCAGAAAGCAGCACTTCTGAAACACTTCTACACTCTTTAAAAAAAGAAGAAAAAAAAGCAGTAGGCTCCAAAAACACACACACACCAGACTTTTCCCCTGTGAAGCACAATCGTATAAACTTTACTGAGTTTTCCGATCCTGACATATTGGCAGCGTTTGCATCATGTGGGGTACCTGGTTACAGCAGGTACCATTGGGCCGGTGGCTCAGTTTCTATCACTGCATTCCCCTCTACTTGGAAGGGCCGCTGTTTTCCCTGCAGGCTGTTTTATACAGGGGTCATTTTTTTAGGAGTGTTACACTCTTGGGAGCCAGCTCCCTTTGTGGCAGAGGAAAAAGGGCCCTGGTTTATTAGGGTGGGAATGGTTTTATATGTTTGGCTTATTGCGCTGCATGAATGGAAGTGAGGGCTTGTGTGTGAGAAATGCACCATGCCTCACCACAGTTGTAGCAAGGTTATTTTGAAGGATTCTAGGAGGTGGTCGGGTTTGTTCTACAAGTTTCTGGGAGGGACAAGCCTGAGAGACACATGTACAGTCAGTGTGAGAGAAAGACTCTTTAAATGCATCAAAATGAATCATTTTACACAGGATAAAACCCGAGACAAACTTCAAGCTGACCACTGACAAATAAAAAGGCGCTATACGGTAGCTCAAAAAAGAAAAAGGCTATAAATTTGACTGAACACATGGCTGGCCTCTGTTGAATTTATTAATAAAGTCATATGGTAAATACCCCCCCCCCCTCTATTAAATTAACATGCTTGATTGGAGTCCATTCAAAATCCTGCTGAGCGTGAGGCCCCTGAGTGACGCTAAAACATGAAGACTGGCTGAGCGGGCTGAAACCAGATATTAAGAGTTTCAATATTCTAAAGTGAAAGCAAATAATAGAAAACTTATGACAGCCACAGAGCGTTGAAATCCTGTCTCCAATTTAGCCAAGTATAATATCTATTTATAAAACTCTGAAGGCACGCTGAATAGAGGGAACGCTCTGGACTTGATTAGGACTGTAAACGTTTTTGGAGGTACTTATTTACTTTTTGGTCCGTCTCGCCGTTTTCACCGTCTGTCAACACGACTTTATGGGGAACACTTTCAGGGGTTGCCAGTAAGATGGCTTCGAGGTAAAGTATGCAGAGGGGTTTGCTGATTATGTGGTTGACTAATCCCAAACCTGCCTCCACCCTTGTACACTTTTTAGCTCAAACGCCATGCACAGCGTTGCGTTGGTCAAGGTTAAAGTTGCGCTAAGTGTGGTAGTAAATACAATTTTCTGTCTAGTTTCTTTTCGGCCAGTCTGATAATATGGATTTGTGCTGTACAGATTTCTCTAACTGGGGAATAAGAAGTGTTCTGAAAGGTTGAGCAACATTAAACACACACTCCTGGATGGGGGTTGCTTCTGTAATTCAACTGGAAATTAAACTGTAGGTGCGTCGACTATGAAGCAGCATCCAATGAATGGGATCTGAGCCTGGTGTCGGGCCAAGCACACAGGAAGAATACTCAGCGTCTCAGCCCCCTTTAACACAGTTCACCCAGAGTTAGTCTGTGTTTTATACTCTACAATCTGATTGTGTGGCAGCTGTGAGAGCAGTGAAGTCAGGGGATGCATGCTGAACACATCCACTGTGACTATATGTAGTATAGTCCTACATGATAATTAAAGAGTGGCGATTGAAAGTAATTGATTTGAAGGACACAAATGTCCAAATATGATGCAAGTGATGTAAAAGGAATTCATAATATCTAGACCCGTATCTTTAACTGGGATTGTCTTGACATGACAAAGAAATTGAAACAGGAACTACATGTTGGCAGGAAAACATGCAGACTTTGACAATGCTTGCATAACTGGATAACGAGGTGAAAATGATCACAATGTAAAACAATTTCCCTCGATTTAAAAAAAAAGAAGTAATGCCCATACAGGATGAGGCTCTTCTATTTCTATGACTCATTTCTTCAAAGTTTATTTGCTTCACTTACGAGCTGATAATATTTCATATAAACCCTTACGTTAAAATGATTAAACCCACATCACTGTTATTAGACTATATCATGATCTCACTCGTCCTGCATGGTGGACGACTAAATTAAGGAAAAGCCTTGCTCGCAATTTTCTGTTTCTTAATTTTGTTTTAAAACCTACGCCCTAAACCACAGGCCAACCCCACAGCTTATTACATGGTAAGGCTGGGGTTGAAGAAAAACACACAAGTATTATTGTAAGCTAATTTATGTATTATTAACCTAAATTTATGCAGCTGGTAAATGGAATTTGCTTGCAATTTTTGGGCAGAGCTAGCAATAAGGTAAACAATTTAAAAGTAAAACCTGAACTAAAACATTTGTCTTGTCACAGGTGTGGTTTGATTTCAGTAACTCTGGCTACAATTAGAGAGCTGTGACCTGAGTTTGACTCAGATGAAGAAGACTTATTGTTTAGACCCCTCCCTGTATCATTAAACAGATGTTTTCAACAACATCCTTGCTCTTGCTGTAAGACAGGAGGAAAAGCAAAAACTGCTTGTGACTAAGCACAACGTTGATTGCTGTGCACTTTTGTTTTTAACATTACAGTTGCATTCTAAGCCACAAATTACTTTAATGGACGGGCATGGGTCTGGTCGGCAGCACATAAAATGACTCAAACTTATGGAGATCCCACATGTTCAGAAACATATCAGACGACAGCTACTATTTTTCTTCTTCTTATTTTTTTTTTTTACATAAAATGGAACACGGGAGGAAGTGGAGGAGTATTATTTTTTCATGTGTAAAAGTTTTGCAAAGATTTAAGGCTCAGAGGAACTTATTCTATCACCATCAAAGGATTAAAGGGAATGTTTTTCACAGACAAAATATCCTTCATCCAGACTCAATCTTTGCGTCATTATGAGCAACTTTGATCAACCTCAAAACATCCTTATAGCCCATCCCTCTTCCCATAAGCAAAAAAAAAAAAAAGTTAATTACGGTGGAGGAAAAATGCAGATAATGATAGGATACAAGAGGCTGCTAGCTATGAAATGTTTTCTGATTCTCTATTTTCCCAGAATTTTTTTTCTTAACTTGTTTACATACAGTTAATTGTCGTTGCTGCAATAAAACAGGTTTTTGGGTCGCTTCTTCCCTCCCCTCATACATAACTTTAACCACAGGGAATTGATTTGTGTGAAGACACCATTTTAAAAATGGGATTTTAGTTTTCTCTTTGCCTATTCATTGGGGTGTACAAATAACTGTGCTGACTGCATCAGTAATGGGCCACCTAATTGTGCTTTTTGTCTCAGCACTACAGATGAGGGATGCAAATTTGAGCATAGCAATATCATTTACGTTTCGATAAAAAGATGCATGCAGGCATAAGCTTCCTGCTGTGGCTGAGAGTTATATGAGATGACTGATACCACTATCTGTATATGTCACCCGCTTAGCTTAGCATAAAGAGTGGAAAGAGAGGAAACAGCTAGCTTGGCTTTGTCCAAAGGTCACAAAATCTGCCTACCAACGTCTCTAAAGCTCACTAATTAACCCATTAAGTCTTCTTAATATAATTTGTACAAAAACCAAAGTGCAAATGCAAATTGTGGTTTTACCAAGGGGTTGTGTGCGGGTGCTGGTAGCCCAGTAACCTCACAATGATTACAGACTGACAAATCCATTATTTCTCCTCAAATTCCCATATTTCCCTATTCTTGTATATAGTCTGCTTGTTCTGCAACCTTTTTTACATCATAAGAATCCATGCAAAAATTACAAAATGATCTAGTACTCCTGTATTGCAGCAAATTCTGCCCTGAAGTAAACTTTAGCGAGGATGTACTTTCTCTACAGCTGCTCACTTCTGTATTGCCTCAGTAGGAAACACCATGCCAGGGATTCCCCCTCAGCTGTGCAGCAGAAGTGGCCCCTCCAGCTCTTCCATAGTCTGCTGTGAGGTCACTCCGTCTGCTACACATACTCTTCTCACGGTCACAGACTCAGCCATCACGAGCACAAACGCACAGGGAACTTCATGGTATACGCACACAAGCACGCACATATAGACTACATGCACACACAGAGACAGACAGACAGACAGACACACAGACACAGACACACACACAAAACACACAGTCCAGCGCCTGAGTTTTTTCCCCATGCTGAGTCAGAGCAGTGCATGTCAATGTGATGACCGTGACGTTTTCCCCGTCTAAATGCTGTCTGACCTCACCGTAATAGCTGGTCAGGACTAAAATATGGTTCCCCGATGCCTTAGTCCAGCAGAATTACCCACATGGTGACAAAACAGCAGAGGAATTAACTGAAAAATATCAGTGACTGCCTTCTTGATTTTATAAAAGTGCCAATTTGTGTCTTGTGCTTAAAAAAATATTTAACGGACTACTGTGTTCTGTGGTTCTACACTCACACTGACAGGAGTGAGAGTTTTTTTTTTTTTTTACCAGTGAGCCTTTTCTGTAAGATACAACCTTGTTCAATTTGTTGATTTTAAAATCTAAATGTGACCTAGAAAGGGACTTTGAAACCTTTGCGTATCAAGGAACATTAAATGCACCAAGAAGCTTAATTATTGCTTTTAGATATGAATTGTTACAGAAGTTAACAGTTAACAGTTTGCAGTTATAGCAGGAAGGTAACGGCATCTTTACACATTCTGTCATGTTAAAATTAGCAAAATTACACTGAAATTAAGTTGGTCCTCAATTCAACAGGGAGTCCTCTCAGGTTTTAGCGTGACAGCTAGCTGTGGTAACACTGCCAACCTGGCAGAGAGACGTTTGTGTTAGAAGGGCCTGATGGACTTGAACACAACTTTTCCCCTTTAATCAGTGTGATGACATAAGAGGCAGACAGCAAACCAGTCACTCAGTCAGTATAGAGTTTGATTAACCTAATCACCAGCCAGCCAGACTCCAGGCTACTGATTGGGTTTACAAACGCACCTTGTCATCGTTGTGTCATTAGCTCGTCGTTAGCCGCGGCCGCCTTGACGTGGAGCAGCGACGTGCTGGGCCTAAACACAGCAATCAGGGGATTAGTGTGCAGTTACAGCAAAGCCTCAATGGACGCTTCAGGCTGTGAGTCAGAAGGGAAAGTCCTGCCCTACTATGCTAGCTCCACGTGGCCAGGGTGCTAACTGTACATGGGCAACGCCACTATTGATTAGCAGTGGAGATGATGAGAGGAAACATTCAGTCACTTTGGACACACGGGTGGTTTCCCGGACTCCAATTAAGCCAAGTCCTTGACTTAAGCAATGATTTGAATGGAGGTACTCCATTGGAAATGCGTTTTAGCCTCCAATTAGGTTTGCTTAATCTAAAACTGGGAATCAAGCCCAAAGACATCACAGACACAGAGTTATACTGCAGAAAGGCTCAGTGACATTTGGAGAGGATTAATTCTCTTTTGATTCAATTTCAAATCAATTGGAATGATTGACAATAATGACTTACTGTGCAAAAGACTGGATTTATGAATTCTGACAATAGTATTTGTCTAAGTGCACTCCTGGGCTCCTTGGCTTGCAGGCTGAGGGTTGCCACACCCTTGTTTCCTTACGATGAAAAGCCCGGAGGGCCAGCCGAGTACTTTCCAACAGTTGTCTCACGTCTGCAGAGGAAAGTGCCACAGACACTTGTCAGGAAACCAGCACCGGGTTCCTGCTCGAATCTGGTTGGATTCTGTGCTGAGTCAGATGGTGCTTGTGCGGCTGAACCCCTCTGAAGAGGAAAATAAATGCGAATTCAATATTTGGGGGCTTTTTGAAGTCCATTTGCTCTTGAATGAGTGTGACAGAACCTGGAATGACCCCTGTTGAAACAGTCCCTCAACAGCGATGAAAGGAGTTGTATGGGACAAACACTGATGACACTCGTTAAAAAGTTGAAAATGTGTACATGTCGTGTATTTGTGTGTGTTTATATAAGGCCATGCTTGAATGTGTGTGCGCAGTGGTGTTGTACAGGCACAGACAGCAGGGATGACTAATAAATGTCTCCTTTAAACCACCTGAAAACAAAAACACAATGCAGCTAAGAACAATCCATTTGGCTGAGTGCCTAGTTGGCAGAGTCCTCCCACGACTTGTGTTTTGCTGGTTGGCGTTCATGCCATTCATTTCATAAGTTACATACCTCACCATGTTCCTTTATAGTCCAAAGAAACAGAGATCTAAGTCTCAAAAAATAAAAACATGTGGCTTTTGTTGCAAAGAGGAATGAACAACAGCATTCCATGTGCAACCACATCAAAGGTACCCCTCACCATGGGGCTAAATGAGGGCAGATTGTCCTGCTTGCCCCTCCTGACATGACTGCCACTAATTAACCGGAGGTCTAAAACTGACACTTCATCTTAATCACTTTTCCTCACATTCTTAACGTTAATCTCCACCGTTTTTAAACACGCATTGCTTCTCTTTGGGCTACAGCAAAAGGGACAGCCACACAACAAGCACAAAGGGGCATTGTCTGCTGGTGAAAATGTGATTTACAGCCTCTGCTATAATAGCTCGGTGGTTGCTGGAAGC
This sequence comes from Etheostoma spectabile, assembly GCF_008692095.1. Taxonomy (NCBI): domain Eukaryota; kingdom Metazoa; phylum Chordata; class Actinopteri; order Perciformes; family Percidae; genus Etheostoma; species Etheostoma spectabile. The sequence goes on along the minus strand of NC_045752.1, from coordinate 14,177,107 downwards.
AATGCACACTTCCTAATATTCAACTCACATGCGATTTCATTTAAAGAAGAAAAAGACTGAGCTATGGGGCTTTGCCTTTGTGTGAGCGGGACGCCTCACAACTTATTTTCTGAGCCGACGGGCTTGGGCTCCCTTAGTCCCCCCCTCCCCCTTGTCCCCTCTCTGGTGGCGCTACTATATTTGCAAGGGATCTCTAGCGATGGAAGAGTAGACACAGGCTGCGTTGCCAGTCAAACGTGTTTGGGCTGTCAGACTGAAAGGCTTCCAGCGCTGCGATATGTCTCCTCTCCTCGTCAGTAGGAGCTGTTTGATCTGACAGAGAGACTCCATTAGAGACACAACTGCTGGGAGGTTGGATGGCTTCAGCAGTCAGAGTTGCAGCCCAGAGAGGAAAAGGTTTGCACACACAGTCTGGTTGCAATCTTGGTGTCGCGCTGTGTATCTATAAATGTCTCTGAGCATAACTTGTCCTTATACTAGGTGTGTGTGGTTACACGTTGACGAGTGCAACATAAGAAAGCCCAACTGGGCTGACATATTTTGGGGCTGTGTTGGGCAAAGGGGTGATGACGCAGCGGATAATGATATCATAAATGTGCGGCACTGCTAAGCTGCAATGACAACAGGAGGGAGAGAGAGAAAGAGAGGGAGAGAGGGAGAGAGATATTGTTTGCTGTGGCTGTGAGAAGATGGGCTGTCTTTTTCAACACGCACCATAGTTTTCACTAAGTCCCACAGTGGTGATGACCTCATAAACCTGCGCCACAGTCCAACCGAGTACAAAAGACGCTGGTGTCAGCGTGATGAAATGGTAGACCGTCACCACACTTCCTACATTTAATGTAACTACAACTTCTACTAATCAGCAGGAACTCTGACAATTGACTCAATTCTTCAGGACATATTCACAAGTAATATTAGGGGACTGGTATTAGACTTAATTTTATCATCTGCTTCCACTGTGCAATAGCTGTGTGCAAAGGAGCAGGGAGAGTGAGTTGATGTGGCTTCTGTGAAAGATTTGTCTCCTGATCTGTGTGTGGCAGCTGGGCTCTGGCAGCGCTCTGGCAGCGCTCTGGCACCGGGGCAGCATGGCAGTTAAACTGTCACTGGCAGGAACTGTAAATCTTTTGCAGAAGGTGAATGCAGCATGACAGCACCACAGGTGTGTGTGTGCTTACCAGTTGCAAGTTTGTCACAATACTATAGTTGCTTGCCTGTATATCTCTCAGCCATATCCTGAGAAGCACTCTCCAAAGGGGTTAGCTGGACACATTCAGCAAAGTCAGAGTGAGTCAGGATACTTCTACGTGTGTGTGTGTGTGTGTGTGTGTGTGTGTGTGTGTGTGTGTGTGTGTGTGTGTGTGCGTGTATGCGCGTGGGTGCGTCTGTAGGGGGTGGGGGTGCTGTCACTTTGGCAACGCAACTGCACATATTGCAGCGATTACCACAGCGGAAAAATGTTTTTCTGCAACATGCAATTACTACAGATTACAGATTGTCGTCCTTGCATCAGAAGCTCTCGCTAGAAAAGGAGAAACAGCGCGTTTGTGTGTATATGTGGATTTGTGTCTTTGCTGTTACACACAAATAGACAGACAGACACAGAGACAAAGAAAGATGAGAAATGATTATAGCTCACACTAAAAACCACAACTGAAAAAAAAAATGGGAGAGTTGACGTATTTATGGGACTCATTTAGATTTAAAAGTTATACTGACTTTCAGGGGTAAATAAAGACCCTGGAAAAGAATACAATCTGTCCTTCAGTGAAATGAAGAAAAGTAGAACAGGGTACATTTTGTAGGGCTTTGTCCGTCATCATCAACATTATGAAAAACATACACTGATGGCCTCATGAAGTACACAACCCTAAACGCCACAAGCCGTATTCATTTTGGACTTTACATTTTGTTCCAAGTTACAAATCACCCTGAATATCAAAAAGCTTCCTTCAGGTCACACTAAACAATATAGCCCAAAAGTGGTGCCCCGCAGCAAGGCAGGGACCTATTTACCAACCCACCAGATCAAAACTCAACCCAAAGTGCTCTCATAATAGCACTGGGGCCTTTTGGTGAGCTTACCATCCAATGCTACTTTTAGTGGGTTTCCAAAGAATAAACAGGCCAGGGAACCACATCATAGAGTGCTGACTGTCATCTTTGGGTGAGTGTACCCGACGGATGATGTGAGGGCGGAGCGACCGTGACACAGGGGTTTACGGCGGGTCCCCCCCCTCCCCGGCCTGCCTCGGGTGTGGTGTGTGCCATTGAAAGGACAGGCAGGAGGCCTGACCACGTACGTACGCTGAACGACCCTTTTGTGACTTATTTGGTTATTGTGAACAGGAAAATTTGTGAGTTTTAATTTTTGGAGGTTAAAAAAGATGGAAAAATGGCCCATGTGCAGCCGGGGGTAGAGGTGGAGCTGGTTTTGCCAACTTTAAAAACAGGTAGTTTAGTCAACCTGGTAATCCCCCCCCCCCC
>NC_045752.1:14167277-14174607 GCF_008692095.1 Etheostoma spectabile | reverse complement strand
CCCCCCCCTCCTGAAATGGAGGGGGGGGGGATCACAAGATCGAAGGGATTGTGAGATAGCTACAACTCATTGATACAACTTATTGATACAACTCATTGATATCTGAAGTCATTGACACTGTTGTTTTTTTTGTAAGGGGTCACAAAACAACAAGATTTTAAACCTCAAGTCCATCCGTTAAAAATGTGTTTTACATTTTATAGGTTTATCATTCTTTTTTTTCTAAATATAAAATCTTAACGTTAAAGTGAAACGTACACTATTTCCCCCAGAAATGTACTGAAGTAGAAGTCAAGTTGCATAAAATAGAAATGGAGTTAAATGTATTTAGTTACTTTCCGCAAATGCTCTAGAGGATCATAGCGGGAGCGCTATCCAACTCATCCCATAATGTATTCAATATGAAATTAAGTGTCAGATAGACAAACACATGCTTGGTATGTTTGAAAATAAATGCAGTCTTTAAGAAGTCCATTTACATTCAGCAGACAGATATAAAAATGTAGTTGGTGTTGTCCCCCAACAGCCATTATGCTGCACAATTGATTCAAAGGGCTTTTATAAGCCCTTGGCTCCGCTCGGCACCTATTATAAAATGTAAGCAGAATATTAAAGATGCATGAGATGAATGGGCTCATTGTCTCCTCTGGTGACTGCTGCATCTCAGCTCATCACACTCACATAGTAATTAGCTGCTGGGTTTGGAAATGTCACCATACTCTTTATCATATTTAGGATAATATATACTCAAAACGCCTTCAAAGATCCGGAATTGGGGCCTGACACTTATGAGTTACTGGATATATAAAGCACTACAAGGGGCAAATTATGTAAGAAAACTACAGCAATTTTAATAAAAATAAAGCGTTTTAGAGTCATTAAGACCTAAAACAAAGTTTGAATACACACATGCATTCCAGTGATCATTAAAACTAACACAGACGGCCCTGGTGGAGAAAAAATAACATACAAATTTATATGATCAAAATTGTTCAATGTGTTTCCTATTTTCTTGTCTGAACATCAAAATGGACAAAAATGACCACCAATTGTGATGTGCTGACACATTATGTAATCAAAATTTGAGAGAGAATCAGCCATCAGAGCAGCAAGAGCCCAAAACCCAAACAGTTTCTACCCACTCACTGTTGTTTAAAAGTTTCTCCATATACTTGTGTATATAAACACTCCAGTGCTTTGGAGTTGATTTGGCTTTGAGGGGACTGGCACAAATGGCTTTGGTGACTTACATCATGCTGGAAGTCTAATCACAGACACTCTTGTCATATCAAGCAAAGAAAAAATCTATTTCATAGCGAGCTATGTCTCAAAAAAAAAAGAGGAGGGAAGGGTAAACAAGCCAGGCATTCCATAGCCACCACAGAATTCATCATTCATACAAAAAAACACCCCAAGCCCAAAAGTAGAGCTAATTTAATCCGAGAGGAATAAAACTCCATTTCATAGAAGTCGTCCATTCAGAACACTCATATTTCCACTGAGCAGAAACCCCTGGCTGAAATTCGAGCAGACACTTTTCGGAAGGAATGCATTCGGTGGGTTGAGGGCCAAAGCTTGCCCTGTAATTTGTGAATGTACAGAAATGTGTGACCGCCACAGCTCCTCTAAAGATAGAAATCTTTGTCTTATGTCATCGCCGAACCTCAAACTATTTCTAATTGCCCCCATAGCGCCCTTTTCCAAATGAATAGCTACCCATCCCAAGGCTTATGTGTGCATGTCTGAAAATAGCCCGGGATTTTACACAGGCTAATAGATCATATTTAGTAAAAAAAATAAATAAATAAGATGAAAAACTTTAAAGGGTTGGTTCTCCACGTATCGGCGACTGTCCCCATTTCAAAGTGACTTTTAAGTGGCATTGAAAGCAGTGTGGGTGGCATTTAGATTCAGGTATAAGTTCACACACCCCCAAAGGCTTCCACTGCTTTCTCTGCTAATAAGGATCATCCTCGTATTAGTCATTACAATGTGACTCATTACACATAAAACCTAAAGTAAATGGGGCTTCGTTTGGTTTTGTACACACAGAAGAGAATGTGCCTTTTTGTAAGAACTCCATGGAAGCATTAGTTAAACTTAATTTTAAAACTTATTGTTCAGATACCATTTAGAAGCATTTGACTGTGTCGCTGCTTCGTGGTGTTTATGTAGCCAACAAACCATTTTCTAATACTACAGGGAACCCAGCCCATACATTAAGATTCATGTCAGGAATATAGGGATGAAGGTAATCTCTCGACCACAAGTTCTCACAGAGTAACTACCAGTAAACAATGATTTGATATCTCAATTTAGATCTGAAGGATGCTTTTTTTTTTTAACCTTCAATGGTAAGAATCCTATATGCTGAGGCCCATTTGAGGTGGGTCCCCGGGTTTCACATATCCTCCACAAGTTCTGTCTTGATTTCAGGTTCAACCCACGCCGGATCATTAAAAATCGCTCAGGGCCACGGCGGGCTCCGTCCTCCGTGCCTGTGCGGCTGAAACAGTAGAAACTGCATGTTGAAATGTGGAGGTCTAAATGTGACAGGCGCCCGGAGCACACATTACAGCTGAGGAGGGTATAGCTGGGGCGTGTGGTCACATATTAATAATGAACTAGGGCAGGAGGACGACTAAAATATCACAAGCATTATCATTGTGCCAGTCGAGCTGTACTGAAAATAGAGGCCTCATGACAGGCGATCTGATCAGAAGGGATTTTTTTCTAGTTCTGACTATGAGGATTTAGCCGCTGTTGTTTTATGGAGTGATGTGAGTGGAATGGGCTTGTGTGATTTGGGGTCCCCCTACATTTTCAACTCCAAAACATCAAAGTCAAAACACATTAGGCCACAGATCGTTAGGTCTTTCCCTGGGATGCATATAAAAGAATCTTTCTGTCGTTGATGATAATGGCTTTATCATCATGATTTTTGGGATAACTGCTAGTGAGTGAAATGGTTACATTTTTTTTTTTTATGAGTCACCACAGCACCCAACCACTGTCCTAGATCACCAAAATAAAAAGCAACCACAAAACAAGGTGTCAGAGTGTTAGACAAGCTTAATGGTTAATATCTCTGTGACCACCCCAAAAAGCACATTTATTTATATATGTTCTTAAAAACAAGACATATTTAGCAAGGTGTTGCATGTAGATTTGATTTACAAAAGTAGTGTGTGCTGCTTTTCCAATACAGGCCTAAGTGCATGGAGCATTGACAAACCCCCACTGATAGTGTGAAGTCTTGGTCCCGTTTGATCCCACATAAACAGCACTAATATCTGAGCATTATTTGGACATTTCTGTAATTATGAATTGTCTAGGTTATGTTTTTCCATTTTAAATCAGTCCTCTGCATCACTCTCTCTGACTCCGATTTAGTTTGATGGAGAGAAAATAAGGGGAAATGTGAAGCCACTCCGATGACTCTTCACGCCACTTAACTGCCCTTTATTTATTCTCATGCAAGTAAACAACTTAAAAACCGCCGCACGCACGCAGAGGCGCGCACGCAAATAAATAGTTTTATTATTAAAATAAAAACATCGATTGATTGAACGCCTTTTTTAAATGCGCTTCAACGAAAATGTACATGGCTTGTGCAATATTTATTTCATTGGCAATTTCTTGTATGAGTGAATGAAATCAAGTCATTATTATTGTATCGTTTTTTGGTCCATTTTAATATTGTCTTAACACTGTCAGTAGGCCTAATATATAAAATAATTTCTGCACCAGTCAAATCGCAAAATCTGTCAGAATAATGTTTCCTATCCTCTGTTGGGTCTGTAGACCCAAGAAGGGAAACGTGTATCCAGTGTTTATAGCGATGTTTGATCATCTGCTGATGCGTTTACAGTAAAAGAGATAAAACAATGAAGCAGTAGCCTACATTCTCTAAATGTTGTATTTAGAGACATTTTGACTCCAATCCAGCATGTGGCTTCGGTGCGCGCTAATTTAACAAATAAATGCCAGTGCTTTTATAGTAATTTAATTTCTCCACAATAATAAAGATGATTGTGATTCAAAAACTCAAACAGAGATGCTATAAAGAAAATCCACCGGTGCTTCTTTCAACGAGCAAAACACCTCACAAACGGAGTTCGTTTATCTGATTTGGTTTAAATTAATTCAGACTCCTGACTATCTCAGAGCACAGATAAAAGTTTCCTTTCTTCTGCAGATGTGAAATGTCTGCCTCAGACTGCCTAAGCTGCCTGACAGAGATTGAAAAGGCAAACGCGCCAACTAGTGTCAGAAAGCAGCATGGCGGAGGGTTTGCAGGGTGTGCCGTCATTTGATGTATATAACCATCAACATTTCAGGGTTCTAATGAATTCAGTCTCTGGTGCGCGTGCGCGCGCGCGCACAAAACACACACACACACACGCACACACACCTTTTGATGTGGAAGAAACACATTTGCCTGTTTGCTTTAATTCTGTCATTAATTCATTTCAGCCAATTAAAATGATACAGATCTGTCTGCACTCATAATTTCACTTTATGAAATGTTATTAACCTGGAGAGGAGGTGTAAACCTGCCAGATATAATAGCTTTTCTAAATGAGTTAATGAAAGTAAAACCACAGGCCTCAGCAATCTAAATCCTTCTTTATATAAATCACAAACAACTAAACCATTGACACAGTTAAAAGGTGCAGATATTTCAGTTTATGTTATTTCATTAATTAAACCGACTCCATGTAAGACTGATCTAACACAGAGGCTGCTTTGCACTGAATCAGAATCAATTATTTAACATGTTTAAATCCCATTGCATTCTCACACATTTAGAGTTTCTTCATCTAATGCCAACGGTGCTTATGGTTACTGGCTATAATTTAAAATGTCCAAATGATTCATTTTTCATGCAGCTCTGTGAAAACAATAGGCCTACGTCTCTTCGTTTAACTCATGCTGTCACTTATTCAACGTCTGACTATATGCTGTATAAAAACACAAGCTGAGAGAAAAACACAGATATGTATCAATGATTCAGCTCGTGTGTGACAACAGTAAAGGGCTCAAGAAGGAGCTGCGGAGAGTTTGATTGGTCTGGTGAAAGCCCAACCCAGCGGATTCATTGGTGGAAATCATCTCCACACTCCCAACCACTAAACACTAAAATGACTCGGGTAAAATAATATCGCGGCACTCTGCACTCCGCTCAGCCTTACGGCTCCTTCTTGCGCCCTATAACCCTGCTGCGCTAAAGGATAACTTTAAAGGAAATTCAGCTGGAGCGACGGAACAGTTCCTCTTGTACCAGAATAACGCTGTCCTTTGTGGCGGGGAAGATCCAACGAGGATAAAGTTGCAAGAACTTTTACGCAAGAAAAGGACACTGACGTACTACAGTAGTTTGGCTGTAGATATTTGGGTCTGAGACATTTAGATTTACGTTTTTTTTCCCACCAGCAGAGTCTGTTGAGATCTGGCGAGGCGTCAGTTTGGCTGTTTAGTCGAGATCATTGTTTTAACATCTTAAACCGAGAAACCCAGTCAGCTGGATTGTCTAACTTTCTGCATCACGGCTGGATTACCTGATTACGGCCGACAGATTTGCACTGATCGGCAATCACTTATTTAGAAGCTTCATTGACTCATTTGAGATTTCAAAGTGAGAGCTCAAGTCGGTTGTGGTGTTGATATCGTGTCTAGCCTACACGCGGCTGAAAGTGACCACCAAGTTATAAGACAAGTTCAGCATTGTGAGAGACTTCCGAGACTTTGTTTGTACGTGTTTTGTTAAAGTTAGTAAAAAACAGAGTAACCCTGATGCACCTCAGGCTGACACATCCTGTGTAGATGATCTAGAACACAGTCATCAGAGTTTATTATTCTGTTAAGGTAGCGAGGCTCTCTTCACTCAGACTTTAGTGCGCTCTCGCCTCCATCCTTTGCGCTCCCACAGTGGACTCACGAGACCATCAGCGTCTGGAGGAAAACAAATTTCAAAAAGACAGTTTTTCTCCCAAAGAGTCCTGCTCTTGTGTTACAACCCAGTCAGGTGGCACTGACCCAAGCTGTTGTAATGCATATTCCCGTAGAGCCGCCCACCACCAGACGGTTCACGCCGCCCTCCACGTCCTTCCCCTGCAGTAAGCTTGGAGACGGCAACGGGGCCATGGCCACCCCGGGGCCCCTCAGGTCGAGAGCGGACTCTCGGAACGTGGTGGACGTCCTGGCGGACCACGCTGGCGAGCTGGTCAGGACCGACAGCCCCAACTTCCTCTGTTCCGTCCTCCCGTCTCACTGGAGGTGCAACAAGACGCTCCCCGTGGCTTTCAAGGCAAGACACATGGCTTCTCTTTTTTAATTTAATTTTAATTTTAATTTTAATTACGCACACTGGGGTTTTCTAAGTGTGGGAAGTTGCATGAGAAAATATATTGTTTTTAAAACTGATTGAAAACCAACCTGATACATTGTATGTGGTGTTACTTAAATGCACTTATTTAAAAAAAGAGTGGGCTCTGAAAGTTGTGCTTTTTGGTTTATGCATTTTATTTGTGTAGGGTATTACATTATTAAAAACAGCTCTGGTTTAATTGGTTTTAAACGGCTCCATCCAGAAAAATAACATCCGTAGTAGGGCCAGAAAATATTACAGATGAGAGATCTGAAATTACAAGACGTCTGAGCAAATAGATCCACGGCTCCATTATTTTATTGTTATTTTTTCTGTTTAATATATGATTCTGACGCCTCATAGGTAAATATGTGTGGCTTGTGTCAATATAAAGCCCGACATTGTCTAAATCGTGAATTTGGATCAGATCCGTGAACATAAGGACAAGAAATTAACAACATTAGAGGAATGAAACGCATGCCATACATTTTTATAATATAATCTACATTTAAATGTCATTAATCTACATTGTACGGTGTCTACTTAATGAAATCTCCCAGCTTTATTATTTCTGTGATGTTTTATTGCCGAGAGGCTGGTGACATTGTAAAGATATTCTTGCTTAATATTATGGGAGTCGAATGCGGTTTTACGCGCGCATTGTGTACTTTTGGTTTGGTGACCCAGAGTGACCGCCGGCTTTCTACTGTGCAGGTCGTGGCTCTCGGTGATGTCCCCGATGGGACTCTGGTCACTGTGATGGCCGGCAACGACGAGAATTACTCGGCCGAGCTGAGGAACGCCTCTGCCGTGATGAAGAACCAGGTGGCTCGCTTTAACGATCTGCGCTTCGTGGGCAGGAGCGGACGAGGTGAGCTGAACTTTTCTATCTCTCTCTCTCTGTGCGTGCTCACACACACACACACACACACACACACACACACACACACACACACACAC
>NC_045752.1:14160483-14167267 GCF_008692095.1 Etheostoma spectabile | reverse complement strand
CACACACACACACACACACACACACACACACACACACACACACACACACAGTAAGAGAATGGCTGAGACTTGTTTTTGCAGCAACATTTAAAAACGTGCTCATAAAAACATGATGGATCATATTTCGGGGTCCAAGTGGGAAACAACTGACAGCATGTTATTATGTTTTACTAAATGTGAAAAAATGATTTAACCAGATATGTTGCACAGCCGCACACACAGGAAACGCTTAGCCTACTCCTTCAAATATAGCTTTAAAAAAACATTTGTCTGATCTCTGTTGTCTATTACAAATATCTGGATTCATTTAGGTATGACTGCATACACTCTGCCAACTGACGTCCATGGGTGTCATCCGAAACATCTGGCTTGCGTCATGTGAACAGTTGCAATGTGACTGTAACTTTCTTAATCCAGGGGAATATAAATAATTTTTCTGAAGGAAGGATGTAAAGCCACTTGCAATGCACGTCCTGTCAAACAATCCTGACCACCAAACAAGCTTATAGCATACGCAGTATTTATCATGGCTGTTTTGTTTAATTGCTGTAATAAAAAAGAAAAAAAAAAATCATCATTAACAGGCCTGTTTGCAGGATGGGATGCTGTTGCATAGGACTATGATGGGAAACATTTGTGTGCTTAATTCAAATTTTCAAGCATGAATAATTAATTGTCCCGAAGTAATTTATTTAAAAAAAGCATTTTAAAGGCCTGATTTTTCACAAAAATCTTAAACTATGGAATTTCTCTCAGTCCCACTGAGCCTCTACTGACCCATCATATTTCCATTGCAGGTTAAAATAACTGATATGAAGAATGGGAAATGGGTCCCGTCTTCAACTTAAAAAAGTAGCCTATAGCCTCGCTTTCATTTCTGTAGTTAATTACCCCACCCAAAGACTCTTCTTTTTCTTCTTTCCTCCCACGCAGTCTCTTTTTTTTTTTTTTTAACAAGAGCTGCCTTGCTCAGGGCCGGGGACGAGCCCCGTCCGGACCTGCTTTATGATACAGCCTTCCTCCCTCTGCGCGGACTTTGATGCAGATGGGAGCAAGATCCTGCCTTGTTGAACAATAAAGTATCGCTGTAAACCCTTTCGCAAAATCTGGAACACATTCTCTCGATAATCTAAATCATACCCGCAGTCAGGCCATCAAAAGAGGTGGTCTCCCCCCCCAACCCCCTCCTTAATTTAAAGGCTGCAGCGGGACAAAAGCCGGTGAAGATTTGAAATTGTACAGGCGAGGTATTGTTGCAAACAAGAGGGGGAAACACATAATTGGTAATGGCCATTTATAAAAGGGAAATGCCACGTCTTCTATCATCTTATGGACATGTTGCTTTGCTGCAGGAAAGAGCTTCACTCTGACCATCACCGTGTTCACCGGACCGCCACAAGTGGCAACCTACCACCGCGCCATCAAAGTCACCGTAGATGGACCCCGAGAACCGCGCAGTGAGTACACGCGCGCACACACACACGCGCACACACACACGCGCTATTTTTGTTGTCACTTAAATGCATTGTGGTGTAATGGGAATGTTGCAAAGCCACCCAGTCAGAAGCAGCTTTTCCTGGTTCTGAAAGTGGCGAATATCAATCTCTACATGCTAAATGAACTGCATGGGTCATATGCAGATGATATATGAACATCTAACACTGTGAGCACGTGTGATAGTGTGTGCTATGCATTCATCACATTGAGGTGGCAGAGTATCTGTTCACACGATCATTTGTGACAAAATTCGGTTTCCACTAGATGTATTTTGGGGTTAAAACTTGGTTTTGGGGGTTAAGATTAAACTAGGTTAAGATTTGGGTTAGGCTTGTAGCGGTTATGGTAAGCCTCCATAGAATAAATTCAGGGCGGTGCATTGTCCTCAGAAGGATAGTAGTACAAGGTTTGCGTGTGTGTGTGTGTGTGTGTGTGTGTGTGTGTGTGTGTGTTTGTTAAATGTGTGGAGCAGGGCACAGGGACTGGCCCAGTCAGAGGAAACTGAAAGCAATTAAGACATAACCCAACCACTAAGAGGGCCTGAGTGAGTCTCCAAGCCGCAGTGTGCTCAGCTCAGTCGTCTCCCCCTCCCTCCTCCTCCTCCTCCTCCTCCTCCTCCTCCTCCTCCTCCTCCTCCTCCGCCTCCTCTTCCTCCTCCTCCTCCTCCTCCTCCTCCTCCTCCCTACCTTCCCCAGTGCTGGTCAGAGGGGTCGTACCTGACCGACCACATAAGTGACTCATTGATTTAACACAGGGCAGACTCCGGCCACTGTCAGGCCTGGCAGGGAGGCCCAGTGTGCTAAAAGGGTTAGCGCCACAGCTCAGCCGCAGCTACATTCTCATGTGGTTTAATGCTGCTGGTGTGAGGGATGGTGGAGAGTAGTGTTACTCACATGGGTCAGGGGCTATGTGCATGGATTTCTTTTTGCGTGAGCCCAAGTTGGGGTAGACGAGATGGGTAGGGATTTCATGATCTACCTATGGAGGGATTGTGTTTGTAATGGTTCTAGAGTGCAGGGTCTTAAAGGTCTCTGAATGGACGGATAGCTGGGGCTTGTGCTCATGTCTGTGGAGGGGGATATTTGGGACAGGGTGGATTTAGCCTAGTCAAAACAGACTACAGCAGGGGAAGAGAGAGTGGTAGCAAGTGCCACATGAGGGGGGGTTATGGCTGGCAGAGCGGGAGCCAAGGGGCACAGAGAGAGGGGAGGGCAATAATCACCCAACCTTCCCTTGCCAGACTGGACGCTATTTGCAGAGGCATTAAAGAGAACAGTGACTGCAAAGGAGGGAGATAATTATAAACACTGTGCGTGTGTGATTGTGTGTGTGTGTGTGTCTTTGTGTGTGTGTGTGTGTGGAGGGGGTCGATTTAATCGTCTTTTGTTAAAAGAAAAAAAAGTTGTGTGTGTCTGTGCATAAATGCATCTGCGAGTGTCTCAGTTTGAAATAACTGTGTACATTAAGGATGCCTCCTGTCTGTCTGTCAACATGTCAAGGCTCCAGCTGAGGCGTCAGAGTGGCCATGCTACTTTTACACTGGCGCTGGGTGCTATAAAGTGACACTGTTTAATATAGGGCAGGAGGAATTTAGGGCTCCAATAAACTCTGTTGCATGGTGCTGAGAGGGAATTCATAGACAGAAAATAAACTTCTGCAAAGGCTGATTTTAAAAAAAGTATTGCAAATATAAACCTCCTTTAGCTTAACCTCCAAGAATCAGATATCATTAGATGATAAGATGGCTGAAATACAGAGTCAAAGTTTATCTGAAATATGAATAATACATCCAGGTGCTCTACAGTGAAAACAGATCAATCGTCAACCAGGAAGTTCAAACAGCTTATCACGGTTAACAGAATAAGTTTTTTTTTAACATGGCACATTCATATTGTGTATTATATTGTAGTGTATGAGCTGTCAGATCTGAGGTTTACATAAGTTTTCAGTCCAATTTCGTGGCATTAAAGGACTTGTAGCCCTTAAATAGAAATCACTTGCAGGATGAGCTAAAGGACATCTCATATTTAAACAAGAAGCACATTCTAAGAGTATATCATTCATGTCCCGGCACAGTCAGAGCACAGGAACACACAATACCACTCAGACATAATTTGGGCCAAAAGAATAATCAGATTCTTCTTTAACCACACGGCACCACATTATATCGGCTGCACAACGGTTAGAGCCAAAGCAGAGAGGCGCTTTTGCCAACACATAAAACTAATAAAATTTCTTCATTACAAATCTCATCCTCAGAGACAGTTATATATTCCAACACTGCTTTGATCCCAGTTTTGCCACACAATGTTGCCTGTGCAACTCAGCTTTATCATTCATAAAGTGCAGACAGACTGAAGCCAGACTTGGCTACGCTGTGCTCACCTGTCTGCAGGCTGGCAGATCGGGCCTTACAGCCTGTTTGTGCAGGGCCTGCATTTGCATGGCTGCCAGCTGAGCGAAGGCAGAAGTTGGTATAGAGGGAGGAGGTATGTTTACTGATTCAGTCAGAAGAACCTGATGGACAAGACTGCAGCGGTTCGCCTGCGGCAATGTAACAAAGGATACCATCCTTTCTAAAAACACTTGGGCCATAAGATAGTATGTGCACACTAATGTATCTTCTCTCACACACACACACACACACACACACACACACCAAACAACCACACACACACACACACACACACACACACGTAAATTGAAATAAATATACACAGTAAGCATTGTGTTCCTGAACAGAAAGTAGGCTAAATGTTCAGCTAAGTATTTTTGTCTCCCTTGTTGCTAATTTCCTCATTGCACATCCGGCATTCGTCATACCCCCTCCACTGCCACCCCCACCCCCTTATGTATCTGTCATACTATATGATCAAACTTCTGCTGAGGCAACTGTTGCAAATGAAAAAACTCCCTCCACTTCTGTCTGTGCAGCAGCTTTAACAATACACCACATCCAATGACAAGTGAGAGCATGCTGCACTAAAAAGAGAGAAAAGGAAAGCAGATGACGGATGAAGTGTTGAGACCCTCCTTGTTTGTCGCTTTTATTAGACGCCTCTTCACCACCACTCACACACTTGTTGCAGGGTTAGTCTCACCATTTATTCCCACAACTGTATTTTTGGTGCTCTTCTCACTCCCTCACTTACATATGACATCAGCTCCTGTCTATTTACTCAAAAAAAGAGGGTGGGGGGGGGGTGTATTTCTGTATCTCTCCAAATGAATCAGTTCCCGGTAAGAAATGATGAACTCACTACAGGTCACGCTGGGCCAGAGAGAGATAAAAAAAAAGAAAAAGGTTGAAAATATTTTGAGCTTTTGAAATGATGTTCAGAAATACTTTTCCCCAAAAGGGGCCATCTCCTTTTTAGAGCCTGAAGAAAAGAAAATCATTAGCACAAAAGTATTTGAAAGTGTGAAAAACATTTGTACAGATAGAGATGAACAGATATAATTTACAGGTGTTTTTCATCTTAATATATAGAAAAAAACCCAGAATAAATAAAATTGGTACATGAATGATTTTGAGGGAAGAAAAAATTCATTTTTGTGAATATGTGGGGACTGACCACAAAGCTGCTATCTGTGTGTGAAAATCAACACTCAAAGCTCAAGTCTGTGTGTGTAATGCTAAAGTTACAAGGACATTTTATACAGCTGCATCTGTCAGGACCAGTTAAAATTAAGGAAAACTGTCTGATTCTGGTTGGTATTTACTTTATTTTAATTTTTAGTATTATTTTTTCTTTTTTTATTAGACCTTTTTTGTTCCCACCCAGAGGCCTGAGGGTTGAGCGTGTTAGACACAGAAAGGAGAGACAGTTGTTTGCTGAATGCTGAGGATGTGGAAGCATGTTAAAATGAGGTCAAAGTGGCAATTTGTCTGATGAGACTTACACCCTAACCCCTAACACAGAATTATACCATGCATTACCTGCATACATTCAGATAGAGTTGAACACCTTTCCAACCAGAGGCCCACGTATCCACCGAAATCAAGTGCTGTCGTGTTTTGTTGCCTCTATTTACTCGGCTGGGTGTGTTCACACAGCTCCAGGAGGAGAATGACGGGCGTTGGGGAGGGAGTCGGGGCGGCGGGGGTGCATGTTGGAGTTGGCGGGTTGATTCTATTTGCATTTGGCACACAGACTGTACAAAGTATGCAAATAGACAAACAATGACATTTGCTGTGTTATTTTTCCTGTGATATTGCAGTCTCTCAGTAAAGTAAACAAAAGGTAGCATGCATGTTGTTGCGTATGTATTTGCGTGTGCTCAGTTCATACACCTGCCAGGTGCGTCCATCTCTTTAAGTCCCCCTCCCCCTCCCTCCGGGCCACGCCCATGCACCACAAATCACATGAAAGGCTCACCCTCAGTGCAAATTGCTCTCTCAAAAGCAACTTTGATGTTTGAAAAAGGAGATGGGTGTCTTTGAAAGAAAAGGCCTACAGGTGTATCAGTGCCAGGGGAGGGAAACAACAGTGGCATGTCTGGTACTGGGTGCTTTCCTGACTGCTGATGCCCTGCCACAACTCCCCACACGTATAACCTGGAGACATTTAAGTGGCTTAAGCATGAACACAATCACACACACAAATATAGCAGCTTATCTCAACAACCAAACTCATGACCACCTAATTTATGATTTGGCGGAGAACATAGTCTTCCCCAATACCACTGACAGACAGATGGGAACAGATAAAGATGAGATTTTATGTCTTCTTCAGAGAAATGACACTCCATGGCGTCTGTAGTGACTGGAGGCTGTGGTTCCCCCTCCCTGGGGTCACTCCAGACGCGTCATTCTTAGCCTTAGTGATTAGAAGCAGAGCAAATATTGGCCAACTGATAAATCCATTGGAATGCTGTAGTGTATATTGAATTGAGTTTGTTCTGATTTCAGAGAGGAACTTCACCACATTCTGAGGTCTGAGGCTTGTGATTGGGGGGGGGGTGGCAGTTTCCTTCAGTAGTCATGCAAGATGTCTACATATTAGAGACAACCAACCACACTCCATTTTTAAATATTTTGGGAGACATCTTTATGTAATTTAATAATAGATATGTATGAATGCAAGACTGTTGCTGTAAGAGTCATTAAAGCATCACTGGACAGACATGAAAGCATCTGTAATATAATCAAATTTGTGTTGGGGGAGGGTAAATAAAGGACTGAGATGGAAGCTCTTTGACCACTGTTGCCACCTTAACCACATCTAGAAGCTTTGAGGCCTACTCCCTTTGAGGGCTACACACACACACACACACACACACACAC
>NC_045752.1:14154802-14160473 GCF_008692095.1 Etheostoma spectabile | reverse complement strand
ACACACACACACACACACACACACACAGCTGTTGATAATCCTACTTAGGCTTTCCTGTGAAAGCAGAGCTAATTAGTATAAATACCTCAACTAAACTGGGGTAAAAACAAAAAGAATTTTGCCATTAGTCTATTACAGGCACTTTTCTTCTCTTCTTCCCTTGCTGCCTCCGTTTGCTCTGCAGCATGTTGCTGCAGCGTTAAAGCACAAGTTTTTGCCAAAAGGAAAAAAGAAGAGCATTGTCTAACAGTTTGAAACAGCGCGATGTAACCTCCTCAGGCCAGTTGATGACGATGATCGCACAAAGCCTCAGGGCGAAATGCCCTTTCCTTTTTCCCACTCAGACAAACATTTCCACCATGTATTTGCTGATGCCAGAGTAAGCAAGCAAGCAAGCAAGCAAGCAGGTAGTAAGCAAGGCGTACTAGGAACTACCAAATTATTTACAGAGGCCCCAAACAGCGCTTCCAATTCATTCTGATGATGCAAGTCAAAGACATTTTCTCAGAGTCGCTGACACGCTGGTCCAACGTCGCTACTCCGCTCTCTGTCTCTTCACCCTCTCTCCCCTAAACTCACTAGCCAAGCGTTTTTCCTGTTTACCTACCTATGAGGAGAAGTAAATGCCCACTCTGTGTGTGCTCACTCTTCCTTATTTACACTGACCCATACAGGAGGGAGCCATTACGACCTTTCAGCCGTAATTCAATAAAAGTTCCGTTCTGCATTTAGAAAAATAAATGGCCCATGAGTGGAGGAATATTTTCTCCCCCGCTGCATTATGACAATAAACCGTTTTCTGTGGTGGGGCAGTGGGGATGTACGGGGGTGGGGTCGGGGGCGGATTGTGGGAAGAAGGCACCTGCCGGTTACTGGAAAATACGCTGTGTACCACCACCCTGCGGTTTGGGATATTTATTTCTTCAGGCCTTAATGGTTAGGAACAGTGAGCAAATAATAGGTGTACCAAGATCTTTCTTTTGCGTCCAGGAGCGGAGAAGGTTGTAATCCTCTGGGTAAACACAGAGGGAAGCCTTGGAAACATCACAAAAAAGAAGAGGTCAATCTTTGTAACCTCAACACGACTGCAGCAGTCCACTAACATGATAACCTCAGGGAAAGTACTTAAAGTGAAGTACGTGCATGCCTACACAGTGGAAAATTCACACATTTGACATTTTACACATTTACTTTGACCCACCTGGAATATTAGCACACATTCTGTGGAACTGTGTGCATGTTTAGGGTCAAATGCATGCTCGATGCACATTATTGTGTGTGAACTAGTATGCACAAAGGTGTGAACGCGAAGCCGTTTGACACATCTGCTGGCGTTGCATTGATGTATGTGACAACGGCAGCTTGCTTTCCTTTCCCACAGCCTTGCAAGGCCCCCACCTTTCCCCCGGCACCTCGCTGCTTCGAACAACCGGCCTACCACGTATGCACAAACGTGTACACACACACACAGACAAGCACAACAACCCCATTCACCATTAGTGCTAAAATAACACACTCAAAGCAGCTTATTGCTTTAATATGATTTGTCACCGGAGCCAAATAGGCCTTCTGTGCTATCAAGGCCAGAGCAGCAGCAGCAGCAGCAGCAGCACTGGGAAATCTAAGAAATCTGCAGGCACGCTGCCAAAACGGCCTGAAAAACAGCCACTCTCCTATCAACCCCAACACGCCTGAACCCCTGAGTAGAAGACAGTTAGACACACACACACACACACACACACACACACACACACACACACACACACACAACACCCCACACACACACACCCACAAACAACCAACACACACACACACACACCCACACACACACACACACACGCACACACCACGCACATGCATGTGGAATGGAGGGACAAAAGAGGTATGATTGCTCTAATGTGCTATGGGCTGTTGTATTGTCGAGAATCCGGGTGCATTGGACCTTATTTTGACACCCCTTCATTCTCTTTGCCGCCTCAACCTGCCTCATGTAGGGCTGTCCTTGTGTGGCACTGCTTCTGTTTCAACAACACACACACACACACACACACACACACACACACACACACACACACACAAAGAGCTTTATCCCCTTATCAGAAAAGGAAGGCTGCGCTCTTTGCTCAAACAGTCTCATGTAGCAACTTCCGCTGTGAGCAGCTTGTTTTCAGACCTGCGAGGGGAATTTTCACACTGCCGATGTCCCCAGAGAGAGACTGATGCATCTGGCTAAGGGACCAGACAATCACCCAGCTGTGGTCAGAGAGGTTGAACTTCTGATAAAAGCGTGCCAAAACTTTTAGTGACCTCCCGTTTAGGGCAGAGACTTAAACTCACACCCAGTTTATGTCCCAGGAAATAAACAGTCAGTGCATTTAATCCATGGTAATGATATAGTCGTAAAACTTTGTGCATTCATACTGAAAGTGTTACGAGTATGTTATGCAAATGAGCGTATAATAGTGTAAGGTCTGTGTGTGGCTAGCATCGACTCATTTAGGCCCAGACGAGACAGCCACAATCACCAGCCAAGGGTAAAACCCACATCCTTCAGGGTCAGCCTCAAAACAAGAACTTTGATTCGTCCCACTGTAAATACCCAACTGTGTGATTGGTGGCCTTGGGAAACACAGTGCCAAACACCCTTCTGCAGAGATGCTGTTTGAGCTGCCACTTATAGAACGAAAAGGGAAGTATAAGACAGAGTGCCGGAAAGAAGCAGGGTGGGAACAAAAACGTTGGGGGTTCAGGTCTGCTAGTGAGAAGGAAGAGGAAGACAGGTGTAGTCTTTGCTCAACAGATGTTGAAACGTCCACAGTGTCTGTTGAGGGCAAACGGAAGTTTGCTCGCAGGCAAGTAGGCCTAGCTGCAACAAATGTTCAACTGTCGCCCCGCATCGCACTGTTAGGAGTCAAAAGTTAGATAAGGATGCTGCTCTGGTGTTCACATCACATCACAACACTTAACTTTCAGCACGTAAAGCATGGACATATCTAAGAGGGAAGCTAGATGCATTTTAAGTTGCTTTACTATTGATTTGACTCATCAGCAACAATGGAAAAAAGTCATTCAAACATGATAACCTACAAGAAGCTGCCATCACAGTCTATCGTAGTAGCCTTTAGTATGAACTCCTATTGCATACTTACATAGACCTTACAGTCCAGACATAGTTTTCAGTGGTAAGTGAGATACATGCTCTCCAAATCAATTCTAGTCTGTTATCAGGGGCCTATCAAGTTCATTTTTATGTTGAATACAAATATTTACACTTCAAATATATTCAGTGCAGACCTGGGTCGGGGCCAAGGCACGTATTGCCCTTTGCCGTTGAGATAGAGTTTCACTTTGCCCCTGAAAAAGCGCCCAGCCCTTTACTAAAAAGAGCTTGTGTTTAATGTGTCTCCCTTTGGACGGGAACATATGTTTCTTTCTTTCAATCGAGACAAGAGACAGACAGAGAAAAAGAGAGGAGAAGCAGAGAATTATGTGGGGGATGAAGGAAGGAAACGGGTCGTATTGGGTGATCATTCAGCTATGGTGTCGGTGTTTAAGGCCTGGCTGTCACCTTACTGAGCAAACACTGTCTCTGTGTTGAGCTGATATGGGCTTTGTGGAGGGAAGGCACGGTGGAGTAAGCTGTTCAAGTGATCTGGTCCTAGAGCATGGGTTGCAACCTCATGAAAAATAGCTTTGCGCTATTCACATCACTTACACTTTTTGCAATCTATTTGCATGCGTTTCAATGCACAAGTGCACAGGAGCAACGCAACATTTTAAGTTGTTCTGCAGCAAAGATGAAACTATCAGGAAATAAAAAGACAAAGACAAAGACAAAGACACACACACACACACACACACACACACACAAAACAAAGCGGGTTCTGAGAACGGCACACCCATTTCTTTAAAACACAGTTACCGCCTTTCATTGCATCGTTAATACCAGAAATTTTATATCAAGCATTTTATTTGTTCTTCATAGACTTCCATAATGCTTTCAGATGATGCGACCGCTACTCTGAGAGGAGGCTAGTAAATCTACAACTTTTAGCATCCATTTCAGCTCTGGGTGCTTATTGAGCACTGCTGTTTAGGCCTCATGTGTGCAATGGGCCCCTATCTCCCAGCTCTATCTTGTGGTTATGATATCATAGAGAGAAAAACAAGGGCATTCTCTCCTAAGTGCACCCTGACACATTAAATATTCATCCGACCACAGAAACCCCTCTGAAATGGGGCTGGTGTGGAGCGCCGGCACCCCTCTGGCCCCCGGACCTGCAGAGTCAAATGTTGGCGGTCGGAGCAGACACACTGTGGCTGCAGGCAGGGTCAACTGGCCAAAGAGAGCGCATTAACACAAGGTTTAACTGCAATATGATTTATTTTTTTCTTTAATTAAGAGTCAATGTGCAGGGGAATAATACAGAAGGCAAAGGTTTATAGGATGACTGCCACGTGATTAATTTCTTAAAATCAGTAAAGAAAGGGTGCCCAGATAGCTCAGTTGGTAGAGCGGATGCTATATATAGAGGTTTAGTCCTCAATGTAGCGGGCTTGGGTTCAACTCCAACTTGCAGTCCTTTGCTGCATGTCATTACCCCCTCTCTCTTCCCTTTCATGTCATAGACCGTTAACATACGGTCTATGGTATGCACGGAATCCAGAAAACAATTGAAATTAAACAATCCTTCTATTACAAAAAATGAAAATAACGATTAAATAGTCCCCCTTTCAGTCAGTATTGTTATGCATAGAAAGCCTCCTAACTTCATGGAATGCACATAGAGTAGAGGGAACAATGGAATCTTATCACAATCCCTATGGCAGTCACAAAGTTTTAAGGACAAAACTGCCGTACAAAATGCACACGAATAGAAAAAAAGAAAAGTTTAATTCTTTAGTAGCTACAGTTAAAAATAAAAACATGTCTTGAAAATGAGAGGAAGAATGTGTGATTGTGCCGCCTCTCTGTTGATTATTGGTGTTCCCGGGTTAATGAACTCCAGGCCTCGTTCTACTGCAGGGTTTCTGCAGGTTTCACCAAGTCAAATTTAAGACTTTAAGACCTTTTTAAGACCATTGTCAATTAAATTTAAGAACTTTATCAAAAAAACATAAACTAAGCCCTAAACTCAGTTTTTCTCTAAAGTATTACTAAATTTACACTTCCCCATACCTGAAGAACAAAATCAGTTTTATGTCTTTGGTAAAATCCGAAAGAGACTCGCACCAATTACACGAAAGCTGATTGGCTGCAATATAAGTTACATGTTGGGCTCATTTCTAGTCATAATACAGCGAAATTATATTTGGACTGGCAAAAGAAAAAACTACAACACCACAGAATAAAAAAAGAGCGTAATAAGAAACTTGCGCATGGATGTGGGAAAATTAAGACCCATTTAAAATTATTTAGGACTTAGAACAATTCTTCAGCGAATTTAAGACTTGTTAAGGCCTAAAATTTAGATTTTTAATAGGGCTGCACAATTAATCACAATTTTATAAAAATCGCAATATGGAGTACTGCAATGTCCAAATCGCAGGGGTGCACAATATCGCAGGTGGGGCCCCATTTTTTGTTAAAGGCAAATTATGTGTCCAACCATTTTGAATGAAGTATTCAGTAGGTGCTGCAGAGATGTCCCGGCCTACAAATTGTATCCTA
>NC_045752.1:14122432-14154792 GCF_008692095.1 Etheostoma spectabile | reverse complement strand
TAAAGAAAAAATCTTTGTTTTGTACAGATCCTCGCAAAAATCACACTATAAATCATTTTCATGTCTTAGATTTTAATATTATTCAATGAAAGTGAGAATAATGATACAAAAATGATAATTCCTTCTAATATCATAATGAATCATATCGCAACGGTAATATCCGTCAAAATAATTGCAATTGGATAATTTCCTCATATCGTGTAGCCCTAATTTAAAAATGTTAGACTTTTTAAGACGCAGCAGAAACCCTGTAATGAAGCCTCCACTCCCCCCAAAATCACCCTCTCACAGCCCACTAAACCCCCCCCCTTCATGTTGTGTCACCAAACGCAGTGTGTACCTGCCAACTGGAACTGGGCCACGGGATCCAAAGCTAGCCTTGAGTGTATGTACGTCTGTTTGTGGGCAGCTGAATGATCACTTTCATCCCTAAAGATCCAGCCAATTCTTCTTAGACCACCACTGGCCGCAGAAAAACTGACCAATTAGAATTTTTTCCCCCTGCAGTCGAACTTTTTTCCCCCAACAAGACAGCGGTGGGATGTATCATTTCCCTGACCTCAGCCGTTTGAGGTGGTGTAAATCTCTTAATAACTACACAAGGACACATATAGGGGCTATATTTGGAAGGCTGCTTCCCCTGGCCGCCCCTGCTCTGGCCTGGAGCAGACAGTAGCCACAGTGTCTATGTGGGCGATGGAGCCTGGACTTGGCACTGTGTGAGTGAGTGAGTGAGTGAGTGAGTGAGTGAGTGAGTGAGTGAGTGAGTGAGTGAGTGAGTGAGTGAGTGAGTGAAAATGAGTAAGAATGCAAGCCTTCATTCCTTCCATCACAGTTTAAAAGAGAAGGCAAACTGGCCACATAAGAGTGTGAAAAAAAAAAAATATTACAGAGTGTGTGTCTGCGTGTGTCCACCCATGTTCCTGAGTAGGAGCCGCTGGGCCAGTGGATGGAATCACACACTCCGTCCTTTCCTTTGGCGTCCAACATCCGAATGCTAGGGAAAACAAACAGCTGGGGAGCAGCAACAGAATTGCTGTCTCTGGTCAGATAGATTAGTCATGACTGAGTCTTTCTCACACACTCACTCATAAAGTGCAACAGATCTGTTGATCAGTGGGTGTGAATTAAAAAAAATACCATTCTGTGCTGACTTTAGAAAGAAAAGATTTTGTATCAGAGGGCTGCCTGCGTTTAGACATTGTGTCTGTGCATCAATGCGCAAACCTTTTGTGTATCTGTACGCATGTGTGTTGTGGCTGTCCACGCTAGATATTTCTATATACAGTAGTTCGTAAAGAGAGGGTGGAGGGGAGGTGGTGGGCACAAACAAATGGACAGAGCGGTAAACGAAAGGAAACTTTACCCATGGGTCAGCCTCCGAGGGAAGATATATTGCCCATGGGTCAGTGGAGAGAAAGGACGGGCAAAATCCATATTGGTCCGTCTGCCTTGCCCCCTTTATATAGTGATAAAATATTCAAATACAGCCATTACTTCACATTAGGCTACTCTGTAGAGATGCCAGGGAGAAAACCACAGAATGTATACATGCTGGTTCACACACAGTTTTGGTGCATTGATAGTTACATTAAAATCTCTTCCTCCCATTAGAGGCATAGCCCTCATCCGGACTCACGTCTGACATTTAAGGTGTGTTCACATGTAGAGCATGTGCACGTGTGTGTGTGTGTGTGTGTGTGTGTGTGTGTGAGTGTGTGTGAGTGTGAGAACGTGTGTATTTATGCATGTCTGCGTATGCGTGTCTACATAAAAGGCATGTTCAGAGGTTTTTTTTCTTCTTACCATCTCCCTAAACAGGACATCAAAGTGATAAGGGCGCTAAGTGTGTTGGTTAGTTCTCCGGGCATGGACCAAAAGAGATGCATCAGATATGCTTCACTTTTTCAGAGTTAATTCTCACATCCTGCACACACACACACACGCCTACAAAAGCTCTCTTTTTGTTTAGTTTAACACTGATGACTATATGGTCTGGTAGCCTTGGCTTGGTGTTTCCTTCTGACTAAGTGCTGTGTCAGTCAGTCAGACGTGTGTGTGTGTGTGTGTGTGTGTGTGTGTGTGTGTGTGTGTGTGTGTGTGTGTAAAGGTGGTTATGGAGGGACAGATCTACTCTCTACTCACGCTCTTGTTTTTTTTAAAGCAGGATGGGAAGATAAAGATCACTTAGCTTCAGCAGTTCATAGAAGCGCATAATGTCACAATTCATAGTTTATTATTTCTTAGACTTTAGGTTCAGGGAAAACAGCATTCCTCAAGCAATTATTTTCAACCACTTACGCTATCGTTATCTGCAGATGACGCGACAGCAGGTGCAGCTTGGGTAACACTTAGTGTCTAGCCAATGTATGTCAAGGTCTGCTGACATTCTAATAATATTTTTGTATTTGCAAACTGAAAACAGTGTCTGACAGTGACATTTATATAATTTCATCCTGTGTGAGTGTTTGGGAATTACATTTGAGGATATTGATGGTCTTCCCAGTCCAAGTAAATTTTACACTAAATACAGGTTAGACAAGCAAAGAAAAGTTTTTTTTTCTTTTTTGCCAAGACATGTCAAACTGCCCGGCTTCATTAAGACATTTGGGAGGAGGAAAGGTTTTCCAACTGGACTCTTGTTATTGTTTTTGCTATTTTTGTACAACTCTGGAAATATAACGTGCCATTTTCCTGGTTGTGTAGGTGTTAAATTGGCAAGTCCTTGATTTCTCTCTTACCCGTCCTCCTCTAATGTCGCTGTTTCAGGGCACAGAGTGAAGATAGAAGACACCCAGAAGATGCAGTTCTCGGACAGGCTGTCAGAGATCGAGCGCTACCAGCGGTCTATGCGGATAGGCCCAGTGAACAATAATCCCCGCCCCATCCACCAAACCCACCTAAGCACCACACAAGGTGAGGACCACTGATACATAAAACCACAATCTACCAACATCCCCATAACACCCTAAAGTCAGCTCACATTAATCAACATTACTTAGAAGTAAATAACTCCTTCAATAAAACAAACATATCTTTGTTTTATTTGGCCAGAGGGTAAGTAATCATCAAATCTGTTACACATCAACACAGTACATGCAGTACACCAAGCATAAAACTAAGCCAAGAGTCCTTCATGTGCGTTTTCTCCACGGGGGGCTTTCAAGTTCTGTTCCACTGATCTGGGAGCCGTTATTAGTATTGGCCGTCCAAGGGGAAGCTCATGTCAGTTCTGTCCCCGGATGCCCTGCGTTGGTGGGTCCGGGCCCCACAGTGTGCAGGTTTGAGTCTGCGGCCAGGTGGCATGGCGGGTGCTGCCAACCGAGCTTGGCCTGGGTGCCGAAGTTGGCCTCCGCACACCGCAGACTACAGCCTCAGGAATGTAACAGCCACCCGCTACCTTGGCAATCACGTCACTCTCAGGATGGTCGAATGTGCGGGGGTGGAGGATGGGGTGGGGGGGATGAGACTCAAACTGAGGTGGTGCAATGGAGGGGAGGGGGTTGTTTCATGCATGTATGTGTTTGTGTGCTGTGGACAGCTGCGTGGGTGATGGTTGGAGTGAGGATGAGTGTTCACTCCCCGTCATATGTCAGAACATCTTAACAGGATGGCATGTCTGGTAACACACACGCACACATGCACATACACACACACACACACACACACACACAGAGCCCTCTTCTCCCACCCACTCTCTAGTTCTCATGCTAGCTAATGAATCTCATTACCTTTGTATCTGCATGTTGCTTGTTTGGGAGCTCTGGGCCGTGTGTGGGTGGAACTCTATCAGTGTGTATCACAGCCGTACACCGGTGTTTGGCCTTGTGCTTAGCTTAGGCAGCGCTGAGTCACCAGTATGGGCCTATCTAACAGCTGACTGACGAGAACACTAGGGTCTTTTGCCCTGCTCCCCCATGTCCTTACTTACTCTTGATATTGATTTTGTTCTCTTGCACGGCCTGTACCGAGGAGAAAACATGTCAGCCATTTTAGAAACACCACCGACCGGTTACGCTGAAAATAAACACTGTTGAGCTTTAACACAATACAGCCACTGTGATGATAATTTTCGGATGGGTTAGAGTTTGGCATGAGCTCTGTAGGCTGTCTGCCAATAAAAAGCCCCCTGCAGCTAAGCTTATACTGGGAGCTTTAAGTTTCTGAGGGCTGACTTGAATACGGGGGGGCAGGGAGAGGTGTGCAGACTTGGTCGAGACAGAAGATGAAGAGGAGCTCTTTGCTCTGCTCTCGTCTGCCTCGCACAGGATTAGGGCAGGAATTAGAGCGTCATAGGCTTGCCAGGCTTCAAAGTGCTGTTGCAACACACACATGTACAGTACATACACCGTGAGCAGACACAACACATTAACATCAGTTGGAACCGCCAGAGACGGTAAAGGCCTTGAGCTTTGTGTTACAGCTGCCAGTGACTGGAGGCCGTCGATAAGAATTGTGTGAGTGAGACAGACGAGGGGAAGGGCTGTAAAAACCACACACCTTAATCTGTGGTATTACCATCATGACGGCATACTGCAGGGCAAGAGTGGTAAAATAATTAAATAACAGAGGGAAGGGCCCTTCTCCCTCCCACCTCGACTATTTGTTGGAGCGTCTGAGCAGCAGACTGGAAATGTACGCACACATCGCATAGAGCGCTCCCGTTATGTGTAGGAATCATGCACAGACAACAACACCACAGTATTATAAGCGAAGCTCAAACAAAAATAGACTTGTTGTAATAAATCCCATTCAGAGAGACAGGGAGGTGTTTACATATCAACAGCACACACGTCTCTGCTTTTGGCAGCACTTCCAGACACTGTTGTATTTTGCAGATACTTTAAATCCAGGGGCCTGTTTGTTTGAGAATTGCCGGGTGATAGATCGCATGTCAACACATTATAATTAAATGGATTCCCGCCTCGCCGTTACAAAAGATGTTTTCCATTATCCGGGGCTGGAACCTTGCGTTTTTTCCCTTGAAGACAGCTAAATGAGAAAATACGGTGTCATCTCCTCCTAAAGCCTCCTTGCTTCATATTGTTGTCTGAGCAATGAAATACTGTCTCAGTTTTCTTGTCAACAGGAGGTGTCTCCAGACATCTGCTCAATGCTACTCTGGATTCTTAAATCACACAGTCGATTGCACCATAGACACATTGAAAATACAAAAATATATGCATGCGCGCGCGCGCGCGCGATGCGGACACGCACACGCACAGCGACACCGCACACACACACAACACACACACACACACACACACACACACACACACACACACCCACACACAACACAACACAACACAACCACTTTGCTAGTGTTGCAAGTGTCTTTGCTAGTGCCCAGACAGACAGGGAATAAGAAGATCTACAGTGATGCAGTGACAGGATTCCTGCACGTGGCAGACGCTGCATTTGCTGCTTGTTTTCGTTCTTCTGTTGCCACAGGTAAGCCTGCTAGACATGTGGAATGATTCTCAGCACGGGTGGAGGGAGGGTGTGTGGTTGAAAATGCGTGGTTCAACTAGTGCATTCAAGCAAATCTGACACTTAGACAATCAAGTACTAAATTGTTATTCTGGTTTGCAAAACCTCAAGTGAGGTACATGTGTATACAATGTGTCTGTGGGTGGCAGTTTTTTTTCTACCTCAGATACAGAAAGTAGTTAATCCTTTAACATGTCAATGTGACACTGCATTTATAACATATACACAGTTCTTTCCACTCTTAAGAAAAGCAAACTGATACAAACTTGGATTTTCCTCAAAGTAGAAAACAGATTCCAGTTTTACCTTGTTCCATTTAAAATGCAGACAAAACTCAACAAGCCCCTGGCACGACCTCTAACAGACAGCCGAGACGAAAGCGGCTCTTTTAACTTAAATGTGTTTTAACAGTGAGAGAGGAAAAAAAGAAATACAGCAGCAATTTAATCAGCCAAAAAAAGTCCTGGCACTTTTGAGGTGGTATCATTTAACATGTTATTTGTTCCAACACCTGTGTGTTCCTCTCTGAAGATGAATATCTGATACTAGCATAACGTTCCGCCATCAAGTCAAGTGCTCGCTTTGATGAGGGCCCAAAAGAGAGAGAGAGAGAGAGAGTGGACTGTGTGTGTGGTGGTGTGTTGTGTGTGTGTGTGTGTGTGTGTGTGTGTGTGTGTGTGTGTGTGTGTGTGTCTGTCTGTCTGTTTGTCTGATGTGTGACCCATGTGGTGATGTTATTAAAAAGGTCAGTAGAATCTTGCAGAAATGATATATTACAGATTTCACTTTTGGAATGTACTCCTTGGCATTTATCCTGCAAGTTACTCTCTATTAATGACACTTCCACAAATGTTGGTACCTCTGGCTTCCTCTTGCACAACTGGCACACATCTGCTGCAGCTGTGCTTTGGCCCAGTTGTTCAGCATGTTTAGGCTGTGGCCTCTGGAACTGGACTTCACTTGAGAAAGTCCTGTTTGATGGAGGACCAGCCCGATGCAGCCGTGCCCCTCCTGCCTTGTCCACAGTGACCACACTGTTTACACCACATAAACAAGCTGGTCGGCCCCCCCAGGTTCGAGGCGGCACTCTGCTACTGCCGCGGCCCGAGAGGCTCTCACTAATTCACACATCCAGAAAGACATGATCAGCCAATTACAAGCGAGACAGGAAATTAGCGCCGTCAGGTAGCTGTGGTGTGGACTTTAGAGTATCGCCGTCACACTAGTTGGGTTTCATGCTGATTTCTGCCAAACCCAAGCAGGAAGCTGGCCCTCTGAGGCCAATACAACCAAAACGAGCAAGAATCAGGACCAGTCCTTTAGACACACTGTTATACTTCTGCACTCCACTATTTACATAATATGTCAATGGCTGCCACGGAGTTTGTTTGTTATGGTGCCTAAAAGCTTCACTTGTGGTTACACTCTTTTTGTGACCCTGAGATGAATAATTCAAACTGAAAATGTTTTTGTTCTTCAACAAAAAAAAGAATCTTTTGAAGCCGCCTCCTTGGTGAAAAAAAGAAAGAAAAAGAGAAGTGAGAGCAAGTTGTTTTTTACCAGACTCAACTGTTTGTGTAAGTTATAATTTCACATCAGAGTCAGGCTGAGTTTTACATTTCAGCAATTACAGAAACTACATGTGTGCCATGAACAGTCTCTATTGAGTCTGGGGAGAGGGGAAGGGTGGGAGGACAACGAGCTCTCAAAGAGAGCGTAGGATTTTTCAGCCCATGTGTTTGTTTTTGCTCACGTTATAAGTGAGGGCTCAAAAGACATATCAAATGTCCCACATAGCTGAGCCAAGGCCGTGTTCCTCCCCTCTCTAACACGCTCTCTTTCTCTCTCCTTCCCTTGCTGGCGTCTTTCTTTCTCTCTTGCTTGCTCTCTCACATTCTCTCCCCGTTGCGACGCCTAAGGCCTAAGCGAAACAGGAAGCCAGCAACAAGGGCCGGCATTCACTGTGTCTCAATGACACGCTTCATTACGGCAGGCGCATTACATGTCTCAGAGGCGTTGCTGGATCCGGAGTCACGAGGATGGACGCCATTTTGGCTCAATCATCTTTTCAGCCAGTCCTTTCATCTACACATGCACTTCAAAAGCAGTGCATGTGTTTATTTGTGTCCTCCGAAAAACTACACTGGCACTACCCCAAAGCTACTTATTAGTGACGCAGTGGTCTCTTCCTCCCACTCCAGCGCCTGCCCTCCCCACTCCTCAGCTCCGCCCAGGGGGTGGTCCTCTTATTAATAGGGGTAATCTGTGCCTCTGGTATTGACGTTGTCTGCTGGCCAATCAAAATATTTGAAGGAAATGTTTATTTTCTTGAGCGAATCGCACCAGCTGCTTGCAAGCCTTTCTGAATAAGGCCATTTATGTGTAAGAATTTGCCATTGTGAGGTATAGTGCAGGACCTCTCGGTGACTGAGTGCTGATTTGGGCCTTTGCAAAGGAAGTGGAGGAGCTCCAGGGGAAGCACAGATCTTGCACATGCTGAGCCCAGTGTGGCTATAGGTGAACAGCCCATAACTCCCCCCCCCACCCCCCACCCCACCCCTCTGCTGCTGGCATCCTTCTCCGTCCTAATTACCACAACAGGAGGTTAGGAGTTTACTATATTTCGGTATCTCAACAACGGAGGGCAGAGTCATAGTGATACCACATGGCTGACAGCAGAGCACCATGACAAAAATTGGTATGAATCTTTCTATCTTACATGTATATTTTTTACAATATGCTGTTCAGAGGCTTGTAGACACAACCAATGTGCTGAGAGAGCTCATGTCCACAGAGCTCCGTGCTAGTTGTCTTGTAACAATGGCCCCGTCTCAGACCTAGAGCAAACAGCCCCCGCTTGTGTCAGCCCTGCTGCGGTGTGGCCGTTGAGTGTGAAGCAGGGTCCCACGCGTTGGGCCAGTAGGTCCTCGATCCTTTCCCGCGCATCCTGACAGCTTGGCTGGACAGGCTAGCGAGTGTCCTGCACTTCACAGGTCTCCGCTGTCCCTCCAGTGTCTAGCCTGAAAGACCCAAAAATATCTCCCATGCACCCATCAAGCATGTTTTTCCAAGACTGGTCTCACTGTGGTGAGAAAACCACCCCTCCTCTTCCCAATCTTCCCTGCTCAGTCAGCAGAGGCGAACCTGTGACAGGAAGACACGTCTCCAAACCGCCAGATGTCAAGACAGTTTTAACAAGTCTGTCATGAAGAGGTTTCTGGATCATGCTTTAGATTTCTATGGTGCAGGCAGTGACTTCCTCACCTTGTACACATATACAACCCACACATTTATCTGTGTTACACAAAATACTGAAATTTAGCATCCCTGCAAAAACAGAATTCCTTCACTGATTTATTTCTGATAAGCAGATCGTAGTTCTCACCTATTGTTCATATTGTGTGTTACACCAGCCCTGTGGCAGGAGCAGATGGACACCCCCACACTGAAGACATGCAAGGTGGAGGAGGACCTGAGACCATGGCCAGGTGAGACATTGCAATGCCCTGCTTCCTTACTGTTTACTATGCCATAGATGGCTGTATAACTGTGCTTTTGGATACTTTTTCTTTTAACTTTTTCTCACATGTAGCTGGCTTTTTCAGTTTAACCTTTTGGGTGTTAATGAGAAAATTGTTTTGAAGGGTAATTGTTAGTTGCTAAGACATAATTATCTGGTATCGGGTCGCGAGGGCAGCAGCTGCAGCAGGGGACCCCAAACTTCCCTTTCCCGAGCCACATTAACCAGCTCTGAATGGGGGATCCCAAGGCATTCCCAGGCCAGGTTGAGGATACAATTCTTCCACCTAGTCCTGGGTCTTCCCTGAGGCCTCCCAGCTGGACGTGCCTGGAAAACCTCCCTAGGGAGGCGCCCAGAAGGCATCTTTAGCAGATGCACGAACCACCTCAACAAGTATGATGAGGGGTGAGGTCACTGGTAGTCAATGGCCTTAGTTACTAAGTGTGGGCAAATAGGCGCAAAAAATAGAGGATATAATGGAGGCATTATGGAATGCCAAAGTGTTTAAACCTTTGAAATAGTATTTATTTAAGAGCTTCTCAGAACAAACTGCAGACTTCCAAACTAACTTACTTTAATGAGACATTGCAACAGCCTTTCAAATTAAAATAATACTGAAGAGGAAAAGCGGGCATAACAGGGTGTGCCATTCGTTGTGACAATTTTGGAGTCAGTTTCGTTTTGCCCGTAGGGCCAGTACTACACCCAAAACATTCCTTTAACGCCACCAACCTGCCTGCCTTCTTCTTCCTCTTCCTCCCACTTTCTTTTATTTGTTTGAGGATTTGGGTCTTTGCTGCTGTCTAACAGACCCCTTAGTCTCCTATCTATTCCCTACCCAGAAACTGCCACACAACACCAGACATGCTGAATCATCCACTCACACTGTGCTGGGGACACATTCAGACACACTAAAGAAAAGAATAAAAAGACTTTATGATTTGACTCAGTGCTCTTGCTCTCTTTTCTGCAGTTTAGTAGAAATAAGACATTGCCTGAAGCAGAGTATTGAGACTGGGAAATTACGTATTTGCTTGTGTTACTGCTTGTACGTGGCATTTTTTAGCCAGAGATTCAGTGCGCAGCGACACATTCATGATGGTGTAAAAAATGTGAGCAACAGCGACGGTTGGTAAAATAATTTGTTTGAGGCAGTACAGCCTAAACTTGAAATGCCAGGACATCCAGACCATAAAGAATATGTAAGAAAGTGTAATGATGATGATGCTACTTGTATTCAAATTATTTCATCCTTACAATAACAGTATACATGGTCGAGGGTCAGCAAAACACACATCTCGTCAGTGGCTTTGCAGGGACGTATCATATCTCTCACAGAAAAGGATTTACTTAAACAAAAAGTGTAATCATGTCACCCTGTTGGTTGATGCATTAGGAAAATCATAGGTTTTTTTGCAATCACAAACTTCCTTTACCCTTGCTTGTATTGCATGTCAAAGTTGGCAACATGCAAAGTCCTCTGTGCTCACATGATAAAGTGCCTAACATGAATGAGGCTTTGGGGCTGTTGACCATGGTGCCACAGTACAGAGGTGATTATCATTTGCATTCAACATGATGCTCCAGCCCCAAAGCCTTGGTGCCTAAAAAAACACCTGGAGATCATTTGTGTTCATTTGTGTCTCCTATTTTTTGGCCTGCTCTGCAACTTTGCCCTGGCATTTTGTAGTGTTGTCATCATCACCTTGTTATCAACAATAATTGCTCATCCTCATGGCATCCACTTTTTCAAACCACCCAAACCAGTCAATAAATCAAACAGAAGCTCTCTACCTCTGAAAGGAGCTGTATTGTTTCTTACCCGGATCATATCAGGAAAACAATCTCACTGCACAGCGCAGTGTGTGTAGCTGGACCAGTCTGGGGTTTTCTCTCCCTTTCGTTTCCTCCCCTCCACTTATTTGCCTGAGACACCATTCCCTAGGCACTGGCCGTCACAGTTTGCATCAAGCCTGAGAAAACATTTCACAGGTGAGCACCTGTATTTGCATCTCCCCTTCGCCAGCTCCGCCACACGCGGACGGAGACACACACACACACACACACACACACACACACCTTCGCGCACAATTACACACACAGACATGACCGCCTCAAACTTGCGCCTTGTGTTAACAACCAAAATCAGTTTCTCCCCTACACAAATGAGGAAAACCTCCGGTCATATCTGGGTTACACGCTTGACTGTGGACTAGTGGAGTTCTTGAGCTAAGCAGAAAGGAGGAGCATGACTCCACCCTTGGTGTTGCAAAATTAAATAAGTGCGTGGCGCTGTGCTGGAGAGCTAGAGGAGGAAAGAGAGAACTGGAACACTATGTTCTCTATAAAAACCCTGATTCCCAGCTTTGTAGACTGGGAACATCACAGACAGCAGACTGTGCCAGCTAGCCCTCTGGGGTCCATCCCCTCTCCTGTCCCTGCAATTTAGTCAACACGTTTCAGATGAGCCTAATGGAGATCATGTGTGGTTTTGGGCCGCGGAGGTTGCAGCCAACTTCTACCGGGCCCAGTTAGGAAGACCCTCTCTGCCAAAGACACACCACTGTTACCACAGCCACAACAGCAAAGCCTGTACTTACTGGCTGGGTGGGGGAGTGTGGGGATGCAGTAGGTATGCAACATGGTTAAGAAAGAGAAAGAGCAGACTGAACAACTTTGCTTCTCAATTACAAAGCAGTTTGTTCAGCCCTCCCCCCTAGAGGGAGCTACTGTGCTGTAGAGAGTTTAAGGTGGTAGCAGGCTCATCCTGGCTCAGAGCCAAGTGCTTGATACTGCACAAGCCCATTAAGGTGTTGTGATAAGTGTCCAGACTAGTTTCCCTTGACAGAACACAGGAGTCAATCCCCACCGCAGTTTAGCTAACACGTTTCCACCGACTCCAATTAAATGGAGATCATGTGCGGGGTGGGCCGCAGCAGCAAGAGCCATCAAGTCCCCCATGCCACACATCCCCTCCCCAGCTTCACCCTGAAACCTAAATTTAGCTCAGAGAGGAGAGATGAAGGGGCAGAGAGAGAGAGAGAGAGAGACTTTTTGGGAGTCCGGTAGGAATTAGTGGGCCGACTCCACTTCACCCGAATCAACAGCAGCTGAAGGCTCGGATTTTCCCCGCGTGAAATCAGATATGGAGAACCGACTCCGATGCCTGGTAGACTCTGGAAAAAGAAACAGCCCCCCCACTACCAGACTCCCTCATCCCAAAAATAAGAGGAAATTCAACTGCAGAAGTGTGTTCTTGAAAAAAATAAAAAGTATAGAAGGGGCCATGGAAATAGCAAAGGAACAGATTTTTTGAAGCTGAAAATGGACCCAGTTCTCCAGACATAGGGAAAAGACATTTCAACAAGACTGTGGCACGCAACTTTGGCATTCTCCCCCCTCAGGGCTATGGCGTGCAAGCTCTTGCTATTTCACGAATACAAGCTCTCTTTTCTCTGCCATCCAATCCACATTTTACACTTGCAGTCATGTGGGCACATTGGACCCATGAAAGCCACATTCGGACAAACAAAAACCACAGAGGTGTATGTGTGCGTGTGTGTGTGTGTGTGTGTGTGTGTGTGTGTGTGTGTATGTACACAAGCAACAGGTTGACATCAGGTATTAAGAACTCTGCCTCGTCATTAGAACGTATAACCACGTTAAGGGCGTTTACAATGTATAGTATTTCAGCCTTACCTTACTTTCCTTATAATAATACTAGTTTCATGACATGAGCACAAAATTCCTAACTTGTCAGGCAAGACGCTAATTCACGCTGATGCTGATGTGTGGTAGTGACAGTTGCTTTTTCGTGAAAAACTACTCGCTGACCTGACAATTTGGCAGGAGAGGAAAAAACAACAGAGGTTAACTAAATGTTGCATAAAACCTTCTACAGTAACTTACATAATACAACAGAACTATGGAACATATTTGTTTCTGCACCCGGGTCCAAAACCAAAACACTACAGTAGGTTAGTCTGGCTATTACCAGACCAAGCCAAACTCAATAGACTTGAGGTGCATACGGGCATGGTTCAAATGACTCCGTACGCAATTGGAAAGTCCTTCAACCAATCAGACCAACAATTCGGGTGACGTAGAAGCGACAGCGGCATCAACAGGTTGCTACGTTTCGGTGGCGTTCAGTGGCCGCTATGTTGAATGTAAACAAGAAGCTGCTTGGTTGCTTCTCTATCGTCATCATGTTAAACCAGCCAATAGTGCAACACGTAGATAAGCCAGTTTGTGATTGGTTCCCACAAAATTATCAACTGAAGCAGGAGAATTAAACCTGCAGGTTTCCAGACTGAGCTGCAGGGCAAAATCCAACTGCCGGCAGAGTGGTCGGGGTTTGCCCAGTCTAACAGTAGATGGCAGCAGGCAACGTTCAGAAGTCCTATCCGGCTGCAGAACCGTATATAGGTTCATATCCAAAGCTCAGGATGTAGGATCAGCCAATAATACTCATCACTTAAGTAAGATGGGGCAATATGCTGTTTGAGTCAAGGAACTAAAAGATGGTGACAGTATTGGCCCTTAATCTCAGAGAAGCAAATTACCAAGTCAAACCCTCAATTTTTTTTCCCCTTTTGTCATCTGAGTAAAATATAAAAGTGTGCAGTGAAAATGAAGTCCTAACAACTGGGTTCACAGTGCTCTGTTACCTGTTAGATTATACTTAGCAGTTAACTCTGACAGGTCCTGGACTGTGATACATATTAGCTTAGAGTATATTCACATGGAAAGCATTCTCTTTCTTTCTTCCTTCCCTCTTTCCCTTACTTTTTCCTTCTCTGTCTCTCTGTCTGTCTCTGATTGTGACCATCTGCCTCTAACAATGATTTATGAGTAGCACAACAACGCAACAAGCCGTCGGTGTTTATCCAAAGCACCCCTGAGCACTGACAATGCCTCTTTTCATTGCTTTGAGAAAGACAGAATACAGTATGTTATTCTCCTTTTGAAAGAGTGGTAGGAGGGCGGTGGCAAGGGGGCCTTTTCATAAATTCAGTCTTGCACATGGTGCTGTGGGAGGGTTTGCTGTCAGTGCTCGATGATATTAAGCACAAAAAAAACCTCAGTTCATTACATCTATGGACTGACATATCGCAAGATATCTAAGCTCAGAATTGGGTGCTTTGAAAAGAGTTCTTGAGATGGGGGTAATTTTTTTTATAATAATATAAAACGAGAAAATCTCTGAGCCACTTGTTTTTATAATCACAACAACAGTTGTCATATGTGCTGAATGTTTGTTGACTCTTTCCCTTCTTGTTTCTTTGTTTCTGCCAACAGGGACCCCAGATCTCTTCAACCAGAGGACCAGCTTT
This sequence comes from Etheostoma spectabile, assembly GCF_008692095.1. Classification (NCBI taxonomy): domain Eukaryota; kingdom Metazoa; phylum Chordata; class Actinopteri; order Perciformes; family Percidae; genus Etheostoma; species Etheostoma spectabile. The sequence continues at coordinate 14,140,446 of NC_045752.1, read as the reverse complement.
CCGTCTCTGTCGCCGCTGACTGACCCTCGCTTCTCAGACCCCCGCATGCACTACCCTGGGGCCTTCCCCTACTCCACCAACACCTCCAGCACTGGCATCAGCGGCCTCAGCATGTCAGCCTCTTCTAGATACCACACCTACCTGCCGCCACCCTACTCAAACAACCAAAGCCAGAACTTCCAGTCCAACTCCTACCTGTATTATGGCACAGGCTCTGGATCCTACCAGTTCTCCATGGTGGCGCCGGGGAACACCGGGGGTGAGCGCTCCCCCACCCGCCTGCTGTCCTGCTCGGGGGCCACAGGCACCGGAGGGACCAACAGCTTGATGAACCCGGGTCTGAACAACCAGAGCGAGGGCGTGGAGGCCGATGGCAGCCACAGCAACTCCCCCACTGCCATGAGCGCCTCAGGCCGTTTGGATGAGTCCGTCTGGAGGCCTTACTGACTGTCAGACAGCTAGACAATCAGAAGCTGCAGAAGAAGTGAGGGAAGAAAAGTAAAGAGGATGATGAACAAAAAAAAGAACACTGAAAAGCAAAAAAAGACGAAAAAAAAGAGAAATGCTGCATGTTTGTCTTTAATTTCTCCAGCAATCGCTTTAAAGGCTTTCTCTGTTTTTCCAACTCTCTCAAGACTGACATGTATTTAGTACATTTTGAATAAACTCCTGCACTGTGCTAAATCATGTACTCTTAAAAGGACTATAAAAGCCATAGAAGTTGAGGTGTTCAGCTGAAGCTGTAAATAGACGTGAGGGTAAAACCAGGGAAGCCACAGTAATGTTTCAGGATCATTTGCCAGATACTTGTGAAAACACAAAAGAACAAAAGACAATGGAGGTATCAATCATTACAGCTGATGAACTGAAAACACAGAAAGACAATCATCAAACAGACTGTTCGGACTGATCCAACTCATTTGGTCGGTGAAGACCAGCAGTTGGACTGGCTGTTTGCTTCTCGGGTGACTTCGACATCCTTCCAGGCATGGCTGCACTGCTGTAGCAATCGGCCCTTTTAAGCTTTAAATTTCTGTAAAAGTTTAATATAGCGAACACATTGTGTCATTTGGATCCAGGGCTGTTACATGTACTTATGCAGTACCTTATTGCCTAATTTATTATCCAAATGGAGACAGCCTTTGGTGCTACGGTATGTGTTGGATGTCTTCAACGCAATCGCTGCATCTTTAAAAGAAAAGCTTTTTTTCCTGTCAGAACTCACATGTTTAAGACGTGAATTCTCTTCTGCTATGTCATCAGTGTATTGAGTTTCATCAGAACAATGGCTGATATTTTGAGGAATGTAAAAGACTAATGCAGAGGGGTGTTTATTAGTTTCCTTTTTTCTGCAGGAATATTTAAATCCTGCTGGCGCCAACTTTACATTTTCCTTACATTTCTTATCCAAGCCCTTTTAATGGAAGAAAAAGACCCCTCCTATTCTAGTATTTTGGAACTGGATGACACGGTTTACTTTTAATATTTATTTGAGCCAAATTGTGAGGAAATGTCCGCATATACCCAAAATCCTTAAGCATTTCTCTCTTGCTTTTCTTTTTTATACACACACACACACACACACACACACACACACACACACACACACACACACACACACACACACACACACACACACACACAGTATATTTGCCTTATTTTGTTGTTAAGTATAAATTTGGAATTTGTGTAATATATTGCAACTAAATTATATTAAAAAAACCTTTAATGTAATTATTTTGTCTTCCAATGAAGCTTTGATGCACTAAACACCTTTATTCCTATGAACCACGCCCAACAATTCTGTTAGTAAGATGGTGTATCTAGAGCCGTAATCCTCTAAACAATTTCCAAATTGCCTTCCTGCGCTAAAAAAGCCATTTGCTTAATTTTTGCACTATGTTTGAATTTACTTCTTTTTTTTTTGGTTTGGTTATGTATTTACAAATATCTGAAACTCTGCCTAACTAAATATGAATTATTTCTTCAAATGTATTTGCTAAACACACTTAAAGTGTCCTTTTAAAGAAATCATTTGCAAAGTAATTAATGATGTCATGATTAGACACACACAAACACACAAACACACAAACACAAACATACACACCAACGTGTGTGTGTGCACATTCCCCCTGTCCAGAGGGCTTTTCCCCAGCAGTTACACATGTGAGCCCTATATCCCTGGGGGAGGAAGAGTGTGAGGATAAAGGGATAGAAGGAGGAGGTTGGGTCAGAGTAGAGTGGTATCTTCTTACCAACACCAAGGGCAGTTATGCAAAAAAAAAAAAAACCTTCCCTTGTTGTGCACAGGTCCCTTTGTTCTGTATATTCAGTGAGTGCTTTGAAGCCTTTATGGCCCAGATTCTATCTTTTTTTGGTCTAATTTACTGATCATTGGTGCCAGGGGCTCATGGCTCTGCCAATAATTCATACGCCTGCACAGATCTGGGTAGGAGTGGTGTAAAGACATTTACAGCAGGTATCAGGTGACTAATATCTACTAGAAAAACAGGGAAGCATCCATGACTCTGTAAGAGATGCAGTTGCTACAAAAGTGAGATTTAATTTCAAAAGTGAATAGTGATCCAAAAAGGCTTGCATTTGCAGCTCAGGTAAAAATATGATATGCAAGGGGTTTTGTAGATCTCACATAAAGACCCTCTGCCTTGTTCCTCTTTTTTCTTTTACATCAGTAACAATGTCTCATTCCTATCTCCCTTTGATTTAGAGGAAAAGCATCTTTCCCTGCTCTCTCCTCTGGAGTTTTTATACGGTATTATGGGCAAAAATCATGCAGCTAGAGAAACCACATGTGTACTTTTATTTGTGTGGTTCCTTAAAAAACAAAAAAAATCTTTTTTTATGCAAAACTAGGAAGCCAAAAATGTACAAGTGAGTTCTATTTTATTGTATATTGGACTAAAGTTACGTTTTTAAAGCCCCTTTTTCTTTTCATATACCAAAATGTTAATTCATCTTTGCTCCTTTCATTTCTCTTTATGCTCAAAGCATGTACATCTGAAACTGATATGTTAATTTAAGAATCCCATCTATGTATGTAATAATATTGTTAATGCTTCCATATTGAGTGCTTGTAAAGTTTGCGGATAATGTAGTTTTTAATCATTTTAATTAAAAAAAAACATGTGTCTCACTTTTGTCTTCAAAGATTCTGTTTAATAAAACATGACTTGAAAAAAAAAAAACAATAGTTAAAAGGAACTCCAGAAGAGAGTTATGACAACATAATATTTTTTTTCAGCTTAACAAAGCCACCACCTGCCCTCTTGAGAAAAATCACACCCACGCTAGATATGGGATCCGCATTTATTTGGACACATTCTATAACATTATTTGCTTTATATATGCAGGTGTTGAGAGTGAAAACATTAAATATGGAGGCACAGGGTATAATTCAGCTACAGAAACCCAGACACCATCACATTGGCTGACAAATGAGCAGAGGAAAAAAAAGGTTTATAAATGTTGATGGGACCCAATTTCATGCCAGCCCTTTCTGATCCAACAAATTCTGTCCTTCTTACTTGAGCCTCAGAGAGTAAATGCCATACGGGCCACTGTCTCAATCTCGTAACCCTGGCAGTTCATTGGCTCATCAACTCGTTCCCAATAACTCCCTTTTAATAATCATTCTCATTCTATTCCATTAGTGACACTCTCGCTGGCAACTACCCACACTTCTCAGGGGTTTGAAAATGCCTCAGCTGTCAACACAGTGGTACCCAGAGCATAAATGAAGTGGAGCTCAGGAATCCAACACCGCCCTGGCAGCCTCCATGTTAGCGCAAGTCGGCAAGTTGTCACTTGTTAAAAACAATACAGGAGAAGTTTGGAATGTCGGCCTTCTTTTTTACCAGCTATGTGGTTGTTAATTTGTGCGGCGCTGATGGCATCTGTTTGGCCCATTTGAAGCAGAGCCGCAAGATTAAACACTTGAGATGCTACCTTGTCGGGTGGTCTGATTTCAAATGTCTCATGTGGTTAACCTGAAATACAATACCCACAGTTCCTCCCTCTTAAACTAATGCCACCTGTTGATGTACTATGAAAGGGCTTTCACTTCTAAATGCTTTGTTTTTCCATCTTCAAATTAGTCACCATTTTATTTTCCCCTGTTTATACACTCCTGTTGTGTATCTATACACATTCCTCTTTTATCCTTTCTTCTTATTCACTTCTATCCTCTCTTTCCTTTGGTATGGCTTCTCCTGTGTCTCTGTCAAGCCTTCTATGAGAGCAGTGTTGGCAGAACAGCAAAGCCTCAGGACGCACAGCACTTCACAGTGCGAGTGTATGACAGATCTGCAGCGTCTTAAACATTCCCAACTATTTCCTCCAGGTCTCATCACAGAGTTGCTCTTTGCGTTGCGCCCTGCTGATCCCCCACCGCTCAGGAAGCACAAAGAGAAGATGATAAGCTTTCAATTAGCCTGGGCTCAGGGGAATTTTCCAGCTGTCTTCACACACACACTGTGAGACTCGACTCTCTAGTCCACATGTGGGGAGCAGAGGGGCTCTCATCTGGCTCTGTCTTTGTCATGGACGTACTGTACATGAGCCAAGCTGCTTTTTTCCATCTCACTCTCTGTTCCCGCTACACTGTTCTTCTTCCGAAAATTGAAACACTCCAGGAAAGAGGGGAAACGTTTGCCTGGATGAGGCTGCTTGTCTGGATGTAATTGTAGTCAAAGGCATGTTGAATTGCTGTATAAGACGACATAGAAAATTGCTTTTAAGTGGATAAAATATTAAGAGAACTGGAGGCATGATTGTGAACGTCACAGTAAAGAAACCCTAAAACAATGAGAATCATTGAGGAAAAAATACTTTGGCAAGTCAAACATGTGCTCTGGTGAACAGCAAGTCTTTTGATTTTGTCTTGTAACAAAATCAAGCCTTGTCCTTCAATTGAGTTTATCTTCAATTAATCACAAAGATGAGAAAGATTAAAGAGCTATTTATAAATTTAAATGAGAGACAGACAGAGGAAGAGGTGCAGGAGAAAAGCAGAAAGAGAGCGGAGAGAGGGAGTGTTTTGGAAAGAGCACAGAATCGTTTAAACCCTCTCATTTCTCATGAACACAGTATCCCGTGTCGCTTCTGCGGTACCTGCATACGAAACCCATTAGACCCCATTCTGCAGCCGCTGACCTCTCCTCCCCCAAACCCGTGAGAAGGAGCGGGCTAGAACCGGCTTGGTTTTGGGTGCCTGGTACACGACCAGAAGTCTATTTTCTAACCCGACTGGTGGTGGGAACAGAGGCTGCTGTCCAAAATCACGATTCCCACAGATTGACCAAGAAACACAGGGGCCAGGGGCTGAGAAACCACGAGAGCTGTGATGCAACCGTTCTCACACTAATGACTAAGGCTGACTCGCTGACAGGGAGCGGGATATGGAGGGAGAGACGAAGAAAGAGAGAGAAAGAGGGTGCTCCTGGTTCAGAGGGATCCCAGTAAAGGTAGTTTCTCATCCATGTCGGGTCTACAGAGACCGCTCTGTGTAACGATACACCAGGCAGCTCCCAGTTCCCACAGTGGAAGCACCTCTCCATGGGGGCCAGGACTCGGTTCCTGCTCAGACCCAGAGGATCACTGAAAGCCTACAAGAGGCACATGCAGAAACAGTCTCACTTTCATGGCAATCTACAGTGATGCCACCATAACTTTAAGGTCACCATCATGTGTGAGTAGTGTGATTCCTAAAAGATCAAATGTTTCACATTTGCACATTATTCTCATCTGAACACTCCGAAGTGGGAACTACTATACATTTAGCTTCTCTGATTCTCTGTAGTTTTTATTTGTCCAATAGGAAGTTATCAGAATATTTTCTGACAAGGTATTTAGTTAATGGGCTGTTTTAAGATGTTACCTTGATTTGAAGAAACGGCGATGGGCATTTTTCACTATTTTCTGACATTTTATGGACCAAACAATAAATCCAAAAAACAAACTATTTCACACCTTAAATGATGAAAATTGTAATATATGAAATATGAATACAGTAAGTTGAAGCCATAAATACTAAGTTAAAATGTTTTTCTTAAAAACAGTGAACCTTTCTAAAAGGAATGTACCTTTACCTATTTCAAGGAATGTTTAGAAATCATAATATCATTTATTTTCAAAACGTTCACCAAACAAACTCATTTCTATTTTGGGAAAATATCGCAATTAAGATTTTCAGACTAAATAGCTTGGACAATTGCACATTTATTTTTGTTATTGTGCAGCAGCGATTTTTACAAGCAAACTAATTGACTTGCAGTCATACAAAGTGTGCTGATAAGTAGAGGAGGAACGCTCTAAACAATCTTCTGCTCTCAAGGCTGAGTCATTCTTCCCCATTCATCTCGTCATAGGAAACCAAGACATGTAAATGAGTCAAAACCAGAAGGCGGCATTTTTACATGTATATTCAGAAAGCCAACAGACCACTGCATGGTGGACCTGTGGCCCAGACCATGGTTAGAGGGTATTCTGGCTAAGACCACAGCAGCTAACTTTCATTTAGATGCCCTAATGACTTGGATTAAGATTATTGTTGCATAATGACATCTTTCTGTGTCTAACCAATCTGGCCGTAATTTCATTTGTAAATTAGGGGAAAAAAAGAACATTCAATATGAGAGGATATGGAGTGACATGCTTTTCACAGATTAATTTAGACATTGCATTTGCACTTTACTAGTGAACCAAAATGTTTTTACTTAGAAAGTAAGGCAGCTTCCCAGAAACAATGCTTGTTGTTTCCCATACAGAATCATGAGAATTGACACAATCTTTTTTCTGTCCTTTTTTTCTCACAGAGAAAATCTGAATAACGATCTGTACATGCGAACACTGCTTCCTCTATAAAACAGGAAATTAACACACACACACACACACACACGCACGCACACACGCACACACATGCACGTCCTGAATGGGGGGGGCAAGAAGGCGAGAAGGGGAAACGAAGATCCCTGTGGACAAGGTCTATGTTAACTTCCTGCTCAAGCAGGGGAACACGCTAAATAGGCGGTTCACACACGCACTTTCTATCTTCCTTACTTTTTTCATCCATGTGTATGCAAGTAGTTGAGTAAAATGAGGACGATTGCCCAAATCTGCTTTAGGCCACATGGGAACATGAGTGGTCACTAAAAGCTTGCATCGTCCCTTGCTTTCTTGTTCCCACTATCTACTTTGAAAGCAGCAGAGTCAGATAAGTGTATGCCTACAGTTGTTTGTTGCTAAGTTCTACTGTATGTCTCTGTATGACATTCTGGGACTGTCTGCCATCTCGATTACCAATATCCTTTAAACAGTAAGGGCTCATGTGGCTGTAGAGAAATCAGTGAAAACCACTGAGGCACCACCAGACCTACAGCCTTCTCTGACCCATAAACTGTTGGAGCGACAACATTTCCCCCTGATCCTCTCAAGTGTCACTTAACACAAGAAACAAAGAAGAAGAAAAAATGTCTCTATCGTCATCTTTCTTGTATCATCACTATTTCTGTAGCATTCAGTTACAGTTGTATTGCCATGGCTGTTTTGGCACTTTGATCGTTAACATTACTATCAAAATAATCATGGCCGAGTATGAATTAATCAAGCCACTGCTGACGCCCAATGTGTCATGTATTGTTATTGTAAGACAGCTGAGGTGACTGAAAGCTTTAGTGTTTCTGTCTTCAGTCTGCACTGTGTGTGAGTGTGTGTGTGTGGCAGCATTACACACCCCCGTGTCTGGCTGTAGCTGCCCCGCAGGCCTCTACTAACCAGTTCCCATGGTTCCATGGTTCCACTATAGCGACTGTGGAGTTCCTCAGGGGACACCTCCCACTCACTGGTTTGTTTTCATCCTTAATGGCAGCTCATCTTACACTCTTTATGGTGTGTGCATGAAGTAAACAGTTTTCTGTGCATGCACCTGCATCGACAAAGGCCTATCATCCAGTATGAATGTGCATGTGTGTGAGTTCACACACACAATGTCGTACCTGTGTTGATCTACAGACACCAGACACCTTGATTTCTTCACCTTTTGTTTTGCCCATAAGGCAGAGAAGATGATGGAGGTAAAAATATCTTTTGAGTTTCTCGAGACGCCCGTTAGCAAGCGTTCATATTTAGGAATAATTGCTTTTAAGTGCTGAATTATAACAGCCAAATGGCCCATGGAACAAAGAGGGCTTGTTGGGGGATGAAAAATGAAGCATTTACATCCAGGGCCTTGTAATGAGGGGGTTTTCCTGAGAGATGACAGCGAGGAGGAGGATCAGAGACAGACAGAGAGAGGTAAAACAAAGAGAATACATCAAATCAGGGGGTGGAAAATACAACACTGATCCAAGATAAAAGATGGCCCCAGACTATGACAAATTATGGCCAAAAGGATGCACAACACAAACAAATACTTTATTCTCTCCCAGTTTGAAGCCTACAGGTGTTTGTGCTTTATGAGAGGCCCTATGCAGCACCTCAGCAGGGTCTGCAGCAGCAGAGCGAGCCAAGGAGGATTTTGGGCTCTGGGACGTCTTGGCGTATTCAGCCACATTATGAAGTGCGGCCTTCTGGCAGGCCACTTGCAGCAGGGCATGGCAGACCTGAACATAAATACAGTCAGTCCTTAAAAACCATCCATCAAAACAGGTCCACCAGAGAAGCGAAACCATCAATCTCACTCAGTGAGACAAACAGATTGAGGACAACGAAAGGAATGGTACAGTTTTTTGGTTGACGCTTCATCTGTAAAGTCTACGACTGCCTACTGATATTATTTTTAGATAAAGAACATATTTATTACTTCTACACAACAAAATATTTCTACTTCTGTTTCCAGAGAAGTGCCATTCTACTCTGCCTCCCAGTCACACTGTATTTTGCCAGAGCGGCCCTGCAGTTTTTATTTTGTGGTTTTTGGAAATGCCCCCACTTTTCCGGCCCTGCTCCAATTTTCTTTAAATACAACCGTAATTGGTTTGATTTCCTTCCTCTGGCCTGGCGGTGAAGGGGGGGGGGGAGGAGAGACAGCAGTGGTGGGAGCTAGTGAGGGCCAGGCAAAGGGGACCCACCCCACAGCGAGCAATCTGCACACTTGGGTGGCAATACAGTTTGGACTTTAGTGCCAGCACTACTATTCCCCCCTTTAATAGGCTGTTTATGGGCAGATCCTGGAAGCTAATCAGTGGAAACTGCCATATATCAGCACAGAAAGGCACACCAGGACACTCAACCACACAGTATTCAGAAATCAAGCTTCTAATACCTGAATGTGTCTAAATTATGGCATACACATACCATAACTCCCCCCCCCCCCACACACACACACACCCAAACCAGACCTTTTCTCCTTTTGTCTAATGCACATCTATGGCACCCCTGCCAACAAGTCTTGCGACATTATCACAAAGGCATTCCAGCCTCCAAATCAAAACCAGTCTCCTACAAAAAGTCTTTGTGATTTGTCTCACAGGCAGGCAGACACAGAGGAGTGTGAGTGTGCCGCTCATCAGGCAGGCTTGAGTAATCAAAAAGGAAATAAGACGTAGCGTCTGGGAGAGGCCACGCAGGCCACTACTGATCTGCAGCCAGCTTATTGTTCTGACCTTCTATTGTTTCCTGCTTGGTTGGCAGACCAGAGAGCAGCTAGCCATAAGAAGCCACAATCTGTCCTTGTCTCTAAGATATTCCTCAGGTGGCACTGATGGTGAAGGGGTAATCTTGGAAAGAATCACCCAACAAATGGATTTCTTAAAGCACAGAATATAGATTCACGGATGTGAACAACAGTTAGTCTATTGTTGAATAATGTCAAATTGGATCTAGCTAACTACAAAGCAACTGAGATTGAAAACTACAGATTTGTGGGAGGAAACTGGATCTACACATTGAAAAGTCTCAGTCTGGGGTAGAGGAGGTGTTGATTTTTACTGTAGCCAGCGGCAACCAAGAGCGGACCTGTTATGGTGAGTCCAGGGCCAAACACAGCTTGTTAATATAGGATGGGGAGACAGTAGAGGAGTTTGTCTTCTTTATGATGGCTGGAAAAAACAGACACACTTCCAACCAAAGCAAGATTCTTGGGTGTATGTGGGCAGCAGAAACGTACCCAGGAGGCTTCCGTAGCGCTGGTGCAGAGAGAACACAGGGACTCTTCCAAAAATGGCACAAGTGAACGCACACACATACACACAACGTGATGCCTTCCCGGCAAGCGACAGTCATCTCGGTGGAAAAACATGGTAACCGATGCATTAAAGCCCAGGATTTTGAGGGATTGCAGGGACACAGTGGCATTAAAGACAGACAGACCAAGAAGAAACACACCACACAATATCCAGAAAGCAGAGGAGTTTGTTGGGCAAAATGGGTCACCGCAGAAGCATTCACACAGACTGGTGAAAAAGAATCAAAACTAATGTGATCCACGCTCAGAAGAAAGTGTATATGTGCATATATTTCAACGTATTTGGGCGTGTGTGTCAACCCATACACATATTAGATATAATGCCAATGTGTGCACCATCAAAGCCAGGAGTACCCAATAATTACAGGGATTTGAAACAGTTTAGGCCACAGCGCCTTTCTCTGCAAAAGAGAGCGACCTTGCACCTAATAAACAACATTTATAAAAACAAGATGGCTTTAGGAGCAGAACAGAAAACAGCTTAACAAAAAAATTCCCCAAAACCCAACAGTCTCTGCCTTTCATGCTGGTTGAGGCCTGCGGTTCCGTTGCCATATAACACCAAACACACTGCACTTCTAACCCCATTCCTATTGAGCCCCTTTCCCAGTATCAAGCCATAGGTCTCTCCTCGTTAAGTGAACCGTACAAATGTTCAGAACTCCTGGCACTTCTTCACGTCTGTCAGTGTGAGACGGGACTTTTACTGCACACAAGTCCAGGGACGCTGCAAGTTTACGGGGTGAGTGAGCCACAGCTTTCACTGCTCAATCGAAACAAATTCCCAAAAGACCAAAAGCTAATCCGGCTCAGGGCTAACCAAAAACAGCGTAGCCAAAGAAACTCTCAAAAATCACAGCAGTAAACCAGCCTTTTTGGCCTTGTGATCTCAACTTGTGCGTTCCTGATGAGCTGACTGGCTGGAGAAGTAACACTGACTGTCTTATTAATGCTTAAAGCATTCTGACAGAGCCTTTTGTTACTTACTTAAACCACGCTGCCTGCAGAAAACTAATGGATGTCTAAAAGCCATTAGGCTAGAGGGCTTAGCCAACATAAACCATGCACACAGGCTATGAGGGAGCAGCTAAGGGCAATCAATATATCTCCTCTCATTCTTCTCCTCCTATCCTCCTTCAGTGTTAAAGCTAAATGTGATAGCATCCTCTATGGCTGCTGGCGAGTAAAGGAGACACTTTTGTTTAGATCTGAAAGAAACCAGGGACAGAGGGCCAGCATGGGCGCTTATGTCCATTAACCTCAGCAGCATGTTTAATTGCCTTTTACTCTAGGCTTCTCTGCTCAGTTGAACGGTTAGTCAGTTTTAAGATAGCACAGACATGACAAAAGCCAAAGTCAAAATAGACAGGAGCTTTTCTGACAGTAGAGGCACGTGATTGTAGTCTGTTGTCATTTCACCATGGCGACATGGCAGTGAGAAGCCAGTTGGGGCGTTTCGCATCTACAATGGCTGGCATGTAAAGAAGGTCAGTTAGCTGGACACTAGATGTGCTATATGGTTCTGAATGGGAACCTGCTAGTTCAAACACACAAACACACACACCTTGTAAAAACAACAACAACAACAGTAGGATAATTTGGTTATGAGAATTTACACATGTAGACAGACATCATTTACCACATACCAGACAGATATGTGCAGCAGGCTTTGTCACAATGACATAACAAACTCAGAGGTAAATCTTCCTCTGTGTGGAGCTAAGGTGGGGGTGTGGCTGCTGACAGAGCAAAGTCTTTCATGTCTAATAGTTTTTCTGTCACAGACAAAATAAATACAGGCAAGTATTGTAGTCTTTTAAAGAGACTAAACAACCTGGACAAAGGCCCCTGGAGGCCTTAAAATACTTGACATAACAAGGTGTCTTTAAAGTACACAGCTGACAAGGACTCACAGTTGCCCGTTTTCTTTTCAAAACCACTACTTTAGGACCCACATCTCTCCTTATCCACACATACATGCTTCCTGTGAAAAAGTGCTGACCATGTTAAGGAGATAAGAAGAAAAAAAAACAAGGAGAATAGTCACTGACAGCTTTCAGAGTTCACCCTCTGCTCACTGTGACTGAGTACCCTCTAGTGGTAATTATGATGAATGGCAACTCCCCTTCCTGATTTTTGTATCCTTGAACCCTCACTGTGCCTCTTTACCAGCCAACAGCCGCAGTTAACCGCAGCTCTGCCACAGGGTGTGACTGCAGGACCCAGATGGGGTGAGTGGCAAGCTTTTTGTGGGCCGCCCAAGGGGGTCCACCACAGTAGCCACCGAGCCCCAGAGAGAGAAAGCCACCCCACCACATTTTAATTGGGGCTAAAATAAACAATGTGAGCACACAAAACCCACCCTGACTGGTTGACTGCAGGCACTTGAGTGGGGCAGATAAGCTGGGCTGTTACTTGGCTGTGTGGGAGTTGATGGGGTGGCTGATGCCACAATTAACTCCAATATGAACTCCACTCGTATGGCAACATTGGACCCTTACAATACTCAAATAATGAGTGGTTGTTGTTTGTTGCAGAGGCAGTGTGCACCCAATGGAAGACTGGCTTTAAGACACACTGAGGGAACAGTCTGTAGAGGTTTCCTTTAATTGAAACTGACCACCTTTGAAACTGTGGTCAACTTCAATTAAAGAGTCAGTTCAACCAAATTAAAAAATTAACACATTTTCTTACTTACATGGGGTGGTACCTAGCCTCGCAGATACTGTAGTGCAGGTTTTCTTTGCACAGGTTTGAGATATCAATCTTAGATGTCTGTGTCTAACCCAAAAAAAGAGGAGAGTGGATTTTTAAATAAGCTGTTTAAAAAAAAAACTACACATACACATCTACATGAAAACAGTTCACCAGTAGTGGAATGCAAGTATGTTTATTCCAGCACGAAATTGTAGTTACTTTACTTGCCCGATCAGTATATAAAACTGTCAAAATCACCTCTACCTGGATCCTATACAACATTTTACATACACACTTCATACTCAGTAAGAACAAACCAATAATATAACATGTATGCTATAAGTCATTTCCTGTATTATGAGTATTTACTTCTATTTGTGTACATTTTGCATATACTAAATATCTTGATTTAAGTAACTTTTGAAATGTAGGATTTTTACTTGTAATAGATTAGCTTCAATGTGGTTTTTTTCTACCAAATTAAGTAAAAGCTTTAAAGATTTTCTCCACCAATGATGTTTGCAGTTCTGTGGACTACGTAGACTAATAAGGGACAGTGTTCATGGAAAGATAAGTTAAATGTTGTAGTTTAACATATGATTTTTAAATGGTCTGAGCAGCTCAAACACATTTTATTTTCACGTGCATCGCTTGAGAATATGTTTGTAATATGGCTGAGGTGAACCTATAAAATACACCTAATAACGCGTTCACTAAATTCCAGTCTTGGCACGGGATACTTTGCCAAACTATTGAGATTCATTGCATTTGAACGCACCAAATATATAAGAATATTCTCGAGTTCCACGCTTTCCTCCAGTGTGCCACTTTGCATCACTCTTAGCATATTGATGTATTTTTCAGAGATATCAGAAACCTATTTATGAGTAACTACATGCCTACCAGACAAAAACCCCTGTGTGGCTGCCAAAAAAGACTTACAAGATGATGGGTCATTGACAGCTTGTACGAGTTGAAGTTTGGCAAGAAAAACGCACCTTTTTGGAGCATCGACACAAGCCTCGGCGCTCTTGCTAACTAGTCGCAGACTACGAGTATTTTAAAGGTCGCGAGCTGATGCCAACATATTTTCTGAATAAAAGTCAACATTACTGAAGATGTAGGGAGCAGTGAAGAGCATGGAAGGCATTATGGGGGTGGTGAGGGCTACAGTACTGTAGTATTCTGACAGAACTTTACCGCTAGCCAAAAACAACAACACACCGTGTGGTCTGTGCAACACTAGCAACCGCTGTGTTTTCACTTCTGCTGCGTGGCTCTGATTGGCTCATTAGCTGTGCCAACATACCCAATGATTCACACCTGTTGACACATGAAGGTACTTTTCAATATTAACCAGCTACTGTGGTGAGCAGAGGTGTCATATCAATTCTTTCTTAAAATATTTTATAGACCTTTCTTACTAGTTATACTTATTAGTTATATATCACTGCAGGGAAAGCAGAAGTGCAACTGTAACATTAAAAACATGTTGGTTCCATTTAAATGTGCCAGTATTCTGCCATTGAGCCAGAATGTCCAATACCAAAACTCTTACACTGGCACACCTGAGTGGAAAACAGACATTAATTTGTTAATTATAGTTTTTACACTGTTTAGACAGCTAGAAAAGTTTTACGTAATAGCTTGAAGGCGTGCCATGGCCCGCGTGGCTGCTTGACATAATGAATGTTTCCTAATTTTATTTTTAATTAGCTGAATGCTGCAACTATAAAAAAAAAATAAGGAAATTAATGCATACATGGCTACATAATGACCATTATGGTAATCACCATACGTTCCCGGTGCTTTAGTGTCCCTTACAGGCCTTTGGTTCCTAACACGGGGGCTGGGACCCCACAAGCTGTCACAAGAAAAATCTGAGGGGCCATGCGATGATAAGCAAGACAGAAGAGCAGAAACTGTTATTATGCTACACAAAATTGTATTTGTTTTTTCAATTTCCTTAATATTGTGTTTTTTTCTTGTTAACTACTGAATACAAATATTTCCTTTAGGTCTCTAAGCATTTTCAAATGAAACTTTTTCTTTGACCTAGTCATGATCTATAAACTAATGTGACTGCAGACATGAGTCACAAGTGGCTTTATCATAATGGGCCATACAAAAGTTCAGAACCACTGCCTTAGGTTGATTCTTTTAGCCATCAACTTATTTTTATAATATATTTATCATGAAGAATTTATGTATGTGCACACCTACTTGATAGTATTGTTTGTAGCCTCGTGTCTGCCTTCTTCTACAACCATTATAAAACCCAGCCTCAAGGCAACTTGTATATCTTAAACTGATGATGGCAGGCCTTACGTGTTTGCTGCAGTAAACTTTGAAAACTGGCAAACTGGCAGTAAAAATAACATTTATCCCTTTTCTTAAATTTAGCTGTCACTAAAGAATGTTAGATGTCAATGGCACAAATATTATAAGCAAGGGGCGACCTCCAGCTCACCCAATCAGAGTGTGCGCCGCGTGTACGCTGGCTGAGTCCTTTGCAGCGGCCCGGGGTTTGAATCTGATCTGCGGCCCTTTGCTGCGTGCCATCCCCCATCTCTCTCCCACCATTGATGTCTATCCACTGTCACTCTCAAAAAACAAAGGGAAAAGACCCCCAAAAATTAAAAAAAAAAAAAGAATGTTGTTGGTGAATTTGTTTATAACAATAATTATATTTTTAAATATACTTGTAGCCATGGATTTTCTACATCTAGGTCTGTGTGCTGTCAATCAACAGTGTGAACCAAATACAAACCCATCAAAATTCAGGGTCACAGAGATTATGCAAAGAAGGGTTTTCACACATTGTAGGTCTAAACCCCAGTTGGGATATCACTGTGTACCCTCGAGCAGGCTACTTAACCAGTGTAAATATTTGGCCAGCTGTATAAATGGCTGTTGTGTAAAACTGGCACTGCAGAGAAAGAGTCAATGCCAAACACAAAAGGCTCTGCAGAACATGTTGACTAGTGAAAAAATACACAACTGATTGATCAATCAAGGAAGGGTAAAGAAATTGCACTCTGGTTACACATTTTTCTCATCCTACCAAAGAAACACTTCTGTAACCAGCTTAGCTGACTTGTTGGCTCCCTCTCATGGTGTGTATCATAGCCGTGTCAACATGTTTGAGAAACACTCGGCCCCTCCTGGCCTCACCTTCATTACCCAATTACACTAATACACTCATCCTGCTTGTAATGAGTGTGTGTGGTCTGAATGATAGCCAGTCTTGTTGTCTTCTCTTACCACACACACACACACACACACACACACACACACACACACACACACACACACACACACACACACACACCACACACACAACAACACACACACACACACACACCCACCTGTTTACTTATGGGTAATTTTCCTCCCTGTGATTACAGCGGGGAACGTTTCCTCACTGTTCCGTAAAGGAGTAGAGAATGTCTCGGGCTGAAACATGACACTTTAATGATCTGGAAAGCATCCAAAGACTGTACACCCAGGCACTTTTTTTTTTTTTCAATCTCTCTTGCGAAACTTTTGCTGCAATCAGCTCTGCAGAATAGACTTGTTTGTGCTCCAGAAGCATAGGGAATTGGCTGAAAAACAATATAAAGCTGACAGCCAGAGGGTGTCTTCAAGGGGAGGTGGCGCCCACAGTGGCTGGACACCCACATGAGACATTCTTCGGAGAGGGAGAGAGCTGTAAACAAACATGCTTTGGCGCAGGGGTTACCAAACATTTCCCAGACATGTTTTTAATAAGGATGATATAGCACAGGAATTCAAAGCTTCCCCAAAACAGTAATTTCTCAATTGATTTTAACTTTAAAGAATGACAATTATTTCCTGTTTGCTGGGGGAGCTTAAGGTCCTTCAAGGTCCCCGGATCTCTCAGTGGTGTACTCCATGAGTTTACTCTGCAGGTAAACTGGCCTAAAGAGGGTTGTTCCCTGAAAGAACTGACACAGATCTGGTTCTTTTTCTAGACAGTGTGAACAAATCCAAACGATATTAGAAATGTTGATTCTGTTTTAGGGTCCGGACCAGTACAATATGGCATTAAACTAACCTTAAAGAATTTTGACAAATACAAATACTCCAACCAGGTGATGTTATTCATTTATCATCTCGATTAAACCTCCGGCAAGCCACAAGATTTGAAAAACAAGTAGGTTGGACTCCATATTGAGAATTATTTTTGTCCAACTATTTTCACTGACTGGAGACATGGGTCCCAAATGGACTCTGCTTTATTATAATGGGCCACACACAGATTGAGAATCACTGCCTTAGGCTAATTCTTTTATCAATAATTTACAATCAAGAAAGAATACTGTACAGAAGTTAAATACTATAGATAAAACGCTGGTTATGCGCTACTGGACTGATGACAACATACATGATGACTTGGGTCGAAGTTTTTCACTAGTATACTCATTAACATATTGGTCGTTCTTTCACCATTTTCTTTTAAAATTGAAGGGAGAACTTGTTCCGATTGGTAAACAATATTGGCATGGGTTATGAATAGTAATCCAAAAAACATGAAAGCAGTAATTAGAATTGAGGGCTAAAAGCAACCCACTCACTCATAGTAAATGGCAAACCTGTTGTTAAAACACTTACAACTCTATATAAAAGCCAAAGTCAAGTGCCAATACGTTTATTTCAATTCAGTCAATATTGTTAAAAATAAAAAATAGCCATGACATAGCTTGGAAGTTTTCTTTCTACATCACACTTGTGACGTACTGAAATGATCTCTGAATAACTGTTCTGCAAAACATCCGCAGAGAGAAAAAACAAGGCAAAGTGGAGATGGTTTATCTAGAGTTAAAAGTCCAAGGAGGTAAGAAATGAGCCATTTTCCTCAAAATTCAGATATGTATCAAATTTACACATTGAATTCTGAGCCAAACAAATATTTACAATTCCTTTTTTATCAAATGTATGCCATAACAAACGTTTGAAAAGGCATGGCGAACGGAAAAAACAAAAACAGGTTTTGCTTATACCGCACTTAAGCACTTTTGGAGCTACTGTATCATAACATACATTCACTAGCATAGAGCTCAATCTACATACCTAAGAGAAAAAGGTACTGGTT
>NC_045752.1:14099316-14122422 GCF_008692095.1 Etheostoma spectabile | reverse complement strand
TCATTCGTTTTGTCATAAATATCTTCAAGTCGTCTATTCTGGTGCACGACTGCACATTTGTGTCCTTCATTTTGTTTGCTATGTAGAAGTTAACAGAGTGTGGTTTCTTTATTTCTTTACATAGCCAGAGTCATCCTATCCACAGTATAAGAGAGCAGTATAATGTGCCCCTTTTGGTCCGCCATGTGTAATCCAAACTACCGCTATGGTCAGCCCGACCTAAGTCTTTCCTTCATGTTTCACCAGAGAAGAAAGTGTTAGCAAGCTTTTCTGTGGCTATTACCAAAAAGGTCAGTGTAGACATCTACACCTCCTTGAATGCCTGTAAGCTACATATGGTTCAATATATCTTAGACGTCAGGTTAGAGTCCTGAGTTGTTACTTCTGCAGTGGGTACAGGAAATTCCCTACAATTCTACTGAGCTACCAGACTTCTGCCTATTTGAGGCAATGATGAAATCAGAGCATGGATCCCAGGTAGCTTTACCTGCAGTTACAATTACTTTTGATTTATTTTAAGCAGCTCAACAATAATATAAAGCATCTCTCACTTGATATGTCAACCACTCAGGTTTTGGATTAGCTTCTACTTAAAACTGTCAAATACTTGAGCAAGAAAACAAACACTGTTTACAATGCCTCTTAATAAGCCAAAAGACAGGGAAGAAAACGGCGTCTCAGTTTAAAGCAATCCTAGAAAGAGCCATTTCATTATTACACAGACAACAGAAAAAAAAAAAAAAAAAAAAATCAACAGCTTGTGACCTTTCCCCTGCATGCAGAGGAAAGGTCTGCTTGAAGGCCACTTATCAGGGAGTGTGTGAGACGACGCTGCCGACATTGATAAGCACTGATACACGTGTCTGGCTGCTACTCCGTCGCCTCACAACATTCATCAGCAAATGAAAAGCCAAAATAATTAACAATGAAAGGTGGAACAATGGTGACCTTTTCCTGAATGAACTTCTTTAAAACATAAAAAAAAAAAAAAAAGTCTTTACAAAAAGGGATCATGCATTGGGAGTCACTGTAGGTGAGAAAGAAAAGAAATGCAGAGTTTTTTTTCTCTTTCTCGTGAATGAGCGCATCAGTCCCAGTGCTGGGGAGGCGTGTAGAGAGGGGAGGGGTGGGGGTTGGAGGCTGAGGGATGGAGGAAGAAGGTCAGGGAAGAGGAGCTTATTTGACCAGCCTCTTGGCTACGTCTCCGTAGGCTATTTCAATCTCTTGGTCACTGGGGCAGGTGTTGGTGAACTCTTCGCGCGTATAGGCGATGTTCAGGTACTTCCAGATGGCAGTCATCTCTTTGGGGATGTCAAAGCCTCTGTACTTCTTGGCCACCACCTGGAGGAAAGTATTAGAAGTTATTAATCTCAGCAATTGAGCAATGAAAACGTCCATAAACTCAGAGCGCCAGCTAAATCGACTGACGATAGACGTTCCAGTCTTTGCCGAGCACGATGATGCAGTTTAAAATGTCATTTCTTTGCACCAGTTCAGAGCTAATCTAATCCCACAAAAATAGGTGAAGAAATTACACTTGTTTAATAGTTGGATTAAGTTAACAGCTGTTGGCTGCAAGTTTTATTATATTTTTAATTTGTTAGTAATTAAACATTGAATTACTTTAAAATTGTTGAATAGGAAATTATTTAGGATTATATAGCTGTTTAAGCCAATACTGAAAAAGCAAACGCCAACCATTCAGTAGTTCCAGCTTCTTATATAGGAATATTTTGCGGCTTTTCTTTGTCGTCAGGATTGTAAACTAAATCTGCGAGTGTTGTGTTAGACAAAACAAGATCATCAACTTGCACACTTAAAAACAAAAAAAAAGAGAAATATTGTGATTGTCATTTTTTTATTACTCTTTATTTATATAAACCAAATGAATTAATTAGTTGAGAAAATGTTTCTTTTCAAGATTAAATCAACGATGGAAACCATCAATAGTTGCAGCCTTACAGAGCTGTATCAACATCCTTGCAACAGTAAATATAGCTTGTTGAAAAAGTGGTTGATTTTGAGTTTCGACAAACATAAGCATCCAAAATAAGGGCTCCTGCACACGGATTGTGTGGCGTGAGCGTGTCAGCTGCGTGGCACGTCTGTTTTTATCTCCGCTTCCCTGTTAGCAGGTTAGAGCTTGCACACTGCCTGAACAACACGCATGTCTATGGGGTCGACGTCTATTTTTCACACGACACGCAAACATGGAAGCGTTTCCAGGCAAACTAGAATGCGAAAAGATGTAATTTTGACACAAATACATTTAATAAATGACATTGTGAAGTTCAAAAGTCTAAGGGTTTTGACGTAAGTATACTACTGCTTGAGTGCAGTACAGTTCCACAACTCTCTCCTCGTCGTACGAGGGTGATCCAAATCATTTGACTTTTCTAGTTGAAACTGGACAAATAAATGTACAAAACACAAAATTAAAAAAATTAAGTTGAAGAACACGCCATTTCATTTTATCAATAGGAAACATACATGTATACAGACTAGGCTAGCAACAGCAGCGCTGCATCAGACACGTTTCTAGTGTGCAAAGACACGCAGGCAGTGTGCAGGAGCCCTAAGACTGAAAATAAAAACTAGTCTCACCCTCATGCCAAACTTAAAACAGATGGTTCTACATACCCATTGTCCACTCTTTTGCCTAATTAAACTCCCTTCTTGGGAGCATGTGGGTGTGTAAGGATTTGATTTAAAATTCTTTGCTATAATATTTTACTTAAAAAAAAAAAAATGCAACTGATACTTAAATAGTTTTTTCTGTATTTGTTGTTTGTTTTAAATTCATGTTTTATGTTTGCACCTTTCACCAGGGCAAATTCCACATAATGTACTTTTTGTGGCAATAAAACCATTTCTGATTCCGATAGCTTGACTGCTATCTCTCTCCTATCAGTTTTGCTGCACCAGTATGAGGGGGAGAAGACCCTCCTTTTTCATTCTTAGTGGTTCATGAAGTTTGCTGACCTGCCCACCTATACAGGCGTTTGGGTGGAGCTATGCTGGGAATTACATGAGATCATCAATCTCATGGTTGATCTTTGTTCTACTCAAACAGGTGAAACAGGAGAGCGAGGAAGATGAACAGTCTGTGTGTTCCCACACAGTTCTGAGAAGAAGCCTAATTAGGTTAAGTGAAAACACCTGTGTGGGTGCTACTTGGGTGTGCCATGTTATGCCAAGATCTCACAATTAACACAACAATGATTCAGTGTTGTTCAAAATGCTTCCTTGCTCACTTTGACTATATGCAGCTTGGGCAGCAGGTTACAGTCAGCCAGGGTCATTTCATCACCGTCCAAAAATTTGCGGTTGGACACTTTGACGTCCTCGATGCTGTTGTGGTCGATCTCATCAGGCAGAGGTGAGCGAAGATACTCGTCTAGTTTCTGCAGTGTCTTCAGGAGGCCACGCTCCAGAGCTGCAAGGAGTTGTGAGAGATATATTTATATATAATAAAAACAAAACAAAAAAACACAGTTCAATCATACATTCTATGAGCAAATAATCTAGTTCAATACATTTTTTCTAATTGAATGGTTTTTCTTGAGGCCTCCTACTGCAGCTGCTACACCCATGTACTGATCAGACACATGAGGGCAGCATTTCATCAAAAGACAAGCACATGCGTGCATGTACACTGTACATTTTGAAATGTAGGAAATAGACACATCATGGACCCACCTGTACAATCTGTGACGATAGCGTCATGATACAGTGGTATGCTGAAGTAACAAATACCATCTTATTAAAAGCTTACTACCCACCACAGATTTTGATGGCACAGCTAGAAAAGAAAAGAAAATGTCTTCACCCCATATCTTTCAATCATTATTAACAATTCATTCCATTGTTGGAAAATATGGCTGAATGACAGTAGTTTAACAGTAGACTTGACCTGTTTGCACTTATCATTGAACCATGAGACTCAGACACAAACTGTTGACACAGCCTTGGCTTCCACATCCAGCTCACCATGGTTTAATATTTTCCCAGGGTGGAAAACAGCCAACTAAAACATGATAATAATTCTTGGTATTTTGTAGAAAACCATGAACATCCTTCAAGGGAAACAATTCCAGAAATTGTTTCACCCAGGATGCAACAGAATTCATTGAGACAATAGACTACATATTTTCCATGTTATTCCAATAACAGTATCTGAACAGGAAGGTTGAGATTTTTTCTCAGTATCGCTGCTCTGTGGTTTTCCAGAGAGCTTCACCAGGTGAGACAGGGAGCATGAGGACAAGAAGAACAAAAGCTCTGTGTTCCTAAGTGAGGCTGTAAACCACCAATCAGGGCGGGGCTACCAATGTCGCCTAGCAACAAGAGAGCGCTACCTACACAATAGGAAGGTTTCTGGATCTCTTAACCAGCGCGTTTGAGTGTATGTACATATGTGTGTCAAAGACAGATGTAGGTAACTTACCTTCATTTGCATCTGGTTTTGAATTCTTAATGAATGCTGAAAACTTGGCAAAGATGTCCATACCAGCTGTGTTTGACTCAGGGTGTCTTGCACCAAGCTTGATGTACCTGCACACATACAAGTAAATAAATAAATGTATGTATGTATGTATGTATGTATGTATGTATGTATGTATGTATGTGTCAAAGGACAATTCTGGTGATACTCTGTATTGTTCTACCTGTAAACACCCCGTTAAAACCAGCAATGAATTGATCCAACAACAACTGTTGTCTGTATAGACAAACCTTAATATTACAGCATAGCATATTTCTCTGTACCACAGGCATCCACTGTTGTCCGAGAATTACCATGAACACAGGCACAATGGTTCATTTGGAGTCCCCAATAGAAGGTGACACAGGAATCAATTGTTGTTCCCATCCCGAGCCCACGGAAATACTCCGTCATGTGATCCCGATCATGTGACAGACATGTACTGACACATTGTTGGTTTTGGTCTTTTCATGGGACTTGTGGACAATAAGAAAAATACAGAATATTGCTAGCCTTATCCTTTAAGTAAAACATTGGTACCTAGCGTTCCTTACATGCTAATGGAGCATATAAAGGCAGTGTGCTCATGGCAGTAGTACTGTGTTGAGAGTTTCATTGTGTCAAAGCCTTGCCACATAGGTGAAAAGGCACTCACTTGGGTGGGGAGAGGACATCTTCAAGGAACTCCTCAATCTTGTTGACGTCGGTTTTGACCTCACCGTTGAAGGTAATAAAGGGTGGGTGGGTGCCGGGGGCCAGGTTCTGGAGGTCTGCAGGCTTCCTGGAAGTGAAGCAACTTTAGTGGATAGAACTAAATGGAACAAAGCCATGCAACCAACTTAAAACATGTTTATAATGCATGTGTATATAGAAAGTAAAAGTAACTTTTCCTCCCACATAGAATTAATATATGAAAGAACTGTGATTGAGACAAGATTCATAACTGGTCTGCTTAAAAACACATTTCAAGCAAGTTTAATCAATTGAAAGTGATGTGGCTCTTTGTCAGCCTACTGCACCTAAACCACTTTTTAGAGCCACCCAGCCCTCAACCTTCTCCAACTATAGCTGCTCAGTGTTCAGTCTTTAAGTGTGTGTTTGTCTGTCTCCATGAGTGTGTTTGGCTGTCCCTTTCTCCCTGCAGCCTTCAAACCAGCACATTTTGTGCCAGATGTCTCTGGCAGGCAGATGACACTGACACACATGAAAAAATGAGCATGTGTTGAATGAGTAGTGTGAACATAACTGACTTAAATCCCTTCAGTGTATTTACAAGATAACGCATAGTGTCTGTTAGCCCAACAGATTGCTGTTAGCCAGCAGACTGCGTGAATCCTTTGTTCTAATGTAATTAGCAACAACATGTATCCATAGAGACTCTTGAAATGGCCAGGTTTTTACAATGTCCCCGATGGTTTAAGGACAAGCCATCTGAGGGCACAAAAAACAGGAAACGACTTCAACGCTTTGGCATGCAAAGAGGAAGTGGCACCCTTACCCAGTGATATCACTGAGACGTGCGTAACAAACTGCCTTAAGGATCACAGGCCTTTACAACAAACAAATATTAAAGAAATAGTTTGGATATTTTGAGGTGGGGTTGTATGATGTATTTTTCCATAGTAAGTGTATTACATACAGTAGACAGCAGTCAGCATGCCACATGTTTGACATCCTTCTCCAAACGTAACAACAATGTTCAATGTTCTTCCATTTAAATACTACAATAAAAGAGCCATATATATGAAAAACATGGCTTCTTTTGCAATACACAGACACTTTGTTTACTCAAGATTACAGAGACTATATAGCATCGAGTCTGGATCACTTGTTCCGCGGGAATGAAATAAGAAGCAAAGCACCGCACCAAGTAGTCACTCCAGCTGAATAAAGGGTTGTTTGAGCAGCAAAGAGTAAACAGACACTGCGGACATCATACACAGCCTTTTACAGGATATCCGCATGCTCTGTTTTATGCAAATATATGCAAATATACCCAAACCTATGCACTCATCTTGAATGTGAGGACATGTGTGATAACCAGTCTAGCCAAATAGACACTTCTTTCCTTATTTTAGCTGTATAAAAGAGGCCTAGTATCTATTAAGTACATCTCTGTTTTTTGTCAGCAAGCAGTGGTGTCCATGTCCCAGAGGAGGGGACGCCTGGTGAGGAACCAGCTGCCACACCGATAAACCTCACTTTGGAACAAAATGGCAGAAATCTCAAATCTTTGCATCAAACACACATGGCAAAGAGCATATAAACTAGTCTTTCATCTTACCATGTCTGAAAATAATCTGGCACTTGCCTAGTCCTGCTTTAGCAACAAGAAAAAAAACAAAAACAAGTAGGGAGCATTACACACACACACGCACGTTCACTTGCACTCAGAATTGCAGATGATCACCGTTTTCTTATGCCTGTGGTCAAAAATAACATGTTGCCCACCAAAATCTAGACAGGAAGTGAGCGGAACCTTAAATAGCCTCTCCAGAGTCTGTAGGTTTATTTTTCCTCTGATTTTCTCCGGCCTGAGAAAGGGTTATGGGAAAACCAAATAAGAAGTGGGGAAGCAGCGAGTGTGTCAGAGGTGGGGCTAGATCAAAGCAGTACAGAGCCACCAAGGCCTTTGTGAAAATGCTCAGAAAAGCTGTAGGAGAATAACAAAAAAGAAAAAAAAAAAAAAGAGGATTTGTTTTAATCCTGGTTAAAACAGCCAATGAAAGAAGGACAAGCTGCTGTAGAGGACGATAAGGAAGCAGTGGACAGCGGAGGATGGGGAATGGTAGTAGGACTCGCCTCTTGAGGTCCACTGTGGTGACGTTGAAGACAACTCCTTTTAGCCACAGGATCATGAAGAGCCTCTGGGAGAAAGGGCAGTTCCCGATGCTCTCGCCATCACTTCCCGCCTTAAATAAACAAACACACAGACAGCAAGTTAGAAAAGGAGTAGATTACCTATCAGCAATACGTTTCAGGTAATTTATCATTCCTAAAAACTGAGTACACAAATGATGGCACCAGTTTCTATCTTTGAAAAACAAAAAGGAAATGTCCAAGTTTTAATTATTGCAAGTATAAAACACAAGATAGCAGATAAAGATCTTAAAAACAGGTTTCTACCACTCACAACACTCTGATCACTGCGAGACCAAAACAACCTAACAATCTGGATAGAGATCACGTCTCTGTTTATGGCCCAGGGCGTTTTACTGCACTCACCCAGAGAGGGCCCATTTCAGACAATGACTCTTTATACACATTACAGGCTGCCCTCGAAAAAGAAGTAGGAGGGAAAGAGTGGAGAGAGTCGACCCCCGTGTCTTAAATACTTCAGCACACTTCCCCTCCATTAATGAGAACTACTGTCCAAGAGAAAGAGGAAACTTTTGGAGTGATTAAGACTCTGACTGCCTTGTTTCCTCTCATGCAAGATTGCACAAACACAAGACCGAGCAGTGGCTATGGGAATTAGATTATAGTGGCGCATGTCCTCCAAATTAATGACTGACGCCCATTAGCACCAGAGCTAAACAGGACTGAGTTTTGAGAAGAGATTTAAAAACATGTTTTTTTGAGAATGATGAATAGAATGAATATATATATATATATATATATATATATATATATATATAATAGATATATAATTTATATATATTAATATACATATACACACACACACACACACACACCCACACACACACCACACACACACATTAATCCACACACACAGAACAGAGATATCTCCAAGCTTCTCACACCTCTCTCCACATTTCTCCAACTCTCCAAATAATCGCTGGCTTAACTCACAGCCACGTATGGAGTGACAAGGGTGTAGCAGAGGACAAATTTGGTTTGGATTCTACATCAGAAGGCAGAATAAGCACTTTGTTTGATTAACTGAGGTTTGCATGGTATCTTAATGAAAATCTGCAAAGCTGATTGCTGCTCATTTTCATTTCTCGTTAAATCATGTAATGGCAAAATTACTATTACTACTTATTAAAAACGAAACACTGTGAAACTGAAATCCAATATTGTTCTCATTTGCTCCTTTTCATTTGTGGTGAACAGCAAAGCAAGTTTTAAATTTTTCTTCTTAAATACACCAGCAGACAATTATACCACAACCTTTATCAGACTTGATTCAGCGCTATGTGGCTGTTTTGAGGTATGCCAGTATCCAGGCAAGGAAAAGAATCCAACTTATTCATCTATTCACAAAGAATGGAGGTCATTCAAGTATCTGTATTCTGGAAAGCACCACTTCATTCAGTGTATTACTGTAGCAGAGCTTCTGTAAGCTGCTGAATATTGTTGGGTTTTTGTCTGCCTCTTGTGTCGTCAGTCACTTCTCATTCCCTTCTGCATCTTTCCTGAGGGAATATTCAAAGTGTGACTATGTGTGTGTGCAATGCAAAAGACGTACACAGATCAACTGTGTTTTCACAAAAACTTGCAGAGTGCTGAATAAACATCAGATTCAAATCCCTTTTACCTCAACCGCTATCTTAAGAAGATTCTTTGTTTATTATCGGAGATGCAGGTTCTTCAATAGTGGACTTTGTTCTGAAGTGTTCAGTCAGCACAGCAGCTCCTTGCTGGTGCGGACAGGCTAGCTGCTGTTGTCCTCTGTGTGACGCCCAGTGGGATGGCTCCGTTTGATCTGCCTGCTGGCTCCCATTGTACTGCGGCTGTCCTCTCCCCCCCCCCCCACCCCAAATTCAGTTTCTGAAAAGCTTGGTTTAAATCTCTGACTTTATTCTGCAAACAAATGTCCTCTTTTCACTTTAAAAGGATTCTATTCTAAAATGAAGCTTCGGCCATGAAGTGTTGGGGATAAGATGGGCATCACAAGACTACACCAGCATTTGCTGATCCTGAGCGAATCAGAAAGGCAACAATGGGATGATTCCTCCATTTGCCTGACAGCGCTACACCTACAGAGAACCATTCAGTTCTGGATCAAGGGTGGCAATGCAGCACAGCAACTGTTCCTATGGCAATGGCCAGACACAAAAGACATAGAAAGCAGAGCACACAATGTGGAGGGGATGACCAATTTAGAGGTAAACCGTCTGAAGTGAGCTCCCTTTCTGTAGGGACAAAAATTCAAATCACACGACGCAATGTCATTTGTAAATCAACATACGTTTGCTGAAGTTCTGTGTCTAAAGTTGCCGAGGAGAAGGCCACTGCAGCTGAGAAAGGAGCCGTAGCAGTACTCCCACCCTTTGGTGTCTGCTGCAGAGCAGACTGCAGCTCTCTGCCAAAAGATACTGAAAGCAGGGATCTGCTGCAGCCAGCGAGAAATCACAGGAAACAGGGAGAGGGGCAAACAGCTGGAGAGAGATATACTACAGTAAATAGGGAGGAAATTAAGGATCATAGACAAAGGAGAACAAGTGGTAATGGATGCTTTAAGTGGGAGGAAGAGAAAAGATAGCTAGCGTTTGGCAAACTTCTTGTTTCTTCCTCCTTCCGCCTTTATCCTTGTCCCCTTATCCTGGGCCCCTCTGTGGAGTCCGGGGGGTTGGGCATTTGGGGATGAGGGAGAAACTATTCCAGAAATGTCCTGTTAGTATCGGCGAAGAGGGTGCTTTGTTTAGCGTAAGTGATGATGCTGGCGGAGCGGCATTTCCACTGCCTGTGACATTTGAACTGCTTAGCTGTTAAGAAGGGCTGCCCTACTTTTCACTGTATGGACCCAAGTGAGGCAGTCTTCAGCAATAATTGTGCTAAATAACATTTCAAAGTAG
Source organism: Etheostoma spectabile (assembly GCF_008692095.1). Lineage (NCBI taxonomy): Eukaryota > Metazoa > Chordata > Actinopteri > Perciformes > Percidae > Etheostoma > Etheostoma spectabile. The sequence continues at coordinate 14,112,177 of NC_045752.1, read as the reverse complement.
CTCCTTAGGGAATAAGCTCAGGGGATCAGTAAAAATTCAAACTAGATTTTGATATGAAGCTTATAGCCTAAAACAAGTATGAAGGTTAGGACACCACTAAAGCATAGCATCCCTCTAACACTTTCCTGAGTGCCACTATTACAGAGCGACATTAGGAAAAGCGCTTCTGCAGAACCTTTAATACAGCAACAACAATGCACTTTGTGAAGCTTCAAGTACGTCACCAGTTGACAAGGAAAAACAAAAAAAAACAACCAATAAAAGACAAGCAAGGCAAGAAATTATTTTAAGTGGGCCCTTATAAGGCAAGGCACATCAGTTGAGAAAAAATAATTCCCCTTTTTCCAAGAAGTAAAGCAGCGATTTGATTCCAAACACAAGCAGCATTCACAGGAACACTGAGCAGTGCCCAGTGTATGACCGGCTATTTAGTCTCCAATGTCAAAAATGACTCACATCTTGCAGACGGTTACACCATCTTTCACAGAGGTTTCCTGATATAAAACTGCTATAACAACGTCTAGGGCACAGAAGCAGCGGCAGCTGACTACTCCACTAACAGACTCTCCAGCTTTGGTGAGGCATAATGGATGGACCGTGAGTCAACAGATGCTTGTTTATTTAATGCCAAACACACACACAGCTGCCAGTGGCGAGTGTGAGTCATGCTTAAGTCGGATGTTATCTAGGAGTCTATGTCCAGGACAGCGTGGCCCCGCAGCAGAACAATGAGACCTCAGTCATCAAGGGGACCAGCGGTGTCTTTAAAGCACTTAGTGTGGTCATACCTCTTTATCACTTCCCCTATGACTACTATGCAGTGTAAACATCTGATTAATGACCAACTTAACACATATTGGCAGTAATGAGGATGACGCTAGGCCTTAACTATTAGCTTGAACACAACATGGCTATGTAAGCGCATGTTTAACAGGCATAAAAAAAAAAAAAAGCTTTCCTCTTCACAAATCAAGTTCTATAACGTTTTACAAGCAGGCACATGAAAGCGCAAGAGCTGTTCAACTCAACCTCTTTTATTCTCCCACTTTCTCAATTATTTACAGGTATTTCTTAAAAGACTGAAGTTTCCTTTTTCTAGACTGGTGAGGTGAGACCTCATTTACAGTAGTCAGCATTTGGGGACAAGGAATCCTGTTCAGACTAGGCATGGCCCTCCCAGTTGCTGCTCACAGCCTAATTTTAGTAACATGGCTGCCGTGCCTTCCCCTCCCCAACACACTTCATTTTCTAAATTGGGTGGGCTGCTCAGCAAGTTCAAGCCACACTTTGACCGAATAAGGAACGGACGATGTAACAAGGCCTGCAGCTTTCCTCCTCCTGCTCTGACACACAGCAGGAATGTCCGTTTGCGAGTGGGCAGCCATGGTAACGTCATGGCAACGCCTCTCCCAGTTTGTGGCCAAGTATACAGCCAGGGCTGGGATTAGGACTGTAACTAGACTTGAACCTAAAGCAGTTGAACCCAAAACTGGCTGTTTTATACAGGGTTACTCGGCCCCCGGGGGTCTTAGACGACTTGAACAGAACCAGGTTGACTGAATATATTATGACGCATGACCCCTTGTCATATCCTGGAGCTTGGTCAGAGATCAAGGCCAGGTACAGAACAGCAGCCCTACACGTGGAATTATTTGATAACTTGTTCATGGGCATGTCAGATGGGCAACTACTTGGCAAGACAGTAGAACCAAGGGCGTCAGCATGAATTACAGACTTTGTCTAAGCAAAACATTCGAGAGGTTTTTAATGCCACGTGATAGTTTTTGATTCCAGCAGCTGATGTACTTTCCGTGTTTACATACCTATTCAGAATTTTAGGTTTAAGCAAAATTGCAACCAGGCTAAGGATGAGCTGTCTGAATAAAGCCAAATGCCAACAATTCTCTTGTTGAAGAGTCTTAATCGTGAGGATTTACGGTCCTATGTCAGAACTCTTCGAGTAGATCGCAGAAGAAATGTAAGAGTTCAGATGCTTACCGGAATAGATTAGGAGAGAAACTCTACTGAATTCTTGTCTCCAATCTACTTTTTGTGTGAAATAAATAGTTTTACCTCTTTGGGACTAAATGTATTGAAAAGATAATCTGAGATGTTCAGAGGTCCAAACATGTTACAATTTGACTTATGAACCAAGTCAGAAGGTTGGAAAACACTACTTTATGAGATAGCGAATTAAATATATTTGGACTTTTGCTGGAAGAAAACTAGCAATTTTATGAAATCATCTTGGGCATTTTTGGACATTTTCTAGACCAAGCAAGTTATGTTGATAAATTAATCAATTTTATTCCTGGCTTTTTATCGTTTGATTTTTTCCCTAGATATCCTGCTGACAAATACAACCATGTTCTACAAAACCCTTCTTATTTCACAAAATGAAACTTCTAAAATATTCATGGTCTAAACACAAGCAGCACTCAAAGAACATTTCTATTTTCCATTACACAAAAGAAAGTCTAAAACAAGCAGAGAAGACTACAAGTTCAACCAGGCATGTAATGCCATCTTTTGGCACAACCGTTAAATACTTATTCCTATAGGCAGATTTTGACTATTGTCACAAAAAAAAAAAAAAATAAAAATAAAAATAAGCTATTGAGGTTGTGTGTCTGAATGACTAGGGCCGGACTGGGAGGGGCTCAGTCCTGAGACCACGCTCAGAAAGATGAGTGTGCACAGGAGTCAGATCCTGCTGGAATATGGAAACACCATCACATCCTTGGTGTGGCTCTGACTCTGGCTGACATCACTCAGTGGAAACCTAAAGACTTCCAGTCAGACACAGGCCTACTGTGCTGGAGCACAGGAGCTCTGTCTGAGAACCACCAGTTTCTGTGCAAAGTTGGAGACTGAAAGAAAAAAAGAAAAAGAGGCTCACTGTATAACCATGCCACGGTAATCATGTAAGCAAAAGGCATAATGTTGTAACTACTGTATTTAGTCACAGTGTAGAAGAGATAAGACCAACAGCCAATTCAGGTCTCTAGAGGCACAGGACAGGTGTTTGGTGACAAGTAGCCTTATACAGCTCTAAAATGATGGGGAAACATCAAAGCATCTAACACAAGCACCGAGCTGCATACTGAGGTCAGCCCCAGTTCCAACTCTCCACCAACGTACACATTCATAGACCCCAGGCTGATGACTAAGGCAGACTCATATATTCACACATGCTCACCGCATACACAAAACCCACTTTTAACTTCATCCTCTCAGTTTTCCAACCTATTTGCATTGGAAATAACATGAAAAGTAGACAAAAAGTATTATCTTTAAAAACAAATTCTCTGTACGGGGCTGAAATCATTCATTTTGAACCCAAATGAATCCTGTAGGAATCCCTTCAGGACACGTCTCGTCTAGCAACTGTCCCCCTGACCCTTTGGCACTGACACAATGTCAGCATGCTGTTGCCACACATGCCAGATAATACGCATGGCAGAGAAAGCCTGCACAGAGGCCACACAAACACTCATCAGTAATTCTGAGCAGACCTGGCCACTTGCTGGCTGTGTACACTCTGACCTGTAATTGAGTTGCCTTTCAGTACCAGTCTGAGATATACTGCCTGGCTTTTTTACATCATAAAATTCCAACATGGGAAACGATTGAAGAACCGTTCACGCACAAGCCTTTAGAGTGTAAACCATATATAGACCTGGGTTGATGTTAAGAAAAATCAATATTTCTAGCCATATACAACGAAATTGACATTGCGGCAATATCGTAGGTTTGACAGTGGTGCTTTCACAAAATATTTACACAATGACACAAGAAATCACCACTAACATGGATATAATGACTAAGTAGTTAAAGGCAAATTGTGTCATATTAAGATTTCCAAAATTTAAGACAATATCTAGCCTCATATCGATATAATGCCCAGCCCCAACTGAATATGTATCATATTACCACATGTAGGCTAGTATCAAGTGGCATAACAGATCATTACTGAAATATTGCATTTGGGATTTCTGCCGTAGCCAAGTCAAAGTAATTTTTTAATTTGTACAAAAAATTTAAATTTTTGCCCGTAGAGCTGCTGTGATAAGGACGTAAACATTACCAAGTGAAGTGCTTGATTAGTCTTCTTCTGCCAGGTTCCTTAAAGACAAAAAAAAGCCTAGATGGATATTTGGGAAACTCCACTACGCACAACGACGAGTCAAGAAAGATGCCCCTGTCATCCAATCCTCACATTCTGGTAGTACACTTTGTGTCATATACACACTTAAGTAGGCTATGCTATGAAGAACACAGCATGTGAAACACAAGCAGACAGGATCACATTGAGATGGATTGAGTTACATGTGTAGCGAGCAGTGCAGATTCTCCTCATTTAAGAGGTCGCACAACTCTGCTGACACTGAGGATGATGTAACAGAGAGGCAGAAGTAGAGTCTGAGGCTTGTTTTTCATCTGCATCCTGATCCAGTAGGTTATAATTAGAGCAGTAACCTGTACAGCCCAATTAGTTAACAAGTAAAACACACCAATCCATGAACTAACTCGGTTAGTACTGTTAGTAATACTCTCTGTTGGGATCAAACCTTCAAAAGTCTTGGATCCATGTTGTTTCAGGGTGGCCTCACTTCCGGTCCTTGAGCTGAAAGCTTCATGAGCCATTGGCTTCCTGGTCGGGCAGCACAAATGAGACAAGCTCCTCCTACTAACAAACTAAGCTTTTCCTCAGGCTATATTGGCACGACATGATTTTATACATACATCACATTTTTATTTCAGACACAGCCAGAAACAATCCAGCCCATGTACCCAGCACATATTCTACAGACAAGAACAGGAAATAAACTTTGGAATCTGCTGTCCCATAAAAATGCAAAAATTGATCTTAAAGCCCCTTTAAAATAGGTGTAATAATAACACGCCGCCCAATCGATTATGGCAGTGTCCGGAGTCACTCAACCAGACCGTTGCACTGAAGAAGCATTGACAGGCCAGGTGCTGCAAAAGCAAATTCACAGTGCAGAAACAACACCTCACAGCACTCTGCAACAGTAACAAGCCATTAATCTTTGGCCCTTAACTCATGATGCTGACTGCCTCATTTCTCTATGCTTGGCAAAAATAAACCACTCTATTGATTTTCCTCCTAGAGCACAGGAACTGCTGAAAAAGGTCATTGTGTCTCCATAAAATAGCACATAACAAAAGGCATAAGTCTGATTGTCACATGCTCTTCTCAAGGCCTTTAGAATAAACTTATATACTGTCAACAAATGGCGTTTTTCCACTGCTGGTAACGGCTCGGCTCGCCCCATTCTTCGTTCGTTTTCCATTGCAGATTGAGTAAAGCCTCAGCGTGGCTGGTCCATAGCAACGCGCGATGACGTAATTTTCAGCGCGACTCACAACAGCACGTCGCATACTCGCCGCAGCCAGAAGAAATGGTTTCAAAAGAACGAAGCAAAAATCACCGCTAAAAAAAACGGGAGTTTGGGAATTCTGACGGAGTTCAGACTTCGACATGACGGTTGTTCGCCGACACAAAAGGGTAAGTTAAGTTTCCTGGTTAATGTTAGCTAACATCTGCATGTGTTCAGCATCGCAGTCAGTATTTACTAGACCTATATAAAGTACATACCTTTAGCAACATGATTACACACCACCATGTGTGCTGTTTGTGTTTTCAGAGCATTCAGCTTTGTAAAGTCACCGTCGCAGACCGTTGTGTGGCGTGTCTGCCGGTGAGATCTCTGGTTCTGGTTCTGACCTACTGGGCTTCGTATAATCTTAATGAGAGTACGGTGAACTTATGACAACGACTGGATCATCTGGGCCAGCAGAGCCGGCGGGGACTGTCACAGGGGCAGAGGAAGAAGACCGGGAAGTACGGGAGGGTTTGATGCGCTACTTGAAAAGCTAAAAAAAAAAACTTTGTTATATATATATATATATATATATATATATATATATATATTTTTTTGTCTTGTTTTTTTAAAGTAACAGTGTGCAATATTGGAAACGACATGAGCCGCTAGTAGCCCTAACAGTTGAAAAGTGAGAATAGTGCAGAGAGTGGATTTGTTTTAAATGTCCCGTTTGTTCTGGAAACACACTCCGCACTCTTGTTTGCTAACAACGCGGTCATAAGTGACGATTCTCTCCGACCAACCAGCAGCCTGCAGGTTTGCACGTCACCTTTTGGTATCGTCTCGGCTCGCTTGGAACCTCGACTGAGGTAGTACTAAAAAAAGTACCTGGTAGCAGGTCCCAGGGACTTTTTTTCGTAATGGAAAACCAAAAAAGGCGAGTAGAGCCGAGGCGAGTCAAGTAGATACCACGCAGTGGAAAACCGCCATAAGAGTTCAGGGTGTGTTACAGGAGCAGAAACATGTTCTAATGTCCAGGGAAGAAAGACTTAAAGCTGAGCTGGCTTTGTGATGCATGTACTCCTTTATTCCTTTCTACAGATTGTAGACCCTGATCATTCCCTACATTAAATCCTACTTTGTTGGGACCTTGCTCTGCCATGTTGCAGGCTTCCCATGGAACTGAAGGACAGACAGGTTCTTATGCCATCCAGACTGAAAAAGCACTTCTCCAACATGTTTACTGGCTCTGTTGTTACTGCTGGAAGCAGCAGAAGGTTTTGTAACCGGTAGAATGACCTTGGAACACTTGAAGCCAAGTAGAGCCTGTCTTGACTCATCTTTTTTTATTATATATATATATATATATATATATATATATATTATATATATAAAAATAAATAATTACTTTAGCCATGTGATGTGTGGAAGACATGCCAAGTGAAAAAGACAAGGGTGGATGGTCCTGGGAAGTCACCCTCTACAGCACACTCATGTGTGCAAAACAATATCTAATCTGCTGCACTGTGATGAGATCAAGGGTCGATCCTCCCACTTACAAAGTCATTATATCATGCTCATTTGCAACATAGAGCAATATAAACTAAAATTGTCAAACTTCACATCCACACCCTCACAGATAAGCACAATGTAAAGTGTTCCCATGGCAATGTGACAACTGTAGCTATAAACAAGAAGTTGCAAGATCATAGAGTCTCTAAACTGGGACGGTCAAACAAGTAGTCACTGCTAGGACACGGTGGCAACTCATGCTCTAGAAGCATAATTAGTCAGCTTTGATATGTGGCAGTGCATTAACAGATCTGACACTGCTGTGTGTAGAGAGCACACACACACACACACACACACACACACACACACACACACACTTTGTTATCAGCTGTTCCCAGAGGCCCGGCTCGCAGCAGGATGCCTACAACAACCTGCATGCCTGCCTTTGTCGTCCATGCCTGTGTTTAACGCAACACAGTAAGAACAACGGCCTCAATAATAGATGTGGACATGTCAGACGCTGGCGCAATAGAAACAAAAGACTATCTCACAAACAAACACACAGACACGTCGGGAAACACAATGGAAGAAACTTCTTTGCACAACGGGCTACACAAGCCAAGGAGGGACTGAGAGGGAAGAGTTGGCCACATGTGTAAACCTCCCAGGCCTGGGGATGATGTAACCTCTCCTGTAGGCTGAGAGCTAGTTAAGAGAAATGGTGCTGGACTGTTTTTTCCCCCCCCCCATTTGTTCTGCCGCTACATCAATGCTTCACTACAAAAGGCTTCTCTTCAAGGAGTGAAAATGAACAATACAAGTAGGACAGAGGTATTTTTTCTGAATTTCTACTGAATCTGAAAAACTGGAGGATTAATTTACAGGTACTGCAACCAAAGAGAACAACTTTTACAGTACAACAGTATTCCAGCCCAAGAGAGTGGGCAAATGGTTACACATTCATGATTTAAAAAAAAAAAAGTACACATATGTAGACAATATTTATTAGGCTTACCACAAGTAATTACTCGCATCGGTAGCATTTACACACAAACACAACTGCACCATCACCACCCCTCCAAACCCTCTCCCAGTCCAGAACTTCCTCCATCTCCCCCTGTCCCAGGCAGCGCCCCCCCCCCCCTTTTCTTCTTCTTTCTCCTGCCATTTTCCCGCCCTGCAAAGCAGCAGGCTGAAGAAAAGAAAACAGCCATTCCCAGCCCTCCACCATACCCACTGTTGCTGCTGAGGCAAACACATTTTGGTACATGATTACAGGTTTAGGGAAGGCAGTAGAGCTGTAGACCCTATATCATAAAATACAAATTTGAAGAAAAATCCATTAAGCTTAAGATCTAAATGGGAAGAACTGTGCTTTCCTGAAAGCAATACAAATAGTAACATATGACATTAAATAAAACCAGAGTCAAGAACACCCCTGGTGATGAGGACACATGCCTGCAACAAACAGTAGCAAAATCCCACAATTGTCTTTCATTAGGGCTGCAACTAACAATTATTTTCATAGTCGATCAATTTGTTGATTATTTCCTCAATCAATCGATTAGTTGTTTGGTCTACAGAATGTCAAAATGGGTGAAAAATGTGGATCATGGTTTCCCAAAAGCCAAAGATGACGTCCTCAGATGTCTTGTTTTGTCCACAACTCAAAAGATATTCAGTTTACTGCCAGAGGAGAAGAACTTATAAGATGTTCACATTTAACAAGCTGAAATCAAGGATTTTTTTTTACTTTTGTCTTTAAAAAAAAATTACTCAAACCGACTAATTGATTATCAAAATAGTAGATAGATTTTTAAAATGTTGACAAGTACGATTCATCTTTGTACCAGTTAAGCTTTAAAAACTTGGCATTGCAACAGCAGTACTACCAAACCGAGTTCGGCACATATTTGATGGCAAACTGAGTCTCGACAAGGTGACCCAAACACCAAACTTAACATTCAAATGGCCGGTTTTTAAGTCTACCCCAGTATCCATAAATGGCTGGATAGATAGAAAGAAAGAATGGATGCACGTCCAACAAAATCCATCACTCTGGGAAGCTATGTATTTTTTTTTTTTTTTTTTAAATCAAATCAATTTATGAGCATGAAATGCAACTGCAGCAAATGAGCACATGTTACAGTGTTGAATCGGCTGTTATGGTCCACTACTACGGAGCTTTTGTTAACGAATTTAGCGCCCAACGTTAAGCATGGCAGGCTCTTCTTCCCACAAGATGGGAGGAAAGCTGCACCCGCCCTGCTTGTGACACTGCAGGCTCCACATGGCCACAGTGGCAGAGGGATAATACATTTAAAACCTAAGTTTAAATTGAATGCGACACGAAATATTCTAGTGTTTCTGTACGTTAGAAAACCCAGTGAGTGAAACACCAACGTAACTATTTAGCAGTCTTAGCTAAACAAAAAAAAAAAATATATATATATATATATATATAAATTGAAGAATAAAAATTGAATAACGTTAGCGAAGTAACAGCAGACTCATTAATCATCACAATGTACTGATGGCTGGGTATATCCAAGTTATTCAAAATGAAAAACTTCCCCCATGCGACTTTGTGCTGTCTTACCTTCACAAACAGCTCGATAACGGGTTCGTTATCCGCCTTTACTCCGTTCTGCGGTACCGACAGCGACATTGTGGGTGCAACTTTTTTTTAAAGTTTTGCTAACAACGATGTGTTTTTTCTTCTTTTACCACGCCCGACTTAGCAAGGTCCTCTTCTCCACCTCTTTTTTCCGTACTGAAGCCCAGTAGGCGCTTTTTTCTCCCCAAGGAGCACCCCGGTGCTGGAAACACTAGTCTATGTAAGCGCAGCGAACAATGAGGCAGCGGCGTCTGACAGATACAATTTCAGCGGTGCTAGTTATATATCTAAACCAAGCTGAGCTACAATAACATCGTTCAACCGCGAGGCTCCTAATGGCTGGTTGAGTAGTGATGAGGACTGGTGGGAAGAAGCAACGGGAATATTTAAAGCCGTGAGGTCACCCGAGGCGCACACATAGAAAAATGTGGGCGTGTCTGAGGAGGGGAGGAGGAGCACGAGGAAGCTTGAAAGCCGCTCTGCGGCAGCAGACATAGCGTTTCAGGGTAGTTCACCACAGATTTATCCTGCATTTAGTCCAAAAATAAAAAGATTTTAAGTCATTTGCCAGCACTACTTTCCTTAATCAGGCAACCTCGAATGCTGTATACCAGTTTTTCATGTCAACATATTTAGTACGCAGTTCGCTTTACCTCGAATGGAATTGGAGTAATTTTATTTTAGCTTTTGGTTGCATTCTTCCAAACTTATACAGTGCATTTGTGTTTTGTCTAGTTTTTTTTCACAATGTTCTTGATATTTATCATTACAAATGGCACATAAATCAGTGATTACCTTTCACGAATGCAGGTAGGCAACTTTCAATAATTGGCTAATGCTAGTGTGAGAAAAAAAAAGTTTAATTTAGCTAAGGGAAAAAACATATTTCAGATTCACTTTAATATGTTGCATGTGTAGTGGTTGGTTTAGACATTGTTGGTCCAGTGGGTCTCATTTCAGTCATCTGGCAATTTTACTAATTAACTACCTTTTCAGTCATCAGCCTAAATTAAATTATGTGTCAGTTTTGACATATCCCATCCACAACAGAAATGACAACATCTTAACAGTTAGGAAAACACATCCTATAAAAAGGTTTTAATTCTGAAAGGATGACCAGATGACAAAAGCCTTGGGTACCAAATACAAATCATATAGCAGTCCCACAGAGATTAGCTTGGTGCAGGGGTGTCAACATAAAATTGCATAATAATCCATTTGGAAGAAAATTAAAGCATTCTCTATCAGATTGTTTTAGTCTTATAACAAGACAAATTTTAAAGTCAGAAAAACAGCAAGTTACATGATGCTTAAGACCTCTTTTAAGTTACAATATGGGACGAGACATTCTGTTACGGCCTCTAACAGTTCACACAGCTGTGCAACTTACTAGTTTCCACTAATAAAAAGGCAATAGTAACAGTATGTTACTGTATGTTGGTTTTTCTCTACACTCCATAACGTCAGTGGTTCATGCACATCAGAGACAATCACTGCACATGCAATCACTTCTCAATGGAATCTATTGTAGACTGTGGAAAATATTTTATACCTGCCCAACTCTAACCTCTGAGCTTAAACAGTTTCCCTGCTCAACAATTTAAAATTATGGACAACACAAGCTTCTTTACAGTTAAAATAATACACTAACTGACAAATCAAGCGCTTAATGAAACACACTCTTCAGAATGTACCAAACCAGTAAAAAGAAAACAAAAAAAGACTTGAGATTTAACAATTTGTACATTCTAAAGCTGAACCAGGTTGATGACAAACATCAAGAGTGAGTGGGAAATTCAAAAGTGAGAAATCTTTGTTTTCAGGACATCTGTGAGGGAGACAACTGGGCCTTCCTCATGGAGCGCAGGGCCTTTTCTCTTAGGTGCTTCTCCAGGTCATCCAAGCTGTCCTCTACTTCACTGTCTGATTCCTAAACGAAAAACAGCATGAAATACAGGCCTTTCAACTTGCCACCTGGACACAAAAAGAATCTTGGTGAATGACAAACAGCATAATAACCACTATTTATATGTTCCCTGTTGAGCAGGAAGCACAAAGCCTTAAAAATAAAAAATAAAAAAATCACTGAAACTAGACATCACCTTTCTAGACTGTCCATCCTCCTCCACACCTTGGTTTTCTTGTCCATCTCCAACCACTGTGCCACCACTCTTCTCCTTCTTATGTTTCTTGTGCTTCTTGTGCTTCTTCTCTTTCTTGTGTTTCTTTTCCTTCTTCTTTTTCTTTTTTTTCCCACTGCCCTCAACATCGGAATTCTGCAATAAAACAGGTTTTTATGAGGACAACATTAACAGTGCAATTAAACAACAACCACCAACATCACAGGGATGATGTTTAAAGTATTTTTTGTGCAAACAAAAGGATTTATGCCACAACAGGGGTCTTATTTATTTCAAGAAATAATTTTCAGGTTACATTTAACAATCTGACGTTTATTTTTCAGGTTCAGAATGTATTCACAGACTCTCAGTATTTAAGGTCATTCAAAGTGTTAAAGAGATGGGATGATGTGGCATATGAGTAAATTTGGCTTCATAGTAAATTTCACATTACTGTACATTTCCTACTTGATAAAGGTATCACTGAGGTGATGGTGGATGGAGAGATAGTATGTAAATGTAAATGTGCTGTATTTATATAGCGCTTTTCCAGTCTTAGCAACTGCTCAAAGCGCTTTTACATCTACAGGAAACATTCACCATTCACACACATTCATACACTGTGGCCGGGGCTGCCGTACAAGGTGCCACCTGCTCATCAGATAAACATTCACACACATTCACACTCCGATGCGCAGCACCGGGGGCAACTCGGGGTTCAGTGTCTTGCCCAAGGACACTTGGGCAATGACTGCAGGGGCGGGGATCGAACCACCAACCTTCCAATTGGTAGGCAACCTCTCTACCACTGAGCCACAGCCGCCCCGTAACCCCCGTAGTACTGGCTAATATAATCATACACAACATTATTGGCTTGCTGCCTTACTATTTATACACATGTAACGTATCTGCAATACTTTTATTGCAATAACTGCCAAATTCAATAGGCAGATTGTCCAAAAATACCCATAATCTTCAAGACTAATTATGAACCTGTATATATGCACATTATTAGACAACCATATTATAGACAATAAGCTAAAATATCTAACCTTGCTTGGGGATTGACTGCCAGAACCACTGCTGGCTTTTTTTGCTGGTGGCGGAGATGCACTGGCTGAGCGAGACGGTGAGGGGGAGGCAGATGCAGGGACTGGACGTTTCTGAGCTACTGGTTGAGGGGAAACGGATCTGGAGGACGCTCTCCTCATAGGCTGGGGACTTGGAGATTGTCTGTGGAAAGGTGAAATTTCAAAAAGGT
>NC_045752.1:14096925-14099306 GCF_008692095.1 Etheostoma spectabile | reverse complement strand
TGTACTTAACAGGTTATGGAATTAAAACAATAAAAATAAAAACGTGTTACAACAGTCATGATATCTGCATGCTTACCTCTGGTTGTTTCGTGGCTCTGGGGTGCGGGACACTCGGCGGATGGGTTTGCCACTGTGTAAAGGGGACTGCTGTCTCCTCTGGTTAGATGGAGATGTATTGGAGGTTTCAAAGCGTCCCTGAGGACTGGCGGAACCTCTTACGGCGCGACTGCGGTTTGCAGGGGATGGGGAGAGGCGGCTGGCTGCAACAGGGGATCGGGTATCCCTGCTTGCTCTGACTGAAGGCAACATGGGGCTCCTCCTGTGTCTGGGTGGAGATGAGGATGGAGGAGTGCGTCTCCTTAGAGCAGGAGAGCTTCTGCGCTTCGGGGACCTGGACGGGCGTCGCTTGGCCCCTGGAGAAGAGCGTTTTGTGGGAGAGCTAGATATCTTCCTCTTCTGTGGAGGCAACGGTGAGGGGCTGTAGCGCCGCTGGATCGGGGGCGAATATCGTCTTGGGGATGGAGAACGACGACGGGGAGGTGGGGAAGGTGACCTGGGAAGCCCAAAATGTAATTGTCAAAAAACGTTTTAAATGGTCAGTTATTAATCATTAAATCATAGCTCTAGAGAGAAAATGATTAACATGGCTATACCTTCGTCGAGGAGGAGAGGGAGATCTGCGACGCCGTGGGGGAGACGGGGTGTGACGTCTGCGGCCAGGAGGAGGAGAATGTCTTTTCCTGAAAGAATACAAATACAAAAAAATGATACATATGAACACAGAACATCAACATTTGATGTAACATGTTAACTCTATCTGCCCATAAAACAGCAAATACAGAATCTCCAATTCATATTTCAATCATTTTACAACTATAACCTAAAGAGACTTACCGTCTTTTCCAGCTGAAAGCTAACACTCTGGCCCTTTGTAGCCATTACAGGAGGTTTCCTATCCAGTCTGGAACTTGTGCCTTTTTTGAGCAATAAATCCAAACCCTTATATCCAAGATTGATCCACTTTAGGTTTATCATTTATAAATTTTCAGCCACCAATTACCGCTACCTCAGATGCTAACCATCCATTTTGTTTCCCATGATACTTTGGGAGATGCTTGTTGTTGTCTTGTAAACCAATGGAAGGCAGGTCTGTCACACATTAGGCCCATATAAGGCTGGCAATACCTCATCCGAGGGACAACAAAGATTGTTTATTGTGAGGAGAGATAACTCAAAGTCAAAATAGTAAGATGTGACCAGAGATAGTCTATTATCGTTCTAAACTGTTCTACAGAAAAGAAAGGCATTACAGTTTTAAGTTTTGTGATAAATGTGGGCCTTTGTTAAAAAAATGTAAAGAGTTTGTCCTTTATATGAGTTATAATAATGTCCATTATGTTTATTTTTGTACTGAATGACTCCTAAGACATATGAGAACTGTTTTAGACAGAAGATTGGTTTAACTTTTTTCGCCGTGTGTGACATCAATACAGATGTGTGAAATTCAATATCCGTTTTATTTTTGTCTTTATGGTCCCACAACCTCTTTTTTTTTTAACATTCAAGTGACCTCAGAGAGTCACAACTATTTTAATAGGCCAGTTTGTCCTGAAAAAATGATGTTTATAGATTGCCTGTGCACAACAGGGTTGATGTTTTAAAAGCTTGTTTAAAATAAAACCAGACTGACCATGAATTGTCAAAAATACTTGAGGGTACATAGGGTTAAACCGTTAAATAATAATGATCAAGTACTGTGCTAAGTATCTAACCTTGGAGAGGTATCCCTGTGTCGCCTCCGAGGTGAGGGTGTGCGGCTGCGTCTCCTCCTGACTTCCCCATTTCTGGCACCTGGCCCTGTACTTGGCCTCTTGTGCCCCTCGTCTTCGGAGGAGGAAGACCCTGTATCTGAAACCAAACAGACAGACGACATCAGCAACTGTTGGGGTTAGGGCAGTTTCAAAAGTCAGATGGATAGATAGAGTACAGGCCAAAAGTTTGGACACACCTTCTCATTCAATGACTTTTCTTTATTTTCATGACTATTTACATTGTAGATTATCACTGAAGACATCAAAACTACATATGAACACACATGGAATTATGTACTTAATAAAAAAAGGTGAAATAACTGAAAATATGTCATATTCTAGTTTCTTCAAACTAGCCACCTTTTGCTTTTAAGATAGCGCTGCAATCCCTTGGTGTTCTCTCAATGAGCTTCAAGAGAGAGTCACCTAAAATGGTTTTCACTTCACAGGTGTGCCTGGTCAGGGTTAATTAGTGGAATTTCTTGCCTTAATGGAGTTGGGACTATCAGTTGCGTTGTGCAGAAGTCAGGTTGATACACACCCAACAGCCCTATTGGACAACTGTTAGAA
>NC_045752.1:14044749-14096915 GCF_008692095.1 Etheostoma spectabile | reverse complement strand
GGCAAGAACCAATCAGCTAAGTAAAGAGAAACAAGTGGCCATCATTACGTTAAGAAATGACCGTCAGTCTGGAAAATTGCGAAAACTTTGAATTTGTCCCCAAGTGCAGTCGCAAAAATCATTAAGTGCTAGGAACAAAACTGGCTCACAAGAGGACCGCCCCAGGAAACGAAGACCAAGAGTCACCTCTGCTGCTGATGATAAGTCCATCCGAGTCACCAGCCTCAGAAATTGCAAGTGAACAGCAGCTCTGATTAGAGACCAGATGAATACCACAGAGTTCTAGCAGCAGAAACATCTCTAGAACAACTGTTAAGAGGAGACTGCGCGAATCAGGCCTTCATGGTCAAATAGCAGCTAGGAAACCACTGCTAAGGAGAGTCAACAAGTAGAAAGAGATTCGTTTAGGCCAAGAAACAGAAGGAATGGACATTAGACCAGTGGAAATCTGTGCTTTGGTCTGATGAGTTCAAGTTTAAGATCTCTGGTTCCAACCGCCGTGTCTTTGTGCAACGGAGAAAAGGTGACCGGATGGATTCTACATGCCTGGTTTACGTTTAGTTGGACCATCATTTTTTTTTTTAACAGGACAATGACCCAAAACTGTGTAAGGGCTATTTGACCAAGAATGAGAGTGATGAGTGCTGTGCCTCCATAGTCACCGGACCTGAACCCAATCGAGATGGTTTGGTGAGAGCTGGACCGCAGAGTGAAGGGCCAACAAGTGCTCAGCATCTCTGGGAACTCTTTCAAGATTGTTGGGAAACCATTTCAGGTGACTACCTCTTGAAGCTCATCAAGAGAATGCCAAGAGTGTGCAAAGCAGTAATCAGAGCAAAGGGTGTCTACTTTAAAGAAACTACAATATAGGACATGTTTTCAGTTATTTCACACTTTTTTGTTAAGTACATAATTCCATACGTGTTTATTCATAGTTTTGATGCCTTCAGTGATAATGAATAGTAAATAGTTGTGAAAATAAAGAAAACACATTGAATGAGAAGGTGTGTTCAAACTTTTCGCCTATACTTATATATACACATGCACAGCCATGGCATTTACAGAGAGTTGGTTAGAAGAAAAAAAAAAAGAGGGGTCGGGTATGGGAGAGACAGAACGGGGATGAAAACGCTTATAACCTGAAGACGACTGTCGATTCTGCCTGCGATACTGACGTCGCTGCTGCACCGAATCTGCTGTTGCCTCTTTCTCATTTTTATCCTCGTCTGAAATGTAGAGCATTGAGTGTCTCATCAGTGTTAGCAAAATCAGTGAAACAGACTGCCATGGGAAAGTAAGTTAATACAGAAAAATGATATACCCGTGGCTTGATTTTTTATTATTAGGTCTATGCATGGCATTTGACCATATATTTAGAGTTGTCACAATTCCAAATTTTACTTCCAGTCAATTTGAAAATGATTTACCCATTACTATTTCAAACAAATGAAAGTTTTGAATGAATCCCAGGATACATCTTTTGGTTACATCACTGTTATGTGACCCATGTAATGTAATAAGCTTATGAAGTAAACTTGACAATAGGGCATTTATCCTCATTGATAAAAACAAAGCATTAATCATTAACGAAAAAAGAGCATGTTCAATTTCTCTGGCTTGAAACAATGGATGTATTAACAGATTTTTAGAGTTTCTATGGCAACAAGTTATATCAGCCTCTAGCACAGCTTTATCTCTCCAGTCCAACCAATAACCACATTTAATTTCAATTTGGCACATATTAACAAAATCAACATTTACCATCAACAGTAATACTCCTTAGGACCTTTAAAAATGTTAGCAAAAAAGTTGTAATTTACAGATTACAACAATAAGATAAAATCCCAGAGGAACTACGATAGCATAATGTTAAAAAAATGTCGTTTTTTACGGTAACGTTACTAATTTAACAAAGCACAATGCTAGATCAAACACAATAGACAGACTATTACTAATAGACAGATTGAATTGCAACTGCGGGTGGGTCTCTTCTGGTAGTAATCCATAGGATAGCTACAGTTCTGTGATACTACACTGTTTGTAAAAGTGCTTCATGGATGCAAACCAAAGTTTGACCAATCTCATAGTTACAGGCCTACATACATTAATACTTTCATTGTGTAAGTATAAGTATAAAATTGGGTAATTTGTAATGGGAAACACTATTGTGGTAAATAACCATGCGCCATCGTGCCCTTATCTGCTGAAAACCGGAGCAAACGGCTGAGCAAAAAGTCCTATTTCCATTTCTGACAAGTCAAAGATGGCTGGAAACTCAATATAACTAGCTATCAAAATGTGCAAACCGTGAGGTGACAGGGCATTCCATTTCTTCAGAGAGACATAATGTAATGCTTACCTGACTCAGACCCTTCAGAAGGTCTGGGCTTGGCATTATCAGATGGAGAATCACCCCGTCCTCCTGGTTTTCGCTTCAAACCTTAAAAACCAAGACAAAACAAGAATTATAGATTGCACTTACGAAAATCATATTCTTATACCATAGCTCTTGAAATCAAGGCCTAATCCTAAAATGCACAGGAATTATTTGACTTTCTGTAACAATGAGGGAATTTAAGCATTACGCAGTTCTAAATGATGAAAACTAACTTCTAAAAACACAGGAGCTATAAGCATCATGTGGTTGTCACAATGAGATAAAGACATAATTATTTATAATTATTTATATAAGAATTCTAGAGATCATACCAAATGATCGGGCTGGCGATGCAGAGCCTCTGCCCCTTCTGGCCCGAGGAGATGGTGATCGTCTGTCCTTCCCTGCAGGGCTAATGGGGTTGTCAGGATGATGGACTGGTTTCCGGGGCGGTGTGTTAGATATTCTTTTCATTGCTTTTTTAGGTGAGTGAGAGTTGGAAGAGCTGCTGCCAGAGGATGAAGCAGAGCGAGAGCGCCTCCTGCAGGATCAACATTAAATGTTTATTCTCATGGGACATCAGGGGTTTACCCAGTAGAGTGAGTGACTTGGCAGTGGCCTGGGTTCTAATCCATCCTAATCTGAACTGACCTGCGGACGGGAGAGCGTCTGTGTCTCTGTCTGGAGCTGGTAGGGCCACGTCTGGGGGGGCTCCTTCGACGAGGAGACATCCTCCTTCTGGGGCTTGGTCTTCTACGAGGGGAGTAAGATCTGAAATGGGGTATATAGGGAAAAAAAGGCTTTGAACTTTCTCTCTTCTTCAATAACCTCTTATAGAAGATCATTGGAACAGAAGACTAGAGGAGCCAGAGGAAACCATAACTTAAAATTAAATTCACAAAAATTACCTAGAACGGGAGCGCCGCCTGCGTGTGCGGGAATGAGAACGAGAACGGTGGTGAGGTCTTTCCCTCCTGCTGTCCTTCTCCCTTTCCCGGGACCTGGGCCTTTCCTCTTTCTTATTGGTCTTCTCTGGCGAAGATTCTTTGACTTCAGTCACAGAATCTGGTTTCACCACCTCCACAACTGTGTCACTACAGTCCACAGAATAAAGTTTAAATTCTAACTCCAGGTTTGTTTTATTTATCTAAAAGCAAAGCTACAGTACTATACTACCTGCTTCTAAGCTAAGAATAATTATGGATTAATACTACTTTTGCTTCTGAGCCAATGCACTGCAACAACCCCCTCCCACCCCCCCATTAATAATGAAAGGATTAACATATAAATCAAATAAAACAGACTTTAATTACAAAAATAAATAATTTAAACGCCTAAACAAACTAAACCTTATATTAGGAACAAATAACTACTGACTGATACAAGACAAACGTTTATGCAAGGGAAATATTTTACAAACCAGTTAGATGGAGTTTCTTGGATAACTGGTTCTGGCAGAACTCCTTCCAATGTATCTGGCTCCACAAGCTGCTCTAAAGGTTTCATGGGTAGCTGCATCAGGGGAGGAGGGGGTGAACTGCTCTCAACTGGACTGGGTTTGCGTCTCGGGGAGCGTGAGGCACTACGCTTCCTTTCCCTCTTAGCAGGCGACCTACGCCGGGGTGATGGTGATCTTGTCTTCCGCCTGGACAGAGAGGTAGCAAACAGAATAAATATCCTACACAAATCCAGCATCTGTCCACTGATCTCAGTACTGACACACTGTTTTATTACCTCCTTGGGCTTTTTGACTGAGCCCTCTCTCTGATGTCCTTTTCCTTCTTATCGTCGTCAACCTTCTTCAGGGAAGCTAGCTTCTCCTGTTCAATCTGCCGGAAATGGAACAACGGGATAACAATAACCACCAACAATGCACGTCCTATCCTGAAATACAACATGTTGATAACCTTGAATGAGTATGTGGTTCTGCTCACAGTTGAGTAGGAGGCCCTTAACGTTACTCAGGACACATTTGCATTCTCACTGCGATAAAAATGCAGCCATAAGCTGCCTCGTGTGATTTATCAGATCTCAATGTGTCCACAATGTGTTTCCTGAGAGTGTTTTCACTTGTACTTAAAGCTGTCCACTTGTGATCTGATCATTCCGATTGGATTTTATTACCATGTGGAAACGGGGTCTCCGTGTCTTATAGGGGTCAAATTGTGTACGCTTCTACCAAAACCTTTTACAACAGCTGTTTCCAAAACGTCCTACTCACGGTCAGCAACCACAGATCAATGACCTTCTTACAGCATACCATGACATTTTGCCTAATTTACCCCAGGGAGAAGCTCACCTGTCTCTGTTTAATTTCCTCTTTCTTCTGTTCAAGAAAAGCAGAGGGGATGCCAGCAATGTTCTCCTGGGCACTCAGCAGCAGGGGCCACAAGTCCCTCATGAACTCCCGGGCATTCTTCCCATTCAAGAAGCCCGTCAGGTTGATCTGCATCATCTTGCTATCTGGGTGCTGCAACACACACACACGAAGGGGAGAGAGAAAAGACCATATGGCCATTGAAATAATGGAAGGCAAAATATCAGGGGGTGGGGTGGGGGGGGGGATAGGATCCCACAAATGGGACTACCTACCCTCTAACCCTCACTAAACTATACCTGTGACTGTTATTAACCATACTCAAAACATGTAAGATATTGACTACAATTCGTAACATACCTGGGTCCAATACTTGAATCAATAACCTATGAAAATAAATGTGCGATTTGTTTAAAAATCGTACTCACAAACTCAATCTGAGAATGCGAGCTAGTTTGGAAGGAAAAGGGGGGAGGGGGTGATATAAAAACTGCATGCAATATTGCTGTTATACCTATTTCTGATTCCCCAGATATACAATCAATAACATACCCACTAATTTACATTTCAGTGTCCCTACCCATCCCCTTTTCTCCGGTCACCCCACAGTCTACACTTCATGAGTTAAACAAAGCCACAATACAGAGTGCATTAAAACCCAACACTGCAAGTACAGTTCCGGTGTCTTCAGTGAGTCCCGTGGGATCAGTGGGCACGGAGCTCCCTTGGCTTGCTTCCGCCTCCCTACCGCTTGAGACTCAACCACCTTGAGCTTAATGTTATATCATTTATCTAAATTGCAAGAGACGAACAAGCAATAATGAGTACACAGTTACACAAAAAAAGGAGTTTTATTTCAACAACTGATAGAATTATTGAGAGATACCGTAATCGCAATTGAATTTCCATTTCTTACCATTATTAAACAGTACCCTTTAAACTTAGCTTAGCCCGGCCCACCCCCAAAAGCTATGGCAAGCAAAAGATCAAATAAAAAGAACCAAAGAAATCATTTTTAAGCATCAGTTCTGGTGTCATAGATATTATTAAATAAATACATGTGGTTTTTGGCGTCTTTTTTAGGAGACCTAAAAGTATTATGTGGGTTATACGCTTAACCAAAACTTGCATTGAAACATACTATGAGATGGAATCCTATTAATAAATGTATAATGATGAATTCTGTGCATAAATTACTTACTTATCCTGCCCATGTTTTCCTATTTCCAAAAATAAGCCGGTGCAATGGAAACTACCCATTACCGGAACATCACAAGTGGTTTGACATATCAGTGGGGTACATATTATGATTGAATAAAGGAAGCTCTTGGACAATGAGCCTACTTAAATAAAGTAGCCAATGAGATAAAGAACATGCACTATTTAGTATTTAAAAATTAAATACACAACATCAGTGGGGCTCAGCATAAAAAGCTCTAATGGCAAAAAGGGGTTTGCTAAGGTCAAAAACATGACCACTACAGATATTTCTAAAGCTTTCCAGTTTAAAGAGTAACTTAATACCAAACAGAAAAGTATTGTTTCCTGTGGTTCAAAAATCTCAAGTCTGTTGAACATCTGACAACACGCAACTGAGATGCTAGGTGCTGTCAGAGGCTTAACAGATGTGTGACAGAATAATAATTTTCAGATTTTGATTTTTTGTTGACCTTCAGAGGTTGAAGTTCTCAATTTGCTACAATGACGTAGATAGACACCAGGGGAGTGTTCGTGGCACTCTCACAGTGCTGTAAGGTGTAGTCACAAGTGCAACCAAAACCCCCTGTTGACCACACCCAACAGAGATAAAACTTTCAATCAGAGGCACAATACATTTCAGATTGGTGTTAAAATACTATTACTAATTGGTGTTAAAATAGAGTTACTCTTTAGCGAATGTAAACAGGGAGATGCATCAGTCTTAACACTAGGCTGTGGCAAACTGTTAAACCTTCCCTGATTTCATCCTATAATTTCAGTTACATTTAAAAGGGATCTGGGCAATTTATTGATGCACTGCTAATACCTACAGAACATGATTATGGCATTGTTCAGGTATGTCTTTCACTGACATGATATTGGTAATCCCTGCATATAAAACTCACCTCAAACCACACACTGCATCATGAAGGGAGAGTTGGGCTCAGTGACTTTGGGCTCAGGAGAGAGCTAATTAGGTGTTGGTGCTATACTTCTGATGCAAGGTATAACATCCATATTGGTTCAGGCCTTTTAAATCATAAATCACATCATCATTAGAAGACTGCTGAATAAAGGCACTTTGTCACATAACATCAAAACATAGTTATGTCATAAATCAGTTTAACACCAATTGTTACTTTACCCATTCATTTTCAAATTTGACTAGGATTTGCAATTATTTGCTTACATCCCTTCTTACTATCTAAACAATGCCCTCAAATGTATGACAGTTTTGGAAAAAACAAACACTTTAAAGACATTACCTTCTCCTCAAGCTGGTTAAATATGAACTCTATGACGACATCATCCTCGAACCCCAGAATCTCTGTCACTCGCTGAGTAATCCAAGGTTTGATGACTTCCAGGTTCACTTTGGTCATGTCCACCTAAGGGTGAAACAAGCAATCAATGGCAGCCAGTTAGTAAAGACAAAAAAAATGACTAGAGGCTTCAATGTTTAGGCTTTTTCAGTTTCATGAAACAGCGATTGGCACATCAAACATAACTAGTCAGTACATCTTTTTAAGGCAACAATTGGTTTAAGAAAGGAAAGTGTACTGAGACAGAGTAAAAATTAATGCAAATGTAGATTATCGTATACCTTCTTGTCCAGACATTCTGCAAACTTCAGCTGCTTCAGCAGTTTCTTCTGCTTGTTGCTGAAACGGTTGTCTTGCTCCGCACTTGTACCCTGAAGAAAAATAGACAACCGACTCTTAGTTGGCAATGACATCCACACGCTTATAAACGTATACTTGAACATGTCTTGCACATTATTCATTAAGATACAAAACAACTTCTTTGGTATTCGGCCAGTGTAACGTAAGCGTGACTGTACTCTAACATACCGGTGATACTGAAATCAACATCAAAACACTCAGTTAAAGTTAAGTTAAACTTAGTTAAAGTTAACTTAGCAAACATTATGATACTTGTGCTAACGCATGAGGTCACGTATTAGTTTAATACAGTTTACGTGACCACAGTACCGTGTTAAATCTGAATCAGTTATGACGTTGATACCAACAAGCAAACGTTGGCTAAGCTAATAGTCTGCCTGCTTTGCTAATCCTCCAGGGGAAACGGACATGCTAATATTAGCCACCAGCTGGAGGCTATCTTGACCAACAACAGCGCTGAAATAGACACGAGCATCAAAAATAACATTAGTGTTGTTGTTCAGTGCATCTACGTATTTTAGCTAACGTTAGCGTGGTAGTTATCGTGACTATTCCACAGAGACAGAAACGGTGCACCGCCATGGTGCACCGCCCGGACGCCATCTTAGCAGAAGTAGCTAGCTAGCTAGGATGGCTCGTCTATTTCCTGCAAACGTGTCTCTCTGCACATTAATATGTAAAGGCTATTGTGTGTAGGCAATGTGTCAATACATAAGGTTATAGTGTAAAAAACATTCATTTTGTATATACGTGTAAACTCTGGATAGCCCAGTTGAAACACAGCGGCTGTTTAAATACAAGATTGTTTGTCATCAGTTGATAGACGGAGCCTTGACCACATCGTTACCGCCGGACTGTATGGCCCTCCACCTGAATACAGCACATTAATGTATAAAACAAGGAGTATGTATCCCCATGCAACTTAGCAGTCTCTAAAAAGTCAGAAATACTTTTGTAGAACTTACGCGGAAGAATCCCGCGTCCATTATCGGAGAAAATGGATATTAGCAGGCGGTGTTAAGAAAGACGTGCGTGGCTCCGGTGAGATTAGTACTGGCTAGCCGGATGAAGGGTGCGCCTCTGCAGGAAAGAACAAAGCACTACATCTACTGTAAAGACTTGCTTGAGAGGAGAGGGGTACGTCATTCATTGGTAGGCTTTATCCTACGCAGCCCCTAAGGTCCCGAAAGGTGATCTTTATTTTTTATCTTGTGCGCACAATGTGGAACCAAGTCTATCTTGTGCGGGATGATTTACTGATGCATCTTATCCTGTGAGATAAAAATATTAGTAAATTAATTTTTGCGCACAAAATAAATAACTTTCGGGAACAAAATATTCAACTTGTTCCCACAAGATACAAAACATGAGTAGGCCTAATTATCTTGTGCGCATGAGATACATAACTTGTTTCCACAAGATGATTAACTTAAAAATATCACCATTCAGGACTTTAGGGGGTCCTGACGTGTTCGTTTGAATAAAATAAAACTGTGAAAAGTTCTTCTTCTTCTTTGATGTTTTATGGCAGTTGGCGTCCACAATGTTGCCTTACTGCCTCCTTCAGGTTCTACTCTTTCCCTCGGTTTTTCATCAATCTTCTTTCCACACCAGTCACTCTCAAAAGACTACTTTCTTTCCTTGGCCACTAACTCCACACTAAAATGTAGCCTTTGCCTTAAACATTATCATACTCTTCCTATTATCTGTAATTCTGTCACCATTTATTGATGTTTTCTGCTAAATCCCCTTGGTAGCACAGCAACAGCTGATCCTGTTGCTTCTGTTTTGGGGTCTTTTGATCCATCCGTAAAAAATTGGAACACTGTTTTTATACTAATGGTCCCTATAACTATAGTATTCATTGCTTAAATCTGTGGATTTGTTTCTGTGCTTAATCCGTAATTCCAGATCTACAGATTTCTTGCAGGCCACAACACAGTTGCACAAAACTCTTTTACATTTCTTTTGCCATTTTCTCTCCTGTCCAGCCAAAACTTTCTTTTTGTTACCTCTTTTTCTTCCATGTCTGAATCACCCTTTTTGTTGGATGGTCAGCTTCATGTCCCCTTAAATTGATCTAGTAATTGGCTACCAGCTGCTTCTGATGTGACCACAATAACATTTCGCCATCAACTTGGGGCGCACACACTGGGGAGGTTCTAACTAAATCTAAACATCCTAAACATAATCTTACAGCCCAAGCTTGCTATCCAGGTCTGCCAGCACAGAAAGATGCTAATCCGTATAAAACACTCTTGATCTTGATCTTATTTAGACTACATACATATATTTCAAAGATGCAAAATCAGCTTCCCACCCCAATCCTACAAGACACCTGATTAGATTTATCACATCATTTAAAAAAAAATTATTTTCTTTCTTTTTTACATTTGCTCTCTCCACGTCAATCTCAGATCGAAATACACTCCTGAAAATCGAAAACTCTCAACTCTCTCCAAGTTATTTCCATACAGTTTCAAGTTACATTCCCTGATTTTCTTTCTTGTGAAGAACATAGCTTTTGAACATAGCTTTTGTTTTTTGTCCCCACTCTTTGACTTTAATAATTACATCTTGCATTTTCTTACATGTATTCAACATTTCTCCCTATTTTCCTAAAAACTTGTCATCAGCAAACAATGATCTTCCCACATCCTTTGAAAAGTTCTGCAACATGTTACTTTAAATAAGTATCGTCAGCAAAGTGTACTTGTGAAACTATTTATTATGCACAATGCCCCTTTCTGAGTGCTTTAGTATTATATCTTATATCATAAGTTTATAATTATTGATGCATCAATGTGTAACTAGGCTACCTTTTATACATGTAGCTGAATGAGGTGGCAATGCATCATAGTTTATTTGTTCATGTGTTTTTGAAGGTAAAATAAAAAATTTACAAAGTAACTAGTATTTATGTTGGTCATATAAACAATGTTTGTTTTTTGGTAATAATTCTCTCTAAAATGTAGTAGAGTAGAAGTACAAGTAGGCCTATCTTCAAATTATTTCTAGTTACCACCATAATTAACGCTATCCATACTATATAACAATCCTATCCTCAACATTATCCTACTTAGTAGAAAAATCACATTCTATGTAGAATACAAAATCAACAATTCACAATTATCACTGCTGTTTTGGTAAATCTTTTTTAATTTTTATTATTTAAGGTCTGATTCAGAATACACTGCATTTTTATACATTGTTTTTTTCTAAGTAAACTACAGTAAATAAGGCTTAATTTGATATCGGTGCTCAATCATAATTTAAAATAACACTTTTGGCAAAAAAAAGGCAAACATAAAGGCTTCCTGTTAGATGCCATAGCAAGGGTAGTGGGATTGTATACAGTGTGTGATTCTCATTTGATAGACTGTATATTATAAAGACTGCCTTTAAAAATAGCCAGAATCCGTGGTGAGTCATTACAGTCCAGAGTTAACTTAGCCAGCCATTCTAGATGATCCTGGAATCAAAGTGTCCAACGAATGTGTTACTCTAAGTGTGCAACTAGTCCATATGGTATTAGACATTTCCATAGACATTGTAACATTGTGTCCATAGATGTGATTAGCATGGCATTTGGACATCTCTTTTTCTGTTCTGTCTGAGGCAACGTGTGTAAAGTGATGCTTATACCATGATAACGATTAAAAACAACGAAGATGGAGGGAAGGTTTGACAGTATATTATTCCCTAAAAAAGACTGAAATGTGTGTGTGTTTGAGTGCTTGTGTATGACATCTCACTGTCCACTGTATATATTTAGAGAATCTGACTGAGAATTCCTACTTTGCTTTGATCAGCTCATGCTATAATGTTCCAGAGTAACAGAAGATACTGGTTGACAACTTGAAAAGTGAAGAAAAAGGAAGTGTTGGTAAATTTGAAGGAAAGTCAGGGGTAGGGCATTGGTCCGTCTTTGTGGAGCAGGTTTTGCTAGCTGACTGGCAAACCCTCGCTTTTCCTCTTGTCTCGAATGGAGCGCAGCATGTCTGACACCAGCTCGTCAATCCCGAAGACTGGTGCCCAGCCCCAATCTCTCCTGGCATTGGAGTCATCAAACCTCACCGGCCAGCTGTCCGCTGCAAAATGACAAGCAAGATGACACATCACTTCCATCATATCAGTTCTAATTTAACAATAGCAATATCAATGCCACAAATCATTTCAAAACAACAAGATACAACTTAAAGGTCTCAGGCATGAAAATGTCACTTTATGAACATTAATATGCATTCCCCCAGCCTGCCTCTGGTCCCCCAGTGGCTAGAAATGGCGAAAGGTGTAGACCAAGCCCTGGACATCCTGTTCCACCTTTGAGAAAATGAAAGCTCAGATGGGCCGATCCGGAATCTTGCTCCTTATTAGGTCATAAGGGGCAAAAGTTACCTGCCCTTTCTCTGATTTGCCCACCAAGTGAATTTGGTCCGCCCATGAGAAGAGAAACATGAGAAGAGAGACATCATGGCTTTCAAATGAGCAAAGTAGCAGTTGGTCAAGGCCACGCCCCCAGCCTCTACCTTACCCACCCCCCCACCCTCCTCCTCAATTGCTAAAGACACAGAAATGACACATCCTAAGGAAAGCTCATTGTGGGACTGGCTCTATTGGGTGTAGTTCTGGACCAAGGCTGAATTTTGGGAAAGAGACTTCAGATACAGTATTAGGGGACAACTAAGGTCTATATAAAGGCCCAAAAAGCATCACGTCATGGGACCTTCAAAGTAAAAACTCAATACTTTCAGTTCCATCCAAGAAACGACCTAAAAACATATAGATGTAGCCTTCTCTTAAAATGCCACACGCTTGAGCATATTAACATGCCATTACAGCACTTTCTTAAAATCAACTCAATTGTGCCTTTTGGACACTTTAGAAATCTGGTTTTAAACCTGCATACTTCTACTTGTAACTGCTTTACATAATTGTATTTCCTTTTGCAACCCTATTATCCTGATGTATTTATCAAATACTCCTCCAATTCTGAATGTTCATTGTCTTTCTATATTTCTTCTGTAGTTTTTGTAGTTGTTGTTCTGTATTTTCCTTTGAAACCTGACTCGATGACATTGAAAATGAGGGTCGCCCCTCAATGATCACTCGAGGATAAATAAAGTTTGAATGAATGAATGAACAGGAATGATATAACTCCCCTTGAGGAAGTGAGAAAATCATCAATAAATCAGATGTATAATCCCACACAGACTTTGTGTGTTTGAATATGTAGCACGTCGTACCAATGGTTTGGCGGACAGAATCGGGATTGTAGGTGACTTTGAGGTGAGGAAGATGCTTGCGGATTTCTTGGGCCACCTCTTCTGGGGTGAAGCTCATGGCGGCGATGTTGTAGGTACGCAGAGACAGCTGGCACTCTGGAGCCTGCATGAACTCTACAGTTGCACGGTGGCAGTCAGAGATATGCATCATGGGAAGGCGGGTGTCAGCACGCAGGTAGCACTCATGGTGACCTGTGCTGAGAGCATCGTGGAAGATCTGAACTGCATAGTCTGTGAAGACAGAGGTCCGGAGTGCCTAATCTATAACATCAAGCTGATTACACTGAATATAGATGTGTGGCATGTGCAGATGTGAAGTGATGCAATACCTGTTGTTCCTCCTCCGGGAGGTGTGTTGACTGATATCACACCTGGGTAACGTAGGCAGCGGAAATCCAGACCATATTTATGATGGAGATACTAAAGAAAAAGACAAAGAATATTGAGATCTCTTAAAATTTTACGAATTGATGTTATTACGTGCATGTGTATTCTTGTTTATTTTAAGACATTTTAAGACACACCTCCCCCATCAGTTCTCCATGCACTTTGGACACGCCGTAAATGGTTCGAGGTCTTTGGACACAGAGGTCAGGGGCCGGGTCACGTGGAGAAGAGGGACCAAATGCTCCAATGGTGCTGGGGACAAAGAGGCGCAGGCAGTTCTCTAGGGCCAAGTCCAGCACATTATGAAGACCTAGATGGACAGCAGAACATCCAAAGTGGAGTTTAAACATAATAGTCCCTAAAAATGTGGTACATGTAAATGTGTGTCTATTCAGCAGACCTGTGATGTTGATCTTGCGTGCCAAAGCCACATTAGCTTCGCCAACAGCACTTAGGAGAGCACTGTAGTGGATCAGCCAAGTGACACGATAATTTACAATCAGTTCTCGGAGATGTTTGTAGTCCAACACATCAGCGTATACAAATGGACCTATTAGGAAAAGAGAAGAAGGTGGAGGGATCAATGACAAGAAAGTAACCAATGACTTAAACAGCAGGGAAATAAGCTGTACATTCTGTTCAATGTAAATTGAAGAAGGATTTAAATTGTGTGAGTAAAACACAACATAGAAGGTGAAAAGAACTGGATTTGGTTTTGCATACCACTGCTGAAAACATCAGGTGGAGGCTTCTTAATGTCTGACAGGATTACATTCTCTCTTCCGTACTGTTTCCTAGACGTTAATACAGATATGTTGACATTCAAAATTTCAAACACATTTGACTTTAATATCTCAGGAATTTCTACATGTCTCACCTCAGTATCTGTGCCAGTCCCACACCTAACTGCCCAAGACCACCTGCATACATAGACAAAGTTTAATATGTTGGTGTATCTGTCCTGAGAAAACAAGACAACATTTGGAGTTTGGTACGACAATGGTATCAATATTTTTGGTGCACCATGCTTCAGCTTTTTGTTTGTTCTAACGCTTTATCCTGGGACAAAAGTGACGGCAGACTATTATTCTCCCCAGAGTCACTCATTGGCTCTTTTATGTCACCAGCACTGTCTGTACGCACCCTATTGTGATGAGTTAAAATGGGGTCCTGCTCCTGCCACAGTGAAAACAACTCGAAAAGAAAAAAACATGTGTCCAGTATTCCACTCATGTCATTGATGCCACAAAATGCAAATCCATCCTAGTGACTCTCTTGCATTTATTTAATTTAGTATAGGATCTGCTTGGAAGTAAATAACTCTCTCAGCTGCCTAAAAAGGTGCCATTGAGTAAGGCACCTTAACCCCTATTGTAACTGCTCTGCGGCCAACAGTACAAAACAGTGGCTGCATTGAAAGTGGTAGAAAACAATGGCAGCTTCACAGGTTCAGTGTTTGTGTAGCTGTGGAAAAGTCCACCTTTTTTTCTATCTTTAGCTATTATGAGTTCATGACAGAAAATGGCATTTGCATTACCCGTGATGAGGACACGGGGGTTTTCTTGAGGAGGTGGAGGGCTGCAGGTCTCACGGCTGTTCCACCTGCTCATCTGCTTAGGCAAACAGCTGATGCTGCGACCGGGAAAACTCCGCGCCCTGCTGAGACAACCTCTACAAAACAGGCCCAGCGCAGCCGCAATGGGCACACAGACCCCCGGTTGCATGTCCAGCAGCAGTCCTTAGAAAAGTTAAATTAAACCATAACTGATTACACAGAACCTCTACATTGTGGTAGTGATCATTGGGGCATACACAAGTTGAATAGAATAATATTACAGACACAAATTGAACTTAATGACAAAAAAAAATATTTTTTTACCTGTGCTGACAAAACCAGAAATCCCAGACAGACGATTCTTGGTCCAAAACCAGCCAATGCAACTTAAGTTAGTAAACCCAAAACTATTCCTCTGAACTAAATCACGAAACAAGAGCTGATAAGAAACTCAGAATTAAAAGATTACCATCCAACTGGTCAATGTTTCAGTTCTCTCAGTAACCACTGGATAAATAAGCTGACGTAAAAAGTCTTGCTGGGCTATGTGGTTCTCGTCCACATTGTACACTCGCGGCTCTTGACTAAATAGGACTACAGTCTCCAGCTTGCAAAGCTCTGTGTGTGCAAACATGCGGACTTGCAGTGTAAAGGGATTTGTATTGTGAAGAGAGTTTAGCTGAGCTTAACAGGACTGGGAGGTGTGTCAGTTATACAACCTTCTTCTATTCATAAAATCCATGAGTTAATATACGCCAGAAAATATTTTTTTATAAAGCAATACATAATAAAACATAAAAATATATAAAGTTTGTTAAGCCCTAAAATATGATGTTAAAATATGGAGGTCTAAACTACATCAAACGACATCAACAATTAACTTTTTTTATACAGTTTTTTATGAAAGAAAAAAAATCACTGTACATTAAAACAAAACAAGTTGTTACAAAATATCTACAGTCAAAAGGCATTGCACATTATCATTCCTTCTAGAAACATGTTCTACATGTTCAGGCTGAACATCTTTCCTCCTTCACGTACTGACAGGGCATCAGCTGAGCGCCAGTTTCCCCCACTCAATGACCATGTTTCTTATTTCCTCCTGAGCCTCTTCAAGGTGGCGAGCCTGTGGGGTCCACCTCAGAAAAAAGCCTTAAGATAAAACATGGGCTTTAGTCAGCATCAACGCTTCATAAATAAAATCCCAGAATCATCAAAGTTAGCAACACCGTAGTCATTCAACTCTAAATAATGAAACCATTGAGCTTACATTAGAGGATGTTGAACGAGCATCTCTGCTAAAAGTAACCACAGGTAGAAGAAAAAAATGAGATAATGTTTGAACACATCACCTCTCCAAAGCTGTAGGGACTGAGGGTGGACTGAGGGCCAGATTGCCAGCTCAGTGGGCTCATACAGGGGATTAGAGTAGCAGTCTCTCTCCTTGGGTCTTAACAGTGCCTGGAACAAGCAGTGAGTGTTCTCCTTCAGTCCTAGAACACACCTGAGAGGGAAAAGTGAAGTGAAATGTCACCTTGGACATAAAGATTATTTGTAAAAATGAAACTGTTGTTGTCAACCATCAATTCCCCAATGCTGTGAAGTGTGACTGACCTCTCCTGATGGCTGTTACACAGGAAGGTGCCATAGTTAGATGCGTAGGCCTCAGTCGCCAGCCTCAGAAGCAGCGCCTCAGAGAAGCCCAGTGCCAGGGGGAACTGACGCCACAGCTGCCACACACAGTCCAGCAGCAGCAGGAAGACAGGGGACTCCTGCTGGAGACGGGCATGGGAGTAGGCAGAATGGGCACAGCGTTGCTGGAATGGGTGTCCTGCCTGGAGAGAAGAACACTTACTCATATAAACATGCATACAGTACACACCTATTCCTTTTCTGAGGCCATTCCAATGAATTAAAAGGGGCTCATGCTGGGGCACGGTTGAACTCTTATGACTTATGAATCCATTTGTACTTGTATTTGTCATTGTCATTGTACTTCATTCTTGTCAGTCTTTAACTCTAAATCCTCAACAGCTACTTTCCTCCACATAATTTAATCTTCTGAACATGAGATGTCAGTTGTTTGGTGAGTTTTTGGTTGGTCTGTAAAACTGAAAATATTGTTTTCTTATTCTTGTGTAGAAAAAACAAATTAAGTGTTCTTTTTCTTTTAGCTATGAAAGCTTCCAAACAGTGGATTATAAAAATATTTAAGGACTACAATCACAAAAATGAACTCCCCTTAAATATTGACAAATGCTGCACTTGAGGCGGAATTGTTGGAGAAGGTAATCATTTGGAAGTTGGAGTTGAAGAAGAGCAAGTTTAGTTAACTCTGTGACCTCTACATGCAGCACACTAAATTTGAGTTTTTTCCTTCAACACATTTCCTGTTAAGGGTAGATTGTGGCGCAATATCCTTTCAGCAAGAGATTTGGCCATTACCACATGTTAGATTGTGCTTGAAAAACAGTCGACAGCCCTGCAGAAAAACTGTGAATATTAAAAGTAACAAAATTCAATATGCCCTTACTTTGGAGCATGCTTTAAGTTTTTAATTCTGCTGAAAAGACTTAACCTGAACATTAAGCTTTGTTTAATGTAATAAGCTTTATGTATTTCAAAAAATCACTAATTTACTAATTAGACATTTTTGTACGCACACATACACTCACCTGTACCCACTCCCGCTCCAGCAGAGCCAGGAAGCCCTCCAGGGTGCGGCAGTATGGGTCCATGATGAGCTGAGCCAGAGTGCTGATGAGCAAAGTGGAGTCTCTCCCTTCAGAGCCGTAAACCAGAACTGAATGACCGTCCCTGGACAAAACCAATGGATGCGCTACAGTACAGCCTTGTTCCTCTATGTGTATAAGACAAGTCATACATGCATTTATTCAAACAATCACAACTTCTCTATTATAGCTGATAACAGGCTTTATATGAGTAAGATGTGTCTTTGATATTTGATTATTTTTTTAACTTTGCTTTCCTTCCCCTTCAATTTTACTGTAAGTGACAAAACGTCTTGTGCCACACTGTCCCTTTAGACAAGAATATGTTTTTGAAAAGAGATAAAGGCACACTCCGGTCATCAGGCAGAGGCCTTTTAGCTGTACCCAGAATAAGATCCAGGTCCGGTGGGGGAGCCTTCAGTTACTGTGGTCCAGCTCTTTGGAACAAGCTGCCTGATGACTTTGGGTCAGTCACAACTGTGTCCACATTCAAAAGCAAACTCAAAACCTTTTTTATTTTCTCACGCATTTGTTTAATTACATTATGTATGCGTATGAATTTGTATGGTCACACTTGTATGTCTTGTTGTTGTTTTTGTTGATTGACTTGTGTATTCTTATTTCTATGCTTAATGTAAAGCACTGTGGGCTTAAGTGTAATGAAAGGTGCTATACAAATAAAATTGACACTGAGTGTAATGATCCCACCACAGATACACAGCGTGGGTTTGGTCCTACCTCTCCACACACTCCGCCAGCAGACCAGCAGTTGACAGGGCAGTTTGGACATGAGACAGCCACTTTGAATTTTCGAGTTTACCGAGCCAACGGTCCATATTTTGGTACTCGTCACCACAGGCCTCCACCAGTTTAATTAGACTCTCCTGCAGTGCTTTACCCCTGTACACGCAGAAAAAGACAATGAGCTGAAGTGGGTTAGTTTGATGGGACATCACAAAATGGTGAACAGCATAATCCTTTTCACAAACCTCTCCATTTGTCTTTGCAGTCTCTTCCAGCTGCTATAACATGTTTTGGACTCAAACCCTCCGCCTGTCATGCAGGCCTGCAGCGCCTGCTGACTGGAGCGTGTGTCAATAATGTAACCTTTGTCTGAGCCTTCAATCGCAGCCTGGAGGAGTTGCTCATCTTCCCTGCAGCGTTTCCTATTGGCTCCAGTCAGCGGCTGACTGCTGCGCATAATTACCTGACAAGTTACATCACAATTGTTTAGTTGCATGTACGAATTTCAGTCTAGCAATGCAGACAAATGAAAGCCCCTCACCGTGCCGTTCTTCCTATGGTAGTAGCAGAGGACAGGAAAGCGTCCTCCCTGCCTGAATTTGGCCGCCTTCTCCAGCATGTCATCATCTATGTTCTTGGGGACAATGACAGCTGGAGGGTAAGAGGGACACACTAAGTATTCTCTGTTCACGGTGCTTAGTCTCCACCGATCATGCTGCAAACAGAGGAGAGAGAAGACAATGAAGACTGGTCACAATGACAGTTTGGAAAATGTATACTTCAATACACATGTTACCTGCACACAGCACATTCATGTTTATGACCCTGCACGGGCTGTAACAGCTTTATGTCTAAGGTTACCAAAGGGAAACAGGAAAACAGCTCCAACACAAGCGGGTCCACCTTCTATTACACATAGCACTTGATCACTGCTGATTTGCTCACCCTTAAACCCTAGTGGGCAAATAAACTTTGTCTTTCACTCTTTTTTCCATTTTTCACATCATATAGGTGTAGAAAAGGACAAACCTAACAGCAATATTACATTTTCACCCAGAATGACAACGTGCAGCATCGGTAGAACGACACCCTTCTCACATCTGTAGAATACATTTAAAGCTACAGCCAGGTGGCAGTTATCTTATCTTAGCTTAGCAAAAATACTGGAAACAGAGGGAAGCTAAAGCATGCTAATGAACATGTGATATTGTGTTGGTTCAACCCATGTAAAAACTGAACTGTAAAAATGACAAGTTGTGGTTTTCTGGAGTCTCGACTTGTTGCCTGGCAACCTCACATTAACAACAAGATTCCAGGAGGCCACAGTTGTCGGACAAAAAGAAATAGCGCGGCAAATAATCTCCAATAAAACTTGTTGTCTACACTAACCGGCATGATTGGTTCATTTACATTTTAGCATACTTAAACAGTTGCACATTTTGTTTTTCCCATCTTGTATATATTTAAATATTTTTTTCTTATATTTTTATCTTATATTTTGTTATTATTATTATTTCATGTAAATTGTATGTATGTATACTTTGTGTGCTGCTGTAACACTGTAATTTCCCATTTTTGGGGATTAATGAATATCTATCTATCTATCTATCTATCTATCTATCTATCTATCTATCTATCTATCTATCTATCTATCTATCTATCTATCTATCTATCTATCTATCTATCTATCTATCTATCTATCTATCTATCTATCTATCTATCTATCTATCTATCTATCTATCTATCTAAGGTGCTGATTACCTTTGGACAAAGCCAGGCTAGCTGTTTCCCCTGTTTCTAGTATTTATGCTAAGCTAATCTAACCATGTTCTGGCTGTAGCCTCATATTTAACAGACAGACATTGTGGTATCAATCTTCTCATCTAACTCTAGAAAGCGAATAGGTGTATTTCCCAAAATGTCAAGCTGTTCCTTTTAAACTGTATTTGACAAACCACACGCTCAACTCTCATGGAAGTGGCAGGAATCAGCTGGACGGATGTGCATAGACATGCAAGCTCCAGCTGTTTTCTTTGTTCTAAGTAATGTCACCAGGCCAGCCTGATGAAAACTAAAGATATCCATGTTCTGGGAACACTGTGCCTATAAAACATACCCAACAATGTTGTTCTCAGGGTCCACCCCTCACTATAGCAACATGCCATTGCCAGCGGAAGACGTCTGTCCATTAAGTATGAATTCAAGCTGTGTGCAGCACATTCTGAATTTAAGGGAAAACAAATAAAAGCTAAGCAATAGGGATATCCTGAATCGTGACCCCTGCATTCAGTTTCCCTGGAATTTCCTGTCATGGGGTTGTTGGATCACTGTTGGGATGAGTTGACTGTGACACTGTGTGTGTGTGTGTGTGTTACATGTTTTGTCCATGTGTAATTATATCCATGTGCAGCAGAAACAAGTTCGTAAGATACATAGTCTTATAGGTTTGCTTACAAGTTCCTTCATTTGACTGTAGTGCTTTTCAGGGGACCAGAGACCCCACTGGTCCGGCAGGTGGGCATCAGAAGGTCTGTAAAAGAAAGGGTACATCTCTGTCACGCTGTCCAAACAGGACAGGGTCTGGAGAAAGAGACAGAGGGATTAAAGAGAATGTTATCAGATGTAGGCTAAAGCACAAACAAGAAACAATTTATTCAAAGAAATTATGAAAAATTGCATTGTAAGACTAAAAAATACATATTTCCTTATACCTCAATAGAGCGTGCAATGTTGAGGCACTGCTCCATGCCTGGGATGTCAAGCTGGAGCACGTGCAGATCTTTACACTTGATAGTAATCGTCCCTGAAGATCCAGATGTTCTACACACACACACACACACACACACACACACACACACACACACAACACACCCTATGATTCTAAGGCAAAACAATGGAAAACAATACCCCTGTGGCTACTCCCCCTCTCACCAGCCCGTGTTTTGACTAGCTTTGTAGAAAGTTTGACTTGCAGTTTAAAAGGAAGGCGAGGCCAGTCAACGAGGCTTTCTCTTGCTGAATGGGTGTGAAACTCCCACTCTTTGCTGCTGACCGAAAACATACAGTACATGGGAGATTTCAGCAATGCTTAGGCTCTCACGAAGCTAAGAAAGCTGATAGTGGCAAGATAGTGGGGGGGGGGGGGGGGGGGGGGGTGAGGAAAGAGAGGATGCTGTAATCTTGTTAGTAAATTTCATCCTTCAGCACTGGGCAATAGCACTGGGCAATAAGAGCAGCAGATACATGGCAACACAAATGATCTCCAACCTTTTTTGACTGTTGTCTGCATTACGGAAGATGGAGGAGTAGGCCAAAAGGTTTTCCACACTGGTTAAAAAGATTTGAAGAGGATGATGGAATTAAACACGAATTAGACATTAACTGACAGCTTTGGTTGATTAGTCGTGATGATTAGTGTGAATATTTGTTCGACCAAGTTTATGAGTGCCAGAAAGATCTATAAACCCGTATTAAGTGATGCAATTAAGCAATAAAATACATCATAAGGATGTTAATTGATCATGTCGTGTTTTTGGCAACTTGGAAACAAATTGAAGCAAATAGGCTACATGCTGTTTTACGTCTTAATTAAACTAGTCTACTTGATAAGATGTTTGTTGCAGTTACCTTTTCTCAATGGCATCGATGTTCCTGAGGAGCAGCAAAACCTGCCGGCAGCTGCCCTCCTCCCTTTCCGAGAAGAGCAGGTGGTGGCCGGTGATGCACAGGGTGCCCCTGCTCGGCGGGTGTAGCGGCTGTCGGAGCACAACATCCTCCACATTCGCGGTCTTGATATGCTCAGAAAACTCCATCAGCTCCACGTCACAAAGCTAAAAAAAAAACCCTCCGCTGCTGAACTTCTTTTACTGCACAATTAGGGCCAAATCACTTCCTCGCCTCTCTTGTAATTAAAAAAGAAAAAGAAAAAGTGAAGGCTTCCTCCTCTCTCCACTAGTTAGTTGTGTATGTTTGCTTGACGGTAAGCAGCCCATAAATAGATTCATTTTTTTCTGCACATAGTCAGACCCTTTGTGTTGCTACATCCTCGCACCGGTGGCTGACCACGAGAATGCTCTGGAAACGAAGATGTGTTGCTTGATACTACACCAGACGGAAGTGCACGTTTCCTGAGAAATAGCGCAGAGCTGAGATGTGTCACATACTGCTGGTAAAAACTTTGCACATCATGGGGGAGAGTGGGAGAGGAGCAGTTGTGATGTGCTTGTATTGTAATGCATGGCCACTAGATGGCAGCATAGTGTACTCAAACTTAGAAAGCTGGTCTTAAATCACGACCCCAAGCGTGGTCTGGCATAGTTCAGGGGTAAGGCGGATTTGAGTGTTTAACTTATAATACCACAATGTAAAAATACGTCTATACAAGTGAAGACATTACTTTAAATACTTCACTTAGTAATTGTAGCCTACATATTATCATCAGCACAATGTGATAAGTAGCCTAGGCAATATAGCCTTTTTGAAGTAAAAACACTCACATGCAGAATGCCCCATTTCAAAGTTTTGTAATACTTTGAAATAACATATTAACCCATAATATTATATAGGTTATGGGATAATATGTTATTGTATTGGTATTACTGATGAACAAGAGTGCAAGCATCATTTCAGTGTTTCTACATTTGATTGAAATTATTTTTAATAGGCTTACTGTTGTTTGTAGTTTATTTTTTACATCATATTTTGTAAGTTTTGTATGTAGCATGTTTATCTATTTTATGTAGCCTGCTTTTACTTTTGATAGGCAACTTGATAATGATAGTGATAACACCTCTGCAGGACCTTTCATGGAGTATTTCCACACTGTAGTTCCTTGTTGCTACCATCTGGCTTCCTTAAGACCAAGCCAGCCCCTCTGTCCTCTGCGGTATGGGCGGTCACTGCTTCTTATCTCCCTATAAAAGGACCTGTTGCGCTCCAATCGCCAAACTGCCAATCCAGAAAGCCAACTTCACGTGAATCCCGAAAGACTGCATACATCACTGCGCCGATGGAGTTTAAAGAGTTTGGAGGAGAGTCCACCGAGGGAGACATCGAGGATCTGGACAGCGTGAAAGCACTAACAGAAAAGTTGAAGTTGCAGACTCGCAGACCGTCCTATCTGGAGTGGCAAGAGAGAGTTGAGAGTCGACCGTGGAAGGAACGTTACCCTGCAGACAGCCTGGACTCGGGAGGACAAGTCGTCTCCATGCCTGCAATTCTGAGAAATGAAAACTCAGATCTGGTTGTGCGCAATATATGTGGCTTTGATACCATTGATGATGCCTTGGAGTTTCTGAGAAAAGAGCTGGTGAGTGAACATTTTATTTTATCCAACGATCTATTTATAAGATAATGTTGCAAAAAGTGTACAGTTCCCTGATTAGTCTATATGTGTCTATATCCCTACTTTACCTTTAAGGTACATAGTCAACTCCTCAGGTGTCAATGATCTGCTCGGCATGAATGCCTGATTTAAATTAGGGGATAGCATGACTCACTGTAAGCAGTGCTGACAGCCTAAACAAACAATATGATGTGTGTTTTCTCACACTCAGGCTGCAGCCAGTATACATTCCATATGACAGTGATTTACACACCTTGATTAAAGGATAAAGAGCAATCCAAATCCAGACTTCCACATATTTCCTGATATCTCACTGATGCTCACTTTTCTCTTCCACCTCCCTTCCTCACTTGCTCCTCAGAGGGAGATGCAGGTTCAGGACAACCGTCTGGCCCGCCAGCTGATCCGTCTGCGTGTGGAGATCCACAGGCTGAAAGTGGAGCAGGTGTGTGGCCGTCATAAGGAGATGCTGGACGATGCCACATACGAGTTGGAGGAGTGTGGCGAGGAGTCGGACCTGCTATGTGACATCCCCATGAAGGCTGCGTTCGCCCTGTCCACCCCGCTCAAACACCTGGGCCTCACCAAGATGAACATCAACTCCAGACGTTTCTCACTCTGTTAAAAACCATTTATTCATGTTTCTGAGGATGTTCCATTGGCCTCCTCTGTGTTGTGTTGGATAGATTTTAGACTTATTTCCTCATCAGGAGCTGTTGATAGAGTGGAGAGTGCCTGCCAGCTATTGGTGCCCTGGGTAGAAATGAAAATGAATATGCACCTTGGCTTGTCATGCATGAGGAAGCCTCTGAGTGCAGACCTGTAAGGGCACACACCCTTAATGCAGACACACCTTCCTGCTGGACAGAGCCCGGGCTGCTCTACTGTTGACTGTTCTTTGC
Organism: Etheostoma spectabile; assembly: GCF_008692095.1. NCBI lineage: Eukaryota > Metazoa > Chordata > Actinopteri > Perciformes > Percidae > Etheostoma > Etheostoma spectabile. The sequence goes on along the minus strand of NC_045752.1, from coordinate 14,072,390 downwards.
TACATTTCATGATAATCACAGTTGATAGATGAACTCTTAGAGGTAGACTGAAATGTACAGGAAGGAATGGGAATTATATCTTACGCCCAGTGATTTGGTATTGTAAAAAAAAGTTTCACTTGTGCCAAAGAAGTGCAAAACAGTTACAGGGAGAGTAATGACTTGCTAAAAAATTGCCATAGAAGAAACTCACTTTAGAAAAGAAGCTTGATGGTCACAGTACAGGAGGGAGCTTTTTTAGACAGGTCAGATAACTTTACACCAGTGGTTCTCAACCTAAGGTTCAGAGCCCAGACGAAGGGTCACAAGCTAAATCAGAAGGAACCACAACAAACAGATTTCCTCTTGTCTTTACCTCTTGTTTTCTTCTTTTTTTAAGGCAAATTACTGAATTATTTTATTGCTTCCTCCCTCTGGTTGAACTGGTTACATCCAGTGATGAGGGGTTGCACATAGACATTGTTTCATTTTCAAGAGGTCACGAACAAAAAAGCTTGGGAACCACTGCCTACATCAATTACATTGTTTTATGGATTAAATTAGGTGTGATAAAAGGAAAAATTCAGCAACACTAAACAGAGTCCTTTTACAGCAGCATATTCCAGCTGTTGAAGCCTTCATGGGGGCACTGGCCATCCCCACTTCCCTCAAAGGAAGTGGGAGGCCACCCTCCAGCAATTTTACCCCTCTTCTTTACAAACCAAATATATCTCCTTAGCCTCAACCACTGCAATGGCAGGACCCAGGAGGCTGTGCCTAAAGCATTTTGTTTTCCATTACCATATCTAGATGCTGCAGAGCATGAATTGGAAAATGTGACTGGGCAGTGACCAACTGTTTTGGTTTGGGCCAGTTAAATGCATACTATGTAGCTTAATATTAATATTATTACTGAGTGATATTTTACAGTGGTTGCAACTAACTAAGCCAAGGCTGCCCAATTTGGGGTCCGTGCTCTCTTTGTTTTGGCTGCCATGGATTTGACATGCTCATGCTTATTCTCCTCTTATTTTAATAGTAAAGACTACAAAATTTACATTTTGTGCAGTTAAAAAGTACATAATCTGAGTTTGACGGCAACGTAAAGCACAGTGCTGGTAAACTTCCCATTTAAATTACATACGTACGTTTTGTCTACAGAAAATGGCAAGAGTTATTCTTCAATAGCAACATTTATTTTGGCCCGTGGCCTTCCGACCAGATACATTTTGACCCGTCATATGACAGAATTTGGGCACCTCTGAACTAAACAATTAGCCTTATTTTTAAATCATGCTACTGTAATATGAATGTATTTGACAAATGAGTGTAGAAGAGAAATGCCTTAAAATGTAACTTTTTTCATGCACATACAACACAATATTAAAGAGACTTTGCCATTTATACGTCACTTGTGAATTATGTCCTATAAGCATTTAAAATGTGTTTATTACATGGTTCTAACTTTACATGATTCTAACTATACATGGTTCTAACTTTGGGTTTTGTGCATGTGTCTATGTCTCTACTATCAATCTTATCCAGGCTAAATGTCACCACACGCTCCATCAGATCTATCCCCGTCATCCATCCTAGGTCTTAAAGCCATCCTGTCTCTTCTTTCCTGCCACTAGACATTTATGACCTGGTATATCCAAACATGAGAAAGGGGCCCCAAAGGCCGACGCAGAACCACAGACATTGTTGGACATACAGGAACTAGTCAGAAAAACAAACAAATATGCCCTGGGGGGAGTGCAGCCGCTGCGTAAAATTAGAGCACAACTGGGACTGTTGACATGATCCTAATGTGTCATACTTTAGGTCACAGATGACCTCACGTGTGACGTTAGGCCTCAATAGAGGAAATGAATATCATAAGAAAAAATGCACAGGTCAAGGTATTGTACCTTGAGGCCTCATTCTTCAGTGAATGCTTTTACAATAAAGCTCTGCAGACTTGAGATTCTCATGCCACTCTGCTCTACCCTGCAGATAGTTTCACTTGACCTCTTCCCCCATATCATACCACTTGCCATCACATGAGCAGAAGCTGGTTTTAGAGTGTATTTATTGAAACAAAACAAACTTAAAAATCCAAGATCTTTGAATTGGTTAAAGACATGAGTGTATATGAGGAAGCATTAGAAGCAAAACAAAAGCAGCAACGCTCAAATGAACGAGGCCAACACCTGCATCGTGAAGCAGGGCAGTAGGAGGGTAGGAAAACTTTCTGCATATTTATAGTATCTCGATTCGATTGCGTAACAGAATGTGATTTCCAACCACATTTAGAAGTAGCGAAAATTGTGGTCGAAGGGAAACTAGGAATACCCTTAACCTTTGTATGGTGTTCGGGTCTGCGGGACCCGTTTTCAGTGTTTGCTAAAAAAAAGATTATGCCATTTATGATTTCTTCTTACTCAAACTCATTAGCCTTGGCTCACTTTCTGTGAAGAACGTAAAAAAGAACTTATTTTCAATGACTGCACATGGCACACCCCACCTACACACAACTATTACATATCAGGTGTTCGGGTCTACTGGACCCAAGTGTATTTAAATGTAGGGGCTATAAAACTATATTGTATTTCTACACCTACTATTCTCACACAAAGTTACAAAATGGTTACATTTCAAACACTTGCACCTGTTCTGATTAAGTTCTAAGAAATCCACCACCAATAATGATCAAAAAATCTTGGTTCTATTTTTTTTCATCACCTTTTTACCACAAAAAAACAAAAATGATCATAAATGTGATCTCACAGGGGTTAATGGCAAAAATGAACCATAAATGATGTATAAAGCATTGGTAATTGAGCTAAAGTAAACATCTATTAAGTATTTTTACATGAATTGTTATGGCTGTATTGATTCGCACTGTTGCTTGCTCTGGAGGAAACTACCAGAACTGTTGGGTCCTTGTAAATTCTGGAGTGTGGTCTAGACCTACTCTATCTGTAAAGTGTCTTGAGATAACTCTTGTTATGAATTGATACTATAAATAAAATTGAATTGAAAATTGAATTTAAAAGCCCAATAATGTGGTGGGTCCACCAGACCCGGGAACATTGGCTGTGTAACAAAAATGTGAACACCACACAAGGGTTAAAGGCTCATAAGGCCTCCTAAAAGCTGATCTCCAAAATAGTGAGGCCCTTTTGGGTATGTGACTGTTGATCCACGGTATTACGCCACCATATTGATAAGGAATTTGTTTTTATGATGGTAAAATGTTGATAAAATGTTATAATGATAAAACGTTTGTAACCAGCTCCATCCACCCTCCAAGATTGACTCTCTCTCGGTTATGTGCTTTAACGGAAAACGAGTGAGCTCAGGTGGCTTCATCAAGTGAGACTTAATCTATGCTGTGGCAGTCTTCTAAGCACATATGTCTGTGAACTTCCTGTAAATGCTTGGACTGACTTCCTGCCGATGTGTGCTCTGTCGCAGCAGCCGTTCACCACAAGAGAAGAGATGCGGCCCACAGCAGAGTTGTTTGAAAGGTGTAGAAAAGTGACAGCACTCAGAGACTTGTTAATTTATGTCTCCTTTCTAAATGGGATCATGGTGTGGCCTCCATTCAACAAAGAGTTTGGTTAAAAGTAATGACTCGTAAGAGGGTCATCCACATTTTGTCTATTATTTTCAAATTTGACTTGGATGTGTAAATCAAGGCCAAAGTCTATTTTTAGATGACCTGCTGGCCACACACACAGTAAACACAAACCATGGCTAAGTTAACCTTGTTGACATTAAACCACAGGAAACATGACTGTCCCCAATGGCTAAAATGGTGTTTTGTGCAAATATGACACATCGCAATTATTTTTTACACTCAGCCTGTTTGAAATCCTCCATCCTATCAAACACTCTCATGCAAGGGATCAACTGAACCACCACGTCACCTTAAAGTTCACTGACGCACAGATGTTACACACAAAACAAAAATATATGAATATAACCTCACCACTGTCTCACAGTCTACCATTGACTCCTTTTTTTTTCTTTACCTGTATTGGAAACATCTTTGGGAAAGGAGCAGTCCTGACCCCTATAACGTTCCCCCTGCTCACACACAGCTGCGTGGCACAGCACCTGTTAGAAGCCTGCAGAGCAACCCTCAACCTTTTAACGACAGGAAACTCTCTGAGTCGCTCTCCTCCACTCCTCTAAAGTGTGTGACACACATCAGCACTTCTATCGAGTTAGTTATAATAAGAGAAGCCTATAAGAAGAGGGTTTCATTTTCACACCTGGGCTCCAGTGGTGAAAAACTCACTCATTGCTAAGTAGCTCTTTTTAAAAAAAGATAACAATTTAACAAAGAATATCTCTATGGCGGCACGAGAAATCTGATATTGTTGGACGCTTGAAGAGACATATATTTCAAGAGGTGAGTTTCAAACTTGTGTGTTTATCAGTGTTACATAGGTTTAGAATATAGAGAAGGAAAATATTGTGACTAAGGTAGACAGCCATTACCATTATTGGTTCTTTGTTATTATCATGTAAAATATGTTACATTGATCAGAGGGGTTGATCACAGTTGGTAGAGTCTTCTGACCTTTATGTAATATGTAAAAATAATTGACACATGTAGAATAATAAAAATGTTTACACCCAGAAGGTATGGCCAGCTAGCTAAAATTCCATGTTTAGTTGTTACATGATTTTAACGTTTAGGCTAATAATAAAACATATTCAGCTACTGGTTGTGTCATTGTCACTGTTGATAAAAATCAGTAGTACGAAAAACACTGGACAGCATAAGGACAACAGGATGCTTTCTCATTGTAATAAAATATGAATCTGTATCTTATTAATCCAAAATCCAATATAAACTTCAGGCATTTATGTGTTTGTAAAGACAAAGCTGTCACACAAACTTTGCTCTATGCACGATAATGAGATCATGTAGGTGATGATTACTGGATGTTAAGCACAAAAACAACTTTTGATTGTGAAACGAAGAAAAACAAAATAGCTGCAAACACAAGAAAATCTACATCAAAATGTATTTTTTTTTCATTTGTAAAATGTCAAATTTGTAATTGGTATAGTTTCTTTGTTTATGGTGTTCTCAATATTAGTCAATAAACTTTACTGACAATTGTCGAAAAATGTTTACAGGTCACACAACCATCTACATACCCATAATACTTTGCAAACAATAACAATTATCAGTATTTGTTTGGAAAGGATTTCAGCTGCAAATCATAAAAAGAAGAGGGTAGCCCCTCAGTGGAAATTGCTGACTTTGTTTGTGTGACTCCCTGAGTGCCGGCCAGTAGGAGTAGGAGTGCTGATAATTCAAGAAAACTCTGGTGATCCTCCCGATTCGTTCCTCGGGGACTCTGTACAGTGGTGGGTTGTTGTTGCCAGGTCAATCCTTTCCAGATTCTTCTCACGGCTCTGAGCCTTTGGGTCAGACGGCTGCTGCGATTAGCCCACTGACCCGGTTCCATGAGTGGCCCAATGGGAGCTAAGTAAACTTGAGAAAACCAGTTCGTACAGTGCACCAGTGTAAAACATAATACAGAACACGCCACATTGGATTATATAAGATTAGTATTTGTAGAGTTTTATAGAGCCTACAGTTCAAGTCCGAAGAAGAATTAGAACATGAAAATGCTGAAGGTATTGATAACAATGTAGCTGTTTGTCACAGTTCTGGATGTGATTTTATTTGACTGTTGTGTTCAGCTTAAACAGTGTCAAAAGAGTGTCTTAAATAACAGCTTTTGCAGATGATTGGTTCTTAATTTCCAGCCTCATTAATTACTGAGGCTCTGTTTTGAGACAAGGCTCTCAGTCACATCCGATTGAAGCAGTTTTTGGAAACAAAAACATTTTGTGTCTTCTGTTAGTGTCCTCCACCAACAAATCTTACAACGGCTGTTTTATTTGTATTTTTTTTTGTTAACAGTATTTGATGTCCATAATTCAAAATGCAGTGCATGATTCCAGAAAACTATCTCAGATTGATATGAGACATTTATTTGGGGACAACAGCCATCTAAGATGCAGTCAAAAAAAAATACCGAAATTAGCTATAAAGAAAAACTGAGTAGTCATTATTTTATGAACACGTTGATGTCCATTATACCCTTAAAAAAATAACTCAAACCTCTAAATTGCAGAAAAGATGGGATGTAACTGTAGTTCGGACTATTCAGACAGCGAGTGGATTGAGAACCTGGATGAAATCTGCGAACACTGCAACTGTCCCATACCTCCCCAGTCATGCAATCCAGTAAGTGTACATGGACATTTTGTATGTGCAGGCATGTACTTGTTTCAGTACATCGTACATTGTAGTGTATGAATAAGTCTGTGCAAGTGAGCTTGACGTTAATAACTTTTGGTTGTTAATGTGGTTGAATGTGAATGGACACTTGGAGGACATGCACAAAACTGTGACTGCAGTACAAGTGAGAAGGTTTAACACAACATGGGCTCCCACCCTACTTTTCATGTTGTGTAGATTTTGTAACCGTTTCCATTGAAAGGGTTATATCTTACATACCTGCGAGGGAAGTTGCCTTTTGTGTGTAATTAAATGGGAGAGTAATTATTACCTCAACGTTGTTTGTTTCCTTTACATGAGTTAGATGTCCAATGAGATTAGAAATAAAGGAGAAAACCACCTGTGCGTGCCACAATACCCGAGACATTTTGTCTGGGAGAATAACAGATTGACATCTGCGTCATAAATCAGAAATGTGCATATCTTTTTACGGCAAATGTGACATGTGATAGTACATTGTTTTGCTGCATGAATTTTCTATCGTTCTTCAGCAAACTGAATTTAAGATACAAGTCTAACCTTGTTTTTTCCTCAACAGTACACAGACCAGCTGATTCCATACAATTACCCATCACAGCATTCCCCTCCTACATCTCCTTTACCAGGTGACAAGATACAGAACATTTTTCCTGTGTGTGTTTAATTCTACAGGTGCAAGTAGTGGGGGTAAAGTAAAGTTGTGTGGAAAAACAGAAAAGCAGTAGTGGTACAGATAGAAAATAGAAATAAATATTAAGTGTGTGATACATTTACACATTTCAAAGTGTTATGTAAAGTATTACTAAATGTATAATTGAATACATAAGACAATAGTAATAAAACTATATTGGTAATACTACATAAACCTTAAATTTTTTCCCTATCCCCAATTAAATTAAAAATTACAAGTTTATTTTACATCTCCATGTATCGTTCACATCTTTCAATTTCTCACTTTTCTAATTGATTTCTCCTTAAATCATTTTAGTGTATGCATTTTACATTGTGTTAAAATTACAGTATTCCTCTTGCAGACAACCTTGTGGTGGCCATATACAGTTATGAACCCAACCACGATGGTGATCTGGGATTTGAGAAGGGAGACAAACTTAAGATCATCAACAAGTAAGAGCGGCTGGTTTAGCATTCAGTAAAGCTTGGCAAAAGACATTTCTAACAAAATTTCAGACCCAGACATCAACTTACAGCCACAAGACCTGAAATTTGTGTCTTGGTTTAAAGTGTCGGACCACTATATACAGCAACATGACCCATGTGCATCTTTGCCACCTATGTTAATTATTATTTACAACTCCAAAACTCAAATCTGGGTCTTCACAGTGGCCTTGTGATCTAAAGCACATATCACCTTGCTCTTGGCCAATGTTTCCTGTCTCTCTCTACTTTCAACCATTCAATAAACGCAAATGTGTAAAAATTGTTTTGCTGTAATGGAGTCTACTTTCAGTTGATCAGGGTTGTTACCACTGACGACAATCATGTCCTCAGTAATTTGTCTGGAAATGTTCGGGGGTTACAATCACATGAAGACAAGTAATGATTACACACATAACTAACTACTCTAAACTATAAAAATAGATTATAACATTTTCCAGTTTTTGAAGACTTCTGTGAAAATACAATAATTAATTTTGATTTTTAGCGAGGACTACTCCTCTGATGAATGTCAAAGCAATATTCCATATGATGAAATATTGTATGTGACTTGTGGTGAGCATCACTAATTTGTCTCTTCTGCAAATATGTAAGACAAGACATTTAGTACCTGCCCGCTAAGTGTCCGCTAAAAATCAATTTTGTCTGTGGGGGGGGGTTCATTGAAACTGCCTTCATTCTGAAGGTGCACACATTCATCATTGCTGTGTCTTTTTATATCCAGGGATGATCCAGAGTGGTATTTGGCAGAGTCTCTCACAACAGGCCAGCAGGGCTACATCCCGCACAACTTTGTTGCAATGACCACAATTGAGACGGAACCGTACGTCATACAGGAAACATAAATGCTCTCAACGTCATGTCACACCATCTTATTTCGTGCATGCTGTGTCCCTAAGGGAAGGGAAGTGGTTAGCTCAAAGTTTGAAGCAAATTGTGTGTTTTTGCTGCAGGTGGTTCTTCAAGAACATTTCTAGAAACGAAGCCATGAGGCTCCTGCTGGCTCCTGGGAATACATTGGGCTCCTTCTTGATTCGAGAGAGTGAGACAACCCAAGGTGATCTTTTTTTATCATGGCATTGACTCATTATGCAGTCTACACAGAAACAACATTTCGATTTCACAAGTTAGTTTCTCAGAAGTATGGCCTTCCACTGTTGGCCACATTTGCTTATTTTTAGACAAGAACACATTTGTGCTGGAAGTGCAGCACAAACACTGCTAACCCTACTAGATGCGTAATAAATAACTAAATAAATCAATTATTTTGTACTGTAAAGCTGTATTCAAATGCTACACATAAGGCAACCAAACCGACATTTAAACTTAACTTGATTTGTGATTTTCAGATATTTCAAGTGAAATCTGCATCATCTCACAATAAAGGATGCTTCTTCTTTGTTCCAGGATCATTCGCCCTTTCAATCAGGGACTTGGACCACAACACTGGTGAAGGAGTCAAGCACTACAGAATCCGCAACATGGACAGCGGTGGCTTCTACATCACAGCCAAGATATCCTTCAATTCGCTGAAGGAGCTCGTCCAGCATCACTCACGTGCGTGCAACCTCTTGAGGGGATTAGTAAAGATTTTTGTGGGTTCTTTATCTAAATGATTCTAAACCTGTCTCTCTTCTCTCTGTCGTCCAGGTGACGCAGATGGGTTGTGTACAAAGCTGGGGAAGCCGTGCCAGTCGAGGGCACCGCAGAAGCCTTGGTGGCAGGATGAGTGGGAGATTCCGCGTGAGTCCCTAAAGCTGCAGCGCAGGCTTGGGGCAGGACAGTTTGGAGAAGTCTGGATGGGTGAGTGACAGAGGAGACATGGGGTATGATGATATGGGGATATGACTGATTTCTTAACTTAAAAGTGTCTATTTTGTACATAGGAGCTTGCACCATTTTGCACAGATACATCACATGTACATGGCCCAGTGGCTCAATCAAGTTGTGGGCTGCTAGTGTTTTCCCCTGCAGAGTATGCAGAACAGTCTTACTTTTAGGCTTGTGTGAGCAGGTTAACTGGAGAATGATGAGTATTCCTAAGTATTATCCCTGTTATGTAACTTCTCTCAAACAACATAAATCAAACTTTGAGAGCTCTCGGATTGGAGGAATGGTCTCTTACCAATACTTGAATGAGTAATAAATAATAATAATAATAATAATAATGTAATAATTTATGCTCTTTATTGATCCCCTATGGGTAAATTGCAATTTACACTTTGTTGTTATTACACACCACACACGGGCCTGAAATACACACACATGCTCAGGTCCTACACATGCACTAATGGAGGGATGTCATGCGCCCTGAGCGGTTGAGGGGGGTTTGGTGCCTTGCTCAAGATCACATTGACAGTGCCCAGGAGGTGAACTGGCATCGCTCCAGCTACCAGTCTATTGTCATTGTGGAGTAAACTAGAAGGGTATCAGCTGAAATAATCTGTGCTTATTATTGTACTTATTATTCAATTGAATGGGTATTTCCCCTCTATTTTTCATCCTAATTTGATAGCACAATTGAACATCCCAAACAAACCACTGCACTAGAGATAAACATTCCCAACCATGGAACTAGTCACCATTTCACATCCACTTTCTAGTTACTATATATTCTTGCATGTAGTCTGGACACTGTATTTGTTTCTTCATCCTCATCCAAGCATTGCTTCAAGGACATACTTGAATAATGGAAGTGACTGTCTTTGAAGTGGTTGTTCTCGGTAGCTTACATGAAAATATGTGATAATAACCATCCTTTGTCACGAGAATATTTCAACTGTATAACAAAGCGGTGAAAAAATCTGTAAATGGTGAATGCAATCTTTTCCCATTGCTACGCTTCATGCTTGGTTTAAAATTTTAAACATGTTACATGACTGAAGATGGAAATGATTTGGCTTTGGGTTTGATTGACGTGTGTTAGTGTACCAGATCTGCAATGAGCTCCCGAGTCATGTGGAACTGTTAGTTTAGCATATACAGTATTTAATCACAACTCATGACCAACATTATTAATGACCTGAGCTGAGATGAAAGGTGTACTTTTACTTTCAACACAGTGTAGTAGTTCATGTGTACAAAATGTATTCTAGCCACAGCAGCATGACTTTTGTTCTAGCACCAACAGGAGGTTGACAGTTTTAGTATTGAGGGAAATAGCTCAATGACTACTGGGTGTTATGTTTAAATTAAATCAAATTTACCAATATTAATTGTCCCAAAAGGAGGAATCCCAATGACTTTGGGCTTTCTCTGACTTTTCTTCTAGTTCCATGATCAGGTCAAAATTCCAATCAGTTTCTTTGGTTCATGACCAAATACCTGCAAAACTAATCAGCCTCTGCTAACCTTCATGTTTACTGCTACTTAGCAAATGTAAATATGCTAAAACTCTAAACTAAAATAGTGATAATGTCCACTAAAAATGATGTTCTCATACACGTAAGTGCATTCTCAATTACGTTAAGAGAGAAACGCATTTTGTTCTGGATTACATTTGCCTTCGACAAATCAGAAATACTTATCTAACTGAAGTCCACGTAAGTCTGTGTAGGGAGGTCGTGGGTGGATGAGTCAATAAAACACAGGATTTTCACCCAGAAACGTACTTAACCTACATCACATATGTAACATACTTAACTACAGTTAAGTAACAAACACAAATTTAAACCCAAACCATGATATATATTCCTAAACCTAACCAAGCAGTTTTGTTTCGATTCACAACATTACCACATGTTTAAAACTGTGACCGTTTTATTGGAAAATACGTTTCACTTCTAAGAAGAATTTGGTTTTGTTGTGTGGGAACGCAGTGTTAGCATTGTAGCAACATTGTAACATTTTAACATCAGCATGTTAACATTGTAACCTAAGTTCAGCCTCACAGAGCTGCTAGCATAGTTGTAGACTCTTTGTCTTGATTAAATCAATGCCTTTCAGAAACCCACTGATGTCTTAATGTTTTTGTCAGGTGTCCACAACAATGAAAGAACGGTGGCAATTAAGAACCTGAAGATTGGCACAATGTCGGTGGAAGCCTTCCTGGCAGAAGCCAACATGATGAAGAACTTGCAACATCCACGCCTCGTCCGCCTCTTCGCTGTTGTTACCCAGGAGCCAATCTATATTGTCACAGAGTACATGGAAAATGGTGGGTAGAAATACTCTGTGTCACAGCCTAAGGCGTTTTACTAGTAACACCAACCATCAAGAGAGAATTCCAGTTATCACTGAAAGCATCAAAAGAAAAGGAAAACTGTTGTCCCAGGGTATTTCCATGAAATGAAAGAAATCCTTCTTTAATCATACCAACTCCTTTCAGTTCAGTTTATTCACCTGGAATTTGTCTAAGCCTGTCTGAAACTATCATTTTCTTAATCACCTGCCCTGTTGCCCTGAACACCAAAGGCGGTGTCATCAGGGTAAGGTCTGCGCCTTGAGCAAAGACAAAGTAAGTGTTTTAGGCAGTGGCACATCGTAGACGTTCAGGATCAAACATGTCGATCTGGTATTGGACTATGAGTGCAAGGGTGCATGCTTGAACAAAAGACTGTGCTGCACTATGTGTATGAGCCAAAGTGTTTTTAGACTCCAGGGACTGTTGAATTAGCTGAGCATATTTAGAACACACAACCACAGCTGCCTTTGTTGTTTGATAAAAGATATGATATGAAACGCCCATTACTGGAACAATACCGTGTAATCATCACCCATGATTGGACATGAATGCTGCTGTGAAAGCAAACCTAAATAAGGGAGCTAAGTCATGATACTTGCCTCCCAAAGCATGCTGTTCTGCTGAAGTGGCCTGTGTTCTGATAGGCTATTTTCAGCTTCTCCTCAGGATGCTCCTGTATTTGCTGCTCTGTGATAAAATGTTTCAAAGCAAACATGAACTTTCACTCCAGACAGGTTACTAGTGTTTACTCACCGAGTGGAAGTCTGCACTGGCCCGTCTGAGATCACTGGGGTATTAAAATAAGAGTGGTTGATTCATCAGGTTATTGTTCAACAAGACCCCTTGATGATACTTGGCTACTTTCCAGAGTCTGTGTTGGCAGTTTGGTAGAATCTTGCACAGGATCTCTTCCTCCCTTCTTACAAAACAAAGTATGTGTGAAATGACTGCGAATCACAAACACAAGAAATAAAAATTGGGGTCACGGTAACAGCTGCAAATAACTTTCCCTATTACAAGCGCTATGCCCTGTAATAGTTTAGTACGCCCAAACGCAGCAGTCATATGGAACAGATCCATTATCTGCTTCACTTTAACCTCAAAAGTCTTTGGCATTCTTTAACACTTGGAGGAACAATAACAAAAGGCATAGAAAGATGCTGTCACAAACACAGCAACAGCCTTACAGCTGAATTGAATGGAGTGCCTTTGTATGGTCTTGTTTGAGTGGCCTGTAAACCACCAGCAGTGGCTCTACATGAGGATGCCTCTTTGTCTGGGATCCACGTGTGGACAAGACACAATTGCCGCCTCTGTTGTCAAGAAAAAGGATGGCTGGGAGTAACTGTCTTTTCAGTTTGTCCCTTTTTTTTAATTTATTATTGAAGACAACAAAGATGGAAAATAACAGGCGTGTCATCCCAGCTTCCCTTTGTGACCTTGACAAAGAGCGTTCCTCTGTCTCTCAGACTTCAAAAACAGTCTTCCGGACTTAAGCAGAGGAGCAAAGGCCTCCTCTTTCCTGGCACAGTCATTCCTCTTAAAGTATTTCCTTTGGTTTGACGTGGTTGGCTGGTGTGCAGAGGTATTGTTCTGTGCTAATCAAACCCCACACAAAGTCTTCTGTCAAAAACTATGCATCAAGTTGACTGATGCTCCATGCACTTCCTCACAGTGCTATGTTCCCTGATCTGAACTGCTATTCTGGTCCAACTGTCTATTTATGCCTACGGGGAAACATTGTGTTTTTGACTAAGGAAAATAGTATCAGTCTTCTGGACAAAGCATGACTTTGCCTTTGTTTTTCAATTAATGTTCTCTATTGCACCTTTAAATATGATACAATAAACAAGTGTATGCATCTGTACTTTTCAGGATGTACTGGTTGTTGGAACCTAGTTTATTATTTGCAGTGCTTTCTTGAAAGGAGATATAACTTGAATGTCATTTTTACAGGATGCCTAGTGGATTACCTGAAAACGACAGAGGGAAGCAATTTGCCCATGAACACTCTGATAGACATGGCGTCTCAGGCAAGATGTCTCTTTTTTTTACTATAAATATGTGTTTGCGCTTATCTCCATACTCCATTTTACCAGATTCTCTTTCATTTGTTCTTTTACCTCCTGTTCTCTCAGCATGATCCTCATAGACAGGAAACTGGCCACTGTTGTAATGAGGCTTACACTCAACACTGAACTTGTTATAACGACAGAGCTGGGTGTGTGTGCGGAGGTGCATCTGTATTGTTACAAACCTCGGTCTTGACATGTCGGCACAAATAAAACTCTGTTACTACCAAACAACCTGAACAGGTGACAAGAAAAGTCTACTCCCCATAGTGCCGACTCCGCTGAAATGCAAAAAATCTGGAAATCGGGACAAAACCTGAAACTAAATGTATGATGCAGATTTTGCGCTTAATTTCTCTGAAATTGTAAAATCTCTTTAATCAACATACAGTAAGATGCTCTGTCACAGCTCTGCAATAGATACAACCACTGTTGGAACATGGGGATTGACACAGACTGGAAGTTAAAGGGATTGTTCAACATTTTAGGAAATATGTCTATTCTCTTTTGTGCCGCAAGTTATACTGGAACATTGATACCACTCTCAAATTTGTCTGTTAAATATTAAGCTGCTGCCAGGAGACAGTTAGCTTAATTTACCACAAAGACTGGAATCAGGGGGAAACAGCTGACCTGGTCCGGTCAAAGTTGACAAAATCCACCTACCACCTCTAAAGCTCACTAATAACATACATATAACATACATTGTATTTGATTGTTTAATTTGTAGCAACGTGGAAAAATGAAAGGTTGTGGTTTTACAAGTATTATACATCACACTACTTCCTGGGTGCAAGCAGTGACTACCTGGGGTCTTATAGTCACGGTGAGGTTGCAAGAAAACCACCGAGACTTGAGCAAGTTTAAAAAGAAACAATTCAACAAATGAGATATAACTTGTTAATTAGTTGACTCTAGAAGTGCTTGGCCAGGCTAGCACTTTTCCGGTTTCCTTTTTTTCTTTGTTATGCTAAGTTAACTTCCTACTGGCAAATCTCTGAAACAAAGTGTATAAAAGTGTTTCTCAAAATGTTGAACTATAGTCATGCCCACATCTATTTCTTGAAATTTTGCATGTCAGTAAAGGAACTTTGACTTACATGTATTCTGGGTGTGGGAATGGAAAACACAACCACAGGAAGACAGACTGAAATTTCAAAGTTTAACACGACAAGAGATTCTTCATCGGGAGTAGGCAATATCTCCGACGCCTTAGAGCTTAGAGGTAGAGTTTACACAGAGCTTTGTGGTGAACATATTTTACAGAAAGATGGTTTTAAGCCAGTTGTCATGCACTGGTAGCATTTGCAATATAAGCGCCAAAGCAAGTAACTCTAGTCTAACCATCATCGTAAAAATTCAGGTGACCTTGCTCTTGCATCAGTAGTGGACACACTGTCCACATCCTTATGCCTGCCTATAATGTGTGTATATGTAATCTAAGGATTTTGAGATTTTAATCAAATTAATGTAAACTATAGGGGAGTAAGCAGATACTTTAGTTAACTTGATGAATGCAAATGGACTGTATTTATATATTACTATTATATAGTACAGGAACCGTTCACCATTCACACACTGCATCTGAGGATGCTGTACAAGGTGCCACCTGCTCATCAGATAAACATGCACACACTCCAATGGTACAGCATGGGGGGCAACTCACGGTTCAGTGTCTTGCCCAATGACTACATGGGACCAGGGATTAAACTACCAACCTTCCAATTGGCAGGCAACCACTCTACCACTGAGCAACAGCCGTCCCACCCCTAATGCAAATTAAGTTTCAGACTGAATCATACCACAATCAAATGGAGAGTAAAGAGGCGATAAGTTGCCTGAGTGAAATGACAACAGTAGAAGTTTATGACCTACACAGACATACTGTATGTTCATGTCACGTTTCTGACAAGACCCCTAGGGCCAACTGCACCTACGTGATTCTTATGTTTGAATTTGTACACCACTGACCCAACAAAACATAAAGAGTTAGATATACACACACACACACACACACACACACACACACACACACACACACAAACACACATTTTCCTAATGCATTATGAGGTGTAGTACCAATTTCCTCTGAGGTCTGACTATGTAGAAATGACTCATGTTGTACTTGATTGAATCAAAAACACAGTCACTGGAATAATCAGTGTCTGCTCATCTGCAGTGGTAAAGGCAGGACTGTAGCTTTTAGTATCAGGAAGTAGAGGAGACAGCTGTGTACCTGGGTGGAGCACAGAGGTAATGGGTATAAGAAACTGACCTGGGGAAGTGGCAAACTCCCTCGTTTGGAAGTTCACCAACCCAGTTCATCTGTCCAACAAACATAATAATCAATCAACAAATGTTAACAATATTAAAACATACACAGGACCCTTCAAATCATGCATTTTTTGCTTCCACACAGTCATAGTTGAAGATGTTTGATGATGTGCTGCCTCCTGCAGGTGACTGATGGCATGGCTTTTATTGAAGCGAAGAATTACATTCATCGAGACTTGAGAGCAGCCAATATTCTGGTGTCTAATGAACTCATCTGTAAGATTGCTGACTTTGGACTGGCAAGGCTGATTGAGGACAACGAATACACAGCAAAAGAGGGTAACAAGACTTCAAACAAATTACTTGTATCATATGTTCTTTTGAACTTATGGAACCATTTTCAGGCTAAATAATGTGTCTTATAGAAAATTATTTATTTTAAAATAAAGGCTTTTGTAGTTGCGTATTTGGCATGGGAAGTAATCACTTTAATTGTAATTGCAAAAAAGTGTTCCTGATTGTTTTGAAAAATAAAGTTCCCTCCTGTGTTCCTTCCAGGTGCAAAGTTCCCCATCAAATGGACAGCCCCAGAGGCTATTAACTATGGCACATTTTCCATAAAATCCGATGTTTGGTCTTTTGGGATCCTCTTGACAGAAATAGTGACATATGGACGCATACCTTACCCTGGTAAATACTTACTCACGGAACTTGTACTTGCCCATCATTATATAAAATCATCCAATTACAAATCTAGATTATAATTGCTGGAAAACCATCACATCCATTGCCTACTCTCCCACATTTTACCTTTTGTTCAGGTATGTCCAACCCAGAGGTAATCCAGAACCTGGAGGAGGGCTACAGAATGCCGAAGCCAGAAAACTGTCCAGATGGGCTGTATAACGTCATGTGTATGTGTTGGAGGGAAAAGCCGGAGGACAGGCCCACATTTGAATACCTGAGGAGCGTTCTGGAGGATTTCTTCACTGCCACAGAGAGGCAGTACCAGGAATAGCCCTGATGGGAAAGAACAACTATACAGACTTTGAATAAATATACTCAAACTAAAGGCACAGCCTGTGCAGATGGATGCTGGATTTTGTTTTGTTTATTTTTGAAGAGTACACGCCTTGATATTGATAGGGTAGAATTTGAAATTTTACCAAATAAGAGTACTTTGTTGCTTCAAACTCATTCTGAAGTTGCCTCTTAGATATGATACAATTACATGTGGAACTGTAAACCCAGAAACTCCTGCAACAGCTGGACCACTGCAGAGCCAACAACACAAAGGAGAGTGACTGATCACCATGCTGCTTGAATAGACTGGGAACTGTCTGATAGTTGAATAAGTAGCTGCTCTCCTGATGCTCATTATTAAGATGTAAATACTGTCATAGGGCTTAGCTGTGTTTTACCTCAGCAGTTTGATACATGTTTTATATTTTATTTACTAACAGTAAATAGCTTTACAAAGCCTATTTTGTTTTTTGTTACACTGAATAAAGCAGAACCCATCACAATCTAAATTAATCATCTTTGATACCATACAAAAATGCTCAGGCGTTTTATTAGTGCATATGACAGCCACTCAAAATATGTATTTGTGTTTATGCACATAGTTTATCAAACATATTGAGCAGTGGTAACGTAGAACTTGGTGCAGTGGCTCCAGGATTGTAGCCTACTTATTTTCAATTTTGAGGTGGTCCTACATATGCTGTTCATTAGTACTTCCATTTTACTTTTCCATTCTACCTTATATTTCTGGATTTGACATGCATACATTTATTAGATATAATGCATTGCCAAAGATTAAACAACAAAGCACGGCTACGACAAACAGCTTCTCCTTGACATTATTAAAATGCTATATATAGCCTAGTCATTAATACATCAGTTATGATGATCTGAAAATATTCTAGGCTATATAATAGCCTAATTTATCATTATAGGAACCATTCTGTTGCATTTTGAGATGTTTTTACTACCTTACAATGTCATTTCTGTAGCCTACTTCCAATGGAGTTTTTCTATTGTGGCAGTGGTAGACGACTTTAAATTGAGGGCAAATACTACCGTCACTGCTGAGCAGGACGTATAGCCCACAAACAGTTCTAATCCGTCTCTAGTACAACCGTTAAATTGCGAATGTAATTAATTGGCATAGTGTAAAACAGCTACAACACACAACTTCACAGAGTGGGTCGGACTGTCTATCTGTCGCCTCCTGTTGAAAGCAGCTAATATTACATCCTATTGATTAGACGTGATACAAACTATCCGCCTCTTGTCGCTGTTGTCTCCTGTGGTGTGCGCTAAAAGCCAGCCAAAAAGCACTAAAATGGCGCTTACTTCCCAAGGAACAAAGAAAAAAGTTTGCTACTACTATGATGGTGAGTACTCGCTTTACTGTACTTTAGAAGGCGGACGGGCGGATGTATAAAATCCGCCACTTTGCAACAAAGGTTGCTGTTTATTCCACCTCTTGCTAACCAGGCACGTTAACGTTTGCTAACCTAGCTAGCTAACGTTAGCTTGAGTCGCAGGCGGCTCACATCATCTCAGTCTAACAAAGTGCTGCTATGAGTATACTAAGTATTAATGCCCTTATAATGTTTGCTCGGTTTTCCTACATGCACTGTTTTCCCCTGAAATGTAATTTTAAGCGTTTATCTACCGGATATTAGCTAGCTAGTATTTAAACTAGATCAGTTAACGTTACTAGCTAAAGAGCTAACAATGGGGACATGAGTAGCTAGCTTCATTGTCTCCACAATTAACGTCAACTTCAAGCTAACATTAAAATGGCTCATCTTGGTGCCTTCAAATGCCAGGTAGTTCGGCGTAAAACAATGTTTTGGTCGACAATATTCGCAGTGTGTAACTTAGTGGCACCCTGTGGACCTTGGCACTTAGAGGTGATTTGACTTATTAGCTAGCTAGTATTTTGGAGTTCGCTTGTTGGATCCTAACCGACGGGCATGATGTTGAATTTCTTCACGACGTTTTCAGTGCATTAACCTGGTAGGAACAGGAAGCTATCATATTAGTGTGTGCTGTTAACTTTATGTTTACATATGTTGAACTTTTGTTTGTGAGAAATGAACAAATAACGTGGTGTGTTTTATTTCTTTATATTTCAGGGGATGTTGGAAATTATTACTATGGTCAGGGGCACCCAATGAAGCCCCACCGAATCCGCATGACTCACAACCTGTTGCTCAACTATGGGCTGTACAGAAAAATGGAGATATATGTATGTTAAATTACAGTAACAGTGCTTTGTAAAAATACTGGACCTCACTCAAGTGTATCATAAACTAATTTGTCCTCTGTGTTTCAGCGTCCACACAAAGCCAGCGGAGAAGAGATGACCAAGTATCACAGTGATGATTACATCAAATTCTTGCGTTCAATTCGACCAGACAACATGTCAGAGTACAGCAAACAAATGCAGAGATGTAAGTTTGGTCAGAGATGTCGTTTATGTTAACGTAATGTTTTTGTGTTCATTAAATGTAATGCGTAAGTTTTTACATGGGCAATAACAATAATGTTTATTTCTCTGCTGCTGCTTTGCAGTTAATGTGGGGGAGGACTGTCCAGTGTTTGATGGTTTATTTGAGTTCTGCCAGCTCTCAGGAGGGGGCTCTGTTGGTAAGTTGTTTCTCCTTAAATACTGCTCAGATATACTTGCTGTGTTGGACAGGAATGGCCACCATTGCCCATAGTAATATGTTAAGTTTAGTATAAGCAGGCTGTTAATTCTTCTTTGTGCTCCAGCCGGTGCGGTGAAGTTGAACAAACAGCAGACGGACATTGCTATCAACTGGGCTGGAGGCCTGCATCATGCCAAGAAGTCTGAGGCTTCTGGGTTTTGCTATGTCAACGACATTGTACTGGCTATCCTAGAGTTATTGAAGTGAGTACAAAAGCCCTATCGTTGCAGCTTTCGAGTACAGGTTTGTTTGCACAAGTGGATAATACTTTGCCTGGTTGATTTAGATTCTGTTTTGAGAACTGAGGTTGCTTTCAGTTGTTTTCCTAAACAGGCACATGTGTTTTTTAGAAAAGGGAGAGAAAAAAACTGTGTGTGTGTGTGTGTGTGTCTCTTTATTTATTTATTAAATTATATTTTCCCTCTTTCCAGATACCACCAGAGAGTTCTTTACATAGATATTGACATCCACCATGGAGATGGTGTTGAAGAGGCCTTCTACACCACAGACCGTGTCATGACAGTGTCCTTCCACAAGTATGGAGAGTACTTCCCTGGAACAGGCGACCTGAGGGTAAGCCTTAAAATGATTTGACATACAAAAGCCGTATTGTCATAGTCATACATTGACATTTGTCTTGTTCTCCGCAGGACATTGGTGCTGGTAAGGGTAAATATTATGCTGTGAATTACCCGCTGAGGGATGGGATTGACGATGAGTCATATGAAGCCATATTCAAACCTGTGAGTAAAGAAAGATGTGTTAACTGTGATGTTTTGGTTGAGGTCTCCCTTGATGGACAGAAGAATTTGAGAGAATGTATGTTGTTTGTGTAGATCATGGCCAAGGTGATGGAGATGTATCAACCCAGTGCAGTGGTTCTGCAGTGTGGAGCTGATTCACTGTCAGGAGACAGGCTTGGTTGCTTTAACCTCACCATTAAAGGTAAATTCACAAAACCTCTGTCTCTTGATGACACTGTAAGCAAAGTGGTCTGCAGCTGTGTTGAATAAACTTGAGAAACCCAATCCAAATTAACCCTTGTGTTGTCCCCCCGGGTCAAAAAGATGAACACTTATTTTATTTATTTTTACCTTTTTTCCCTGACATTTGACATTTTCAACGCATTTAATTTTTTGACTTCACTAACACTAGTTTTACACTACTGTTTGGAAACCATGGTCAATAACGCTTATTTGTATAGAATTATACCTAATAGTTGAGCTAATAAAGCAGATATTATGAATTATATTGACTAATAGTTAAAATCAGAGGAGCGTGTTTTGAGTGGAGGAGTTTGGTCAGGGCGCTAATTTGAAACCATTTCAATTTTCACTCAATTTAATGAAAGTGATTGAATTTCCAAAGAGCGTTGCATGGAATCCATTCTTTGTGGTAATTTGGTTAAAAAGAATATTTCTGATATAGACATTGTTAAAAGGGGTCAAATTTGACCCGAGGACAACCGGAGGCTCAATTATTTTTGCCGTTCTGTGTTGTCAGGCCATGCCAAGTGTGTGGAGTACATGAAGAGTTTCAACCTGCCACTGCTAATGCTGGGTGGAGGAGGCTACACCATCCGTAATGTGGCACGCTGCTGGACGTATGAGACTGCTGTAGCCCTTGATACATCCATCCCCAACGGTGAGTCCATGTTGCACTGAATACAATTAGTGTGGTTTTCATTTGAGAGAGAATTTCTCTGTGGTTGTAATCAAACACTGTCTCAGTAAATAACAAACATTTTTAGCATTAGTTTCAAATAAAATAGCTTCATGTTCAATAACTAATGACAAAATGTGACCTCAACTTGACAGAGCTCCCTTACAACGACTACTTTGAGTACTTTGGACCAGACTTCAAGCTTCACATCAGCCCCTCCAACATGACCAATCAGAACACCAATGACTACCTGGAGAAGATAAAGTGAGTGCATCAAACGGCCATTCAAATATTTTTTTCTGATTGTCTTGTATTGTGAAATCGTTGGGAACTTGGCCACATCATAGGCACAGGTTTGTGTCTCACGGTCAGTATGTTCAACCTGCAACTTGTCTTCTAGGCAGCGCTTGTTTGAGAACTTGCGTATGCTTCCCCATGCCCCGGGAGTCCAAATGCAGGCCATTCCCGAGGATGCTGTACAGGAAGACAGTGGCGATGAGGAGGAGGATGACCCCAACAAACGCATCTCCAGTAGGAACCTCTCACATAATCATACTTTTCTTCTATATTCATACCAGATCTCCAGGATTTAGCAGCTAACCATTAAAAACAACATGTTGTAGTTCAACCCTTTCCTCTTTTGCTGTTCAGTCCGTGCACATGACAAGAGGATAGCGTGTGAGGAGGAGTTCTCTGACTCTGAAGATGAAGGCGAGGGAGGCCGCAGAAATGCAGCCAGCTTCAAGAAAGCAAAGCGAGTCAAAACTGAAGGAGAAAAAGAGGTGGAAGAAAAGGAGAAGAAAGGTGAGGAAGAAACAAAAGGTATCTATAATTTTATTTTTAAATTTTTATCTCACCCTCATGTTTTTACATAAAGAGAGAAGAGTAAACACTAAGTCAGATCACCCTATATAATATAGAGGTTATGCTGTTAAGATCACTATGAATGTTTCTTTTTCTTTTACAGAAGCAAAAGAAGAAGAGAAGGTGCCAGAGGAAGAGAAAATGGACACATCAAAGTAAGAAAACAATGCACACACTTAATGTTTTACAGGAAGAAGCTTATTGGGAGTGTTAATCATTTATTTATTTTCTGGGTCCTTTAGGCCAAAAGAGGAGTCCAAGACACCTTGAGGTCCTCAGCCACCAATGATGACCTTACAACTGATCAGAACGCATCTTAAAGCAAGATTTGTTGTTGTTGGATAAATCATCTTCCAGGCTACTGCTGTGGAAGTCAGTGAAGAACTATACCTTTTTATAATGGGACCCCACTTCCTCAAAATGGGGGCGGGGATCTAAATATTTTCTAGGACACCTTTTCAACCTTACCCGTTTATGGACTAAGGTCAGACTGAGTGTTGAGTATTTTTTTTGTTGAATGTTTTTTTCATTTTTTTTATTCCTAATCTTTTTATTCTATGACACTTGCTTTTCCCTTGTGATGCAACTCTGCAAAAATGATT
Organism: Etheostoma spectabile; assembly: GCF_008692095.1. Lineage (NCBI taxonomy): Eukaryota > Metazoa > Chordata > Actinopteri > Perciformes > Percidae > Etheostoma > Etheostoma spectabile. The sequence continues at coordinate 14,049,558 of NC_045752.1, read as the reverse complement.
TAGTACATGTATGCTTTTATATATCTGATGGATTTAATTTATTTAAATCAGATATTTTGGTTACTGTTGTTTTTCAGTCCCCCTTTAGTCATGTCTTTAAAAATGTAGTTGAAGCATGTTTATACAATAGATCCTTTTCTGTAATACATTGTGGCACTAGTCTTGCCTGCTAAAGGTCACTGAGCGTGGTTGAGACGGTTGTGTATACCTGAATACCTTTTTACATGGCACAGTATTAGTAAATTACAGTCCTGTATTGCAGGTTGTAATTTAGTATGTGTCCTTTACACATTAAAACAAAACACAAATATCTGGAACTCCTGCCACAATATTGAAAATGTTTGAGTCCTGTCACATCACTTGCTGGTGTCAGGTTTTGATTCTAGAGTGTAGTTTTCTGTAAAAAGGAAGCAAGACAAACACCAGAATCCATTTGTTGTGTGTATATATATATTTGTATTCTGAAAACATGAGTAAAAATGTCATTTAAATCTGTCAGACCCTCAGTGTGCATTGATCACACTTAATAAAGTGTCCAAAAGAGTTCTGTAAAGTTTTTCAAAATAAGATTTTTAATAATGCTAAGGCTGGTTTGATGAAAATTGATACACAGAAGAAAATGCACACATAAAAAAAATTTAATGTGAAGATACAGATGTGCCGTATTTTGACATTTTGCAGTACACAAGACATTTAAACCAGCGGCAGTATTTTATCAGAGATAAAATGCCATTACATTCGCTGACTGAAGTCCCACAAATGTCTTCAAATATTTATATGTAACAGACACTCAATACAACTTCCAGATGACGTATTTTATCCAGTTAAGCTGTTTGCAACCTATTCATTAGGTTTAGCTGGTTCAGAGCCACGCACTCTGCTCCACTGCAGTGTCATTCAGCAGTTCATCCTGCTCCACAGGCTCTGCGTCACACTCTGGATCTCGTCCTGGAGGCAATGAGGGCATTTCATCAGGTCTTTGGATACGCACCTGAAACATTACATGAATTTCATTTAAAAAAAAAGCTTACTTGCATAAATAAGTATTAGCAAAATGAAAATGGTGTAATTGGAGACAGGTTGAATAGCCAATTTTCATATTTTATACAACATTAATTCATGTTAAACAAATGACCACAAATCTGCCTGAGTATAGTAATGGCTGGGCTGGTAATCAGAAATACTTTATTGATCCCCGAAGGGAAACTGTGTTACATTTGCTCAGATATTAGAAATATAATTAAAGAAATATGAGTGTGGATATTTACATAGTTAAAGGTATATTATGATACAGTATTTACATAAATAACAAGGTGTTGCAATGGTGAAAAGTAATAATAATAATAGTAGCAGTTGAGTATTGCACACATTACAAGCCAGTGTTATTGCACAAAACAGATAATGTCCAGTTTCAACCCCTCTGAGGGAGGAGTTATAAAGTTTGATGGCCACAGGCAGGAATGACTTCCTGTGGCGCTCTGTGGTGCATTTTGGGAGAATGAGTCTATCACTGAAAGTGCTCCTGTGCTTGAGCAGCAAGCCATGGGCAGCATAATACATGTCCATCAAGACAATGTAAAGTGTTTCTCAGACTGAAAAGTAAAGTTAATTGACTTTTTGAAATAATGTTATTGTAAAGGTAGGTAAAACAAACACTGCATTTGTACATTTTTATAAGCATTTGAGAGTAGCATGTGTTGATAAATCCAATGATGGTACCTTAACTGAGCCACTGTTTATGATGTGGGCTTTTTTTTTTTAGTTTACTTCAAGCCAACCATGTGATAATGTTCAGAGCACACAGTTACCACACTGCTCTGTTCAGGTTTGCCTTGTCAGCAGATCTAGACCACTGGCTTCTATTACATTCAACGTTACATTGCTTGTTTGTGGATATAATGAATCCAGGTTTGTTTACTGTTAAAACCTTTTATTGCCGCTGTGCTACTACTACTAAGCCTTTTATTAAAATGATAATAGGTAAATAATTAGGTTTTTGTTTTTAAAAGATATTTGATGCAACCTAACAGTATTGTACAGTATGTCATTCTAAATGTCAGAGTCTGGCAGGAAAGTGCTGGTTTCTCTTGTAAATATATACTTATATACTCATATAGACACTTCTCCTTTAGTGAAGCAAGGTTACAATACAGTATTTGTCCCTTTAGCTGTATGGATTTTTCAGTTCTGTTTTAACGGTTTTAGAAATTGACGGTATACATCACTTCTCCATTTACATTTATGTCTAGGTCTAACACTGTCAACAGAGTCTGTGATCTGACAGCAGCTTACCCTCCTGGTCTGGGTCGGCCTCCTCCTGCACGGACAGAGGTAGAGGAACGAAGTACAGGCAGCAAAGCAGCGGAAAGAGAACACCGTTTCCACCACGGACGTTAAGAGGAGAGGCACCCACAGAATTAACGTGGTCCCCTGGTTGACAAAAAAAGTTGACAGCACGTATACCTCTGATCAATAAATTCTTCCTTTCTGCAGCAATGCAAGCCATTATAAAATAGGGTGACCATACTTTGATTTCCAAAAAAAGAGGACACTCGGCCTGCCTCAAAACACAAATTCAGACAACCTTCTCAGAGGTTAATGAACATGCTTTATTAAGCCTCAATATAAAAATAACTCATGTAATAAAATAAAATATACCTCTAACAAATTATATATATATATAAAAACAACCAACCTGTAACAAAATAATAGCTCTTTTTAAATAAATATGAAATAATGTTCTAAATATGACCTATTCTGGCAAAAGAGGACGTTTGGTCACCCTATTATACAAACTGCTGTTGGATAAATATTTCAACTTACATAGATGCGGGTGGGGTCAAAGGGACATTCATTTGTGATGCTGAAGGAGTTGACATCAAGAGCGGAATTCAAACAGTGTGTTAGCAGGCCCTGTCCATTATTAATAATGGCTGTCACCATAGAAACTGACAAGCCCATGGTGGAGGCAAATGCCACGAGACCTGCCAGGCAACTGAAGACCAACAAGACCCACTGCTACAAGGAGAACACAACAGGAGTATTTTAGTAGGTAAAAACACAACCCTTAATCTAGTATGTCAAAGACATTTTTCCTCATGTAAGAATACATGCTTTACAATGTCAAGTTGATGTTAGAGAGAAGTGCTGTGGGAACATGCAATAGAAATCACAGCAAGTCCACGTTCTGAGGAACAACATCAAATATTTGAATGAATTCCATATTTGCATGCATGTTACCTATTTAAATATCTTCTTCCATTATGTATACATACAGCCGCACTCAAAAACAGATGGGCAAGTTCTAACAGGAGCCAGCAAATTACAGATGTGAGTGCTAAATGAAGGAGGGAGAAGCTGTGCAAAAGAGAGGGGAACAGTATTTACCAGGATCCTGTTTCTCTTGTTTTTGGACAGGACAATGGCAGTTATTCCACAAAAAATTCCCTAAGGGGCAAAGCAAAAAAAGAAAAGAAAAAAAAGAAGACATAATTCGTCACAGATACAGATGATACAATATTACTACTCAGATTTAAGCTATTTAATGATTTGCATCACAACATTATGTTTAAATATGGAGCTTCCAGCAACAAACTCGTAAATACATTTCCGGTTTGGTGAGGCTACAACTATTTAAAACCACCACCTGCTGGTAAATATCAATTTGCTTTTTAAGTTCATCGTGTATATTGCGTTGTTGCACTACTTACCAACAAGCCTGCCACAATAGCAATGATATCAGAGATGGCGTACACCGTGTTCCGGGCCTGAGAGTGCACGTTGATGTGCCTGAGCACAGCGCCGTGCACCAGTGCTCCGAGAATAAAGTTGACATGGCCCACCAGCACCAGCCCCAACCCCATCTTCATCAGGGCATGGTTGTCCTTGAGGCTGGCACAGCACACTCCTAGAGGAAGCAGAAATAGGTTATTTTGATTTCATTATCTTAATTTAGCTTTGAGCATTGTGACCTCTGCTAACATAGATAAACAACTTGTTCATTACATTGTGTCTATATTGTCAGACTGAAGCTCAGGACTTTAATCCCATATTAGAATATGCAAGTAACAATCGTGTGCGCACCTGTGCAGTAACTAACATTGTACACAAGACAAAATTACAGTACACACAGTTTTATTTAAGTTTATTAAATGGGATCTGAAATGAGCCACAAGTTACGAGCTGTAACTGTAAACCTTTGAGAGCTTGTGTGAGAGCTTGTGGGTTCAGTGAAGCAAAAAGAAAGCGGGCCAGTGGTTAGCACACCATGACAACGCTTTAGGATTAACCACAATTATCCCCAACCCCTGCAGAGATGCCTGAAGATCTCACCCAATGCATGCTGCAAAATGCAGCAGCTAAGGTGACAATTCAGAGACGGGGTCTGAGGAGGATTTTGTCGCACTATTTTATTTCCTTCTTCTGAGGAAAGGTGAAGCACACCCACCCATAAAGGCCCATGTAAGCCCCTGGCCTGAGGGGTCAGGTAGAAAAACATCTCTCATTAAGCCTTGAACTGGGTGCTGTGGAAAAAAAAACTTGATTCAACTCAGATTGTGTTTTGGTCATGATATTGTTAATCTGCTGCCAGTCAAGTAGCCTACACATAATATAACATATTGTTGCTGTAATGCACATACGCTAACACATATGTATGCTATGAGATTTATATTATTTACATATTCATGTAGTAAATGAATACACCTTATCACACTTAATATACATCATTTATGATACTATATATTTTTATACTTACACAGGGACCGCATGTCTCCTTCATTCTGCTGAGTGATGTCTGCTACTTTAATT
>NC_045752.1:14040413-14044739 GCF_008692095.1 Etheostoma spectabile | reverse complement strand
CAATGATAAGATGTACAGTGTTGGACCCATACTAAGCTAAACTATGGATCTATATCTGACCTAACAGACCATAACCATGAATCCTGGCCAAGCCTATGCAACAGCTACACAAAAAGTTTCACTTTTATTTAATTAACTCCTAACAAACCAGGTTCAACAACCCCATTAGTTGGAAAGGTTTTTATTTATATAAAAAAATTATCACATAAACTAAGATATTACTTTGAGTTCCGTCTTCCAAACACCAGAAAAAAAATGTAGGCTACGTTTACTAGTCTCTTCTCCTTTGAGCTCAGTTGACGACTGCACAGACCACGCCTAAAAACTTTGACACGCAACATGCCCATGTATTCTGTCACTTTAGTCAAACAAAAATAACAGTCAACTTACCTGAATTTACCATGGCGTTGTGTCCACTTAGATCATGTTAGTGTACAAGTTGTGTTAATAAAGTCATTCTGCTTTTTGAGATTCCACTTTTGGTGGGTCGTTGTCTGAGACGGGTTCCTCTATCGCCGCTCACCTGCGGACTAACAGGCTTCATCTTCCGCCTACCTGTGCAAAAGCTCCGCCCCGATGCGCGTTCACTGTACGAGAAAAGAGAGGGAAAAAAACACATGCAATTAGATTGATCGCCCATACGTGAGAGACGTGTAGGCCTACTCGACTACATTTTGAAGGCAAATATTGTCCAAGATTTAGTTAATAGTCACCTTACCGATTCATATTGTTAATACAAAATAGAAATTAAATATAAATATAAAAACTCTTATGATGTAACATACTATTTTACACTGTGGTATTTATACTTTTACTTTGAGTAACTATTTGAATATTTCTTCCGCCATTGTGCTACATGGAGTTGGCCATCCTGATTCTGTAATGTCCTTTAATTATGTAAATGTGACCTGGTTTCCACATAAATACAATAAAAAAAAAATTGTTATGTGCAGAATTTTAATTGTAGGGATTATAATACCAGCACAATACCGATAAAAATGCCACAGTTATCGTTGGCTTGGGCATCTTTAGACACAGTATAAGGATATAAAATTTAGTTTTTTTTTTCAAATTATCAATGACTTAGTTTTTCTTTAAGTGAATTAGCTGCCTCACAATACAACACACAAATAGTATGGATGCATTACTGGCTGCACTGGCTGGGTCTCATCTGAATGCAGCATAACCACTTGGCAGCCTCGTTAGCTGGATTGCCTGCACCTGTCCCTCCTGCCGCTGCTCCTTATTAATGACTCACCTGGGGTAGGAGGGTAATCAGAGTAGTGGGCCCACTTTGAGGGTCGCAATGGGAACAATGGGGATATTGCTTTGCCTTTTTCTTGGACATTTAGTTGCTGCTCAATCATTTATAAAAAAGCAGGATGCCCCAAATTTCCAAAATGTTCCAAAGTTTTTCAACAACAACGGGCCTCTTCTATTTGAAAGAAATTTTGATTACACTCCATTTGACTCCATCTTCAGATCTTGGGGAACTCGGATCCCTGACTTTTACATGCTCGCTGAATCACCTCCCATCGTGATCGTTCCCAGAGTAGAGGTGTTTTGCGATGAATCTAAGCTAACTCTGCTGGTTGATAAGAGATCCAATGATGGCATGCTAACTGGAGAGGAGCTACAGTTGGGTAATGGCTGCAGTAGCAACAAAGAGCTACCAAACCAATTTGTCTTCACTTACAGTTTGGATGAGTGTGGAACTACACCTGTGGTGAGTTGACCAAATTCTTTCCTAGTTAGACTACTTATTTCCACAGCTTTTTAAAGATTTTCTGATACTCTTGCAGATAGAGAATGGCTTGGTAATGTTCACCAACTCTCTCCACTTGAATCTCAACAAACCTCCCCCCACCTGGTGGCAAACTCCTTCCACAGTGCACATATCTTGCATACCAAAAAGGTGTCTCTATTGAGTTGTTGAATAATTTAAGTTGACACAAATAACCATACTAAAGGAGACTGCATGTCTTCACAGGTCCTATTCAAGCATACTTGCTCTAAAAGCATTTCCTGAGAATGGCCAGATCTTTAATATTAAAGCCATGAATCGTGAGTAGTAACATGAGTCAAAAATGCCATTAGGCTGGATTGATTCATATGTAGTAACACATACTGTTTTACTTTTCCTGTAGCATCCTGGACCAGCAGTGCCGAGTCTAATATCTACAAAAGAGGCCAGGTTGTCAATCTCCAGATTTCTGCCAAAACAAGGCCAGAGCAGCAGCTTTTCATTCAGTCCTGTTTTGTCTCTGCATCTCCTGAGCCTCAGACTAGACGCAAACATGCACTCATAATGAATAAAGGGTAAAGCAGCCAGTCAGGAATTGATTGTAATGTTTGTCTGTGCTGTTCTAATCACCTGTGATGCCATTACACTCTGCCAGATGTACAGCCCCGTTGGATTCTTCTCATGCCATTGTACAATTCGTGGCCTCCGACAGAGCGGATGTGGTTAATTTAGCTCTGAACACATCTTATCTCAGTTCTGAGGTGAGTTTGATTTGTTGTTCTGACATGTTTCTGCTGTTCAGCTGTATGATCTTGTGAATGCTCTATCCTCTGTAGCTGTACATCCACTGTAGTGTCCTCATGTCAAACCAGGATGTGAACTTTGGCTATAAATCCTGCAACTATAACCTGCTCCAGTCAAGGTATTTGTACATGCATGCAACTGTATTTTTGTGATATTTTTCATTCCTTAATGAGATTTTTCTCTTTCAGATGGGAGGACCTAAGTGGAAATGTAGAGGTGTGCGAGTGCTGTAGCTCAAAGTGTAAAGGCCTGTCAGCCAGGCACCTTCCTGAGGGTCAGTGCTTTTATGTTGTGAAAAGGTGCAACAATAAATGTGACTTCTTGTCTCTAATGCCGCTAATTGTGTCCTTTCAGATACCAAGGCTACCGTCAGCACTGGCCCCTTTGTCATTTTAGATAATCATGTAGAGCCAAGTCCTGAGCCTTTTGAACCGCAAGAAACCTCCAGCGCTCCTGTAACAGAAGCCATACGGTTTCATGGTGCAACCAGTGAGGACACAATTGTTTCTGGAACTTCTGTATCAAGACCCCCTCAGGGTGTGGCGGTGGTTGTTAGTCAGGACTCAGGTGCCACACTGACCCTTCGGCTACCTGGAGTGCAAGATCCTGAATACAGCAAGAATATCCGTTCTGAGTCCGAAGACGATTTGACACTTAAGTTGGAGGCAAGCGACACAGTAGCAAATGATCTTCCCGAGCTGCGCCTACTGGCAGATAAGGAGCCTCTTCTGAATACGCTCACAAATGAGAAGGAAGGTCAGAGTGCAAATGAGCTAAGAAGTGAAGGCCACATGTGGGATCTGAATCTTCTTACACTGGTTGATGGATTGGCAATGCCTTCACAAATGGAAAAAGTAGCTTTTGCAGAGGAATCTCAAAGAAAGCGTTTTGGAAGATCTGGAATGTTTAACACACCATCTCCACAAGAGGTTGCAGTCCCTCTGACAGATGACATGGTTTATGTAGATGTCCTAAACCAGAATGCTTATAACCAAATGAGACATGGACAGCCAGATACAGCTGTGATGCCCAAAGAAGAAGCAAGTGGTGCCCAACCAATAGTTCGCTCAAAACTTAAGTTTTCCAAAAGCACAGATGGATCACACTCCCTGAGTTTTGAAGAAGTGATAAGACAGACAGAGGGAAACTGGGTAATCGGAAGATTTGGGATGGATGGGATAAAAAGAAAACGGGAGCCTAGACAGAGAGGGCTGCGCTCAATTTTCTTCAATCTGTTGAGGTAGGCTGGCTAACCTTGTAATGTGAGTAGCTATGTTCTGTGCACGTGACCATTAGTAAATTTCTCAATCTTTTATCCTCAGGAGGATGGACAAAGCAGAATAATTGCGTCTTCATAACTATTCTGAAGTAGCCTACTTCAACTAAATAAATATATTTGAACACAATCCAGTGTTTGTTTCAATGTTATACACAAATTGGTAAGCAGAAGTATTCCCACCCAGATGTCGCTGTGGGGAGCTGGGCTCTGTGGTTGGGACGGTATTATGTGCTCTCCTTTACACCGCATGCGCAGTGTTTCCTTTTTTCCTATCCCATGTTATGACCCTGGCCACTCTGCCACTCTCTATAAAGTGCCCACGCTTTTCGTCACGCAGTCTCTTTCCCCGGCCACAAAGCAACCGTGAGTGTCTAACTCACTGTTCTTGAAAAACTTAAAATAAAAATAAAATAAAAAAATATAAAATCCACAAAATCTTAAAAACAAGTACTACTGTAATACCTAAAGAAATACAAACCTCTTTTAAAAAAAAAAAAAA
>NC_045752.1:14030197-14040403 GCF_008692095.1 Etheostoma spectabile | reverse complement strand
AAAAAAAGCAAAACTAATTTACAAAAATACAGAAACAAGAGGCCGGCTTTACCTGAAGTTGGCATAGCCTATTTAAAGGAAGAAATACTTCAGAAGAGATCATTTTTAATATCGTAATTTTTGGTTTCTCAAGCTGAACCAGAGAGCCAGCTGTCTCTTAAGCAATTCGGTGAAAATTGAAGCGCAATTCGGTCCCGGAATACAGGTCATACAAACATTTTCTGGTGTTTAAGGACAGCCTTTCATTCGTTTCTATTGCGAAGTCCGAGATATGAACACAGCGACGGCTGGGAGTTATCCGATGGCTTCTCTCTACGTTGGCGACCTGCACCCCGATATCACGGAGGCTATGCTGTATGAGAAATTCAGCCCAGCCGGACCTGTGCTCTCTATTCGGGTATGCCGAGACATGATCACCCGGCGGTCCCTCGGATACGCTTATGTCAACTTCTCTCAACCTGCTGACGGTAAGAATTGAAACATGAGAAGTGATCACTGTGCAGTTTGATCGTGTCACTTGTATGCAGCTTTAAGATGCAACAGAAAGCATGCATCCTTAAAATACTGACAATGCCGCCATGTGTTTTCAATGTCAGTCCTACAACTGGCTGCATAACCAAAATCAGAGCAAGCTGCAATATAAAGCACTGGACTTTAACTGAACTATCAAGTGATATGTATGCAGTCTATATAAGACAATCAGATCCTGAGACTGGTTGGAGCACTCCTTTTGACCCATATAAGCATGCCCCAGTTGTTGAATGCAAAATTACTACCAGAGTTAAAGCCCTCACAAACATGCAATCTGATCTGTACTTAAAAGTAGTTTTTGTAGCAATCATTTAGGAAAATAAACATTTTAGCAGATCTCACTTATTCTGCCCAATGACCCATTTCTGCTCCTATTTAAAGGGCCTTAGAGTGAAACTATTCCCATTGCCCTCTGTTGGTACATGTTCACTGAAAGCAAGAGAAGGGACAAGCACAGCTGAATAATAATCCCAGCACTGCCTTCTAGACATGTCTTATGAGTATTGTCTGGTACGTGCATTAATATCAAATAAATTTGGTTTGGATTTAATCCTAACTTATTTTTTAACTAAGGATTATCCAAGTCATAGTTGGTTTGTGTGTAATATATTAACCACTTAAACTGGTATCAAGGCATTGAGCAATAGTAGCAGGTGTTGTGGTTGTCTTTGGAGGCCTTGTGATACATTGTGTGGACTTCTTTGCCTATCAACGCTAAACACCTGTCACAATTTATCTGTGCTGAAGTTGCTTACCAAAAACTTGAGTAACGATAGGTTACAACTGGCTCACTTCCAGAAAGGTGGTATCACTCACTCATGTAAATGTAAGAAGACCCACAAGTGAAAACACCATTTGTTATTGGAAGTCTAGAAATGGGGAGGGTGGTAGCTGTTGGGTATTTAAATGGTGTCCTAGCATGTGCCTGTGGGGCAATAGCTAGCTGCTTGTAATTAATTATAAGTAGTTAGTACATCTGATATGCAGAGTAAGGCAATAGTCAAGGTTTGTCTGTTTGTGTCAACACTCACAAGCCTAGTGTTGCTCATCTGAGCCTTCTTTTTGAGTCTCTCTTCCCCATCAATGGTAGAGAATGCTCTACTCACACTCCAAGCCAGCACATACCTCCCAGGACCCCTCTCTAAATATAGAACATCTTTTTGAGCAGCCCAAAATTTGCCTGGCTGTAATACTTTAAGTTTTCTTAACATGACAGAATTGGTTAACAACAAGTAAATCAACCCTGTCAACATTCCACCACACTATTTCACTACCATTCTAAATAACATCACTAACAAATACAGATAATCATGTATTACATGGATCGCTTTAGCCTTTTTAAAACTATCGATTCCCACTCTGAATCTTCCAGAAGACCACATGTTTGACAACAGTCACACAACTTCTCTTAACACACGGGCTGTAAAGTACAATTGCAAGCTAAACTGCTGATGCCAGCAGACGCAAGGCAGCTCCCTTTTGTTTACCAGACACTTTTAGCTGTAAAGCCTGTGTGTGTGTGTGTGTGTGTGTGTGTGTGTGTGTGTGTGTGTGTGTGTGTGTGTGTGTGTGTGTGTGTGTGTGTGTGTGTGTTAGTTACTGTAGAGTGACTGAACAAAAGGATGTTTTGGCATGCGCTAACATGGACGTTAGAGCCTATATTAGAGTTAAACCAATAAATGTAGAGAAAGAAATGGCATAAATTGAGCCCTAGTGATTAAACTGGCATGATTTAAGCAAATTAAAGCTATGACATCTTAACACCACAATTTAAGCCTCAATTTAAGCCTGCTGCACTGCTGCTGCAACTGGCCTAGGTGGGACGTGGCCCAGCAGCATGTGGTGAGTTAGAGAAGGGGGACGTGCTCCCAGCTTGCCCACTGCAGCTGCCCCTCACACTTGTCCCAGCTGCTCATCAGCCACACGGTCTACTGCAGTATCTCAGCTTGTGCCTTGTTAATGGGCTGACAGCTGAAGGTCTCCATTGTAGCACAAACTGCACAGGAGGGCAAACTGACTAATACACTTTACTGTAACTTCAAGTTATTTTTCTGGTATGTTACGCTCTGGCTGGGATTTAAAGGGATAGCTGCATTATAACAGCCGCTACTGAAATAGAATAGAATAGAACTTCCTTATCTGAAAGCACTACAGTCCATGTATTGACAATAATAGATGGAAGTATGATATGTAGCATACATAATAGTGTCTGATGTAATTTGTGATTAATTACCTTTCCATCTATCTCTCTGCAATTCCTCGTTCCAGCTGAGAGAGCTCTGGACACCATGAACTTTGATGTGGTAAAAGGGAAGCCAATCCGAATCATGTGGTCCCAAAGAGACCCCTCCCTCAGGAAGTCTGGAGTGGGCAATGTGTTCATCAAGAACCTTGACAAGTCCATTGACAACAAAGCACTGTACGACACGTTCTCTGCCTTTGGCAACATCCTTTCCTGCAAGGTACAATTGTCATAAATATGACTGAGGGACTTTAAAATGGGAAGATGTTTCTGTTATGCGATATATATTCCCACTTTTGGAAACAATGTTCCTGCTCGGAGATTTCACACAAATGATTCTTATATTACAACATAAATTTGAAAATTTTAAACTTGAAATGTTCTTATGTAAACTCATACGTCATCTCTCCGAGTTCCAACTAGAAACTAGTCACATTGTAGCAATACTACCACATTTTGGAAAACACATTTATTTGCTTTCTTTCAGAAAGATAGATGAGAAGAATGGTACCGCTTGTGTCCGAGAGAGTGGTATTGATCTTCTCGTCTAACTCTAAGCAAGGACCCAAATAAGCGTATTTTCACAAGATTTTAAAGGTCCCATGACATGGTCCTTTTTTGGATGTTTTTAAATGGTTCAAGTGAAGAAACTGCCTGCATGTGTATTGATGCCCCTCTACCGTATGCATATTTACACGTGAGTCTTCCTCTGCTCCAGGTGGTCTGTGATGAAAATGGCTCCAAGGGATACGCTTTTGTTCACTTTGAGACCCAGGATGCTGCCGATCGTGCCATCGAGAAGATGAACGGCATGCTTCTGAATGACCGCAAGGTGTGAGTGTCTGATCATTTAAGAACTGGGGACAAAATGAAATTCATTGTAGGTAGTGTTTTGAAAAGTTGAAGAATTCAGCTTGAACTTTAAAATTACTTTAATAGTACTTAGTTATCATAATAGTGAAAGCACAGTACTTTTTGAGCTTCTGCTGAATATGATTATAGGTTATATGAATCAGATGGTGTTATACTGTGTGTATCAAACTGACTTGTTTTGAGTGAACTGACTTTTTGTGTGCTTTTCAATTGGTGAGTTTATGTGTGAATAATCTGATTACTAAGCCCATCTCTCTCTACCGCAAGTATGAAGATGACCTCTGAACTGATAAATAACAAACTAAAAACTCTTACTTACTCTTGTCTTTCCTGCCAGACGCATATTCTTTTGCCTCATTTGTCCACTCGCTGGTCACCCGTCTTGGTTTGTTTGTGTGTGTGTGTGTGTGTGTGTATGACCAAGCTTGTGTGTTTTAGTGATGGATCGAATGCAGGAATGCAATACTGGATGGCGGAAGGGGAGAGGTCGTCATAGCAAGGTATATAAGATAATTTGGTCCTCAGCTTTCCTTTGTACTGTGAGACTCTGTTCCTCCATCCCTCTCCGTCCACCTCCTCATCAAGTTTTGGACCAAGAATTAGGATGGTTGTCACTGTGATGTCTAGCATGCCAACATATCTGCCTGCCCCTGGTGTTATTAACAGCAGTTGGATGTTATTTTTATGGGTTACCCAAGGAAGGATGAGTCTCTTTATGAAATGTAGCTATGAATTTGTTTTGTGGATGTTGTCTCTGTTTGTTTTTTTAAAAAGAATGTGCTCTCTTTTATTTATCGTGCTTGCGTGATCAGGTCATCTTCTACCGGATCGAGAGTGTTTTTAGATCGGCAAAAGGAAGTCAAAAGAGATGGATCCTGGTTTGTTTTCTCATTTCTGTCAGGACTGTTATACAAGAGTGTGTTTTGCTTCCCGCCCTCTATCTTCAGGTTTGTGGGTCGTTTCAAATCTCGCAAGGAACGGGAGGCTGAACTTGGTGCCAAAGCCAAGGAGTTTACCAATGTCTACATCAAGAACTTTGGGGATGATATGGAGGATGAGCAGCTGAAGGAGGTTTTCGACAAATACGGTAAAATGGGACTATATTCACCGGTATAACTTCAAACGTTGATGTGGTCTGACATCCACTTATCTGACCTTTAACCTCTGCAGGTAAAACACTCAGTGTGAAGGTGATGAAAGACCCCACTGGCAAATCCAGAGGCTTTGGGTTTGTTAGTTACGAGAAACATGAGGACGCTAACAAGGTACTTCATGAAAATGTACTAAGTGATTAGTCTGTTTTGGCAATTCTTCTCTGATAATAATAATTTCATCCAAAGGCTGTCGAAGAGGTAAATGGCACCGAACTTAACGGCAAGACTGTGTTTGTGGGCCGGGCCCAGAAGAAGATGGAGCGGCAGGCGGAGCTGAAGAGGAAGTTTGAGCTGCTGAAACAAGAGAGGATCAGTCGTTATCAGGTCTGTAGAGACTAAGCCCTTAATTAATCAAAGAAATCTTAAATTTGAACCTATTAATGTCAAAGAAGCTGCTACATATGTATCATTACTTTCTGTCTTTTGGTTTTAGGGTGTTAATCTTTATATTAAAAACCTGGATGACACCATAGATGATGAGAAACTGCGTAAGGAGTTCTCTCCATTCGGGTCTATTACAAGTGCAAAGGTGAGAACAATCAAACAGATGTTGCAACGCATCACCAATAGAGAACAGATAATGCACTGCAATATGAATATAGCAACAGTGTTGACAATATTGTGTGTTTGAAGTTACCCAAACACAATCTGTCTCTATATTAGGTGATGCTAGAGGAGGGTCGCTCCAAGGGCTTCGGCTTTGTCTGCTTCTCCTCCCCCGAAGAAGCCACCAAGGCCGTGACTGAGATGAACGGACGCATTGTTGGCTCCAAACCCCTCTATGTGGCTCTCGCTCAGCGCAAAGAGGAGCGCAAAGCCCACCTCACCAACCAGTACATGCAGCGTATTGCTGGCATGAGGGCCATGCCGGCTAACGCCATCATTAATCAGTTCCAGCCCACCAGTGGCTACTTCATGCCAGCTGTGCCACAGGTGAGAGAATCAAAGTCTGAGAAGATAGTATGTTTTAAAGTGGCTATAATATTTAATTTTAAAAATATATAACTGTGTGTAGTGTGAAAAGGGATCGCTCCTAGTACAAAGCCACGAATAATTATCAGCTAACTCTACAGTTCCTCTCAGCTCTTTGAAGATTTTTAGCCTGTTAGCTTAGGTTTTTGGAAAAGCTTTAAAATGAACATACTTTATTCAAATTCAGAATGTCAAGAGAGCTATGATGATTCCCAACAACTCCAAGTTTTTTAACAGCATTTCAGGCAAACCTTTGTTTCCATTTTATTTCAGTAAAATGCCACCAATTAAAAATACATTTACATCAGTTTCAAGAGGGTGTGACTTTAATGCCATACATCTATAAATGTTACTTACTTGTATACACCAGGCCCAGAATAGAACTACATACTATGCACCCAATCAGCTGGCCCAAATGCGACCCAACCCCCGATGGCAGCAACAAGGTGGCAGAGGTCAAGGTGATTATGTGGCACTATATGATAGATGCACTATCTTTGATACACTTTCAGTTGCCTAATGTAAATAGTTAACTGTAATGGACCTAGTTAAATGTATACATTTTCAATTAAGTTTTGTATTGCATCCCATTGTTTTAGTCTCTGCTTCTAACACTCCCAGGTGGTTTCCAAGGGATACCCAACTCGCTGCGTCAGCCAGGACCACGCGCCAACCTGAGACACATGAGTCCTGGTGGCAGCACACAGGGCCCACGAGGTGTGTTCACTAATGACAATTGACCAAAATGACCACCTTTAGCTTATTGGCTCTGGCTTAAGAATGTTATTGATCTTACATAAACAGTAGAGGTTGTCCAGACACTGAATTCTGCTCAATTTTGCCTCCTCTCTGCCAGCCTCTGGCCAGGCCATGGCTCCTCGACCCTCAATGGGAGTCTCCGGCCCCCGTGCCATGCCTCCTTACAAATATGCCACTGGGGTCCGTAACCCCAACACCCAGGTGGTGCAACCTATTGCCTTGCAGCAGGTATGGGAAAAGGACCAGTCACATCATCTTGTGTTGTGTTGTGTCTTATAAATCACCCAAACCTACATATAATTCTTATTGTCCTTATCTGTCCTTTCTAGGTTCAGCCAGCTGTGCACGTTCAGGGTCAGGAGCCTCTCACGGCATCCATGCTGGCTGCTGCGCCCCCTCAGGAACAGAAACAGATGCTAGGTAAGAATTCTGTATTATAAGAAATAAACTGTAATGCTTTTAAGTTTTTATTTCGTTGATTCATTCTCAATTTTTTCCCCAAATAGGCGAGCGTCTTTTCCCACTGATTCAGTCCATGCATGCCAACCTGGCAGGAAAGATCACTGGCATGCTGCTGGAGATTGACAATTCTGAACTGCTGCATATGCTGGAGTCTCAAGAATCTCTACGCTCAAAGGTACTTTTACCTCTCTCTCTCTGCCATATTGTCATACTGAAATGTGCGTTGTCCACAGAACATGCTGTGTCATTATTTATGTTTGATTTCATGTATGTACAGGTGGAAGAAGCCGTCGCCGTGCTACAAGCCCACCAGGCAAAGAAAGATGCCACGCAGAAAGTGGGCAGCATGGCTACTACTGCTGCTGCCGCTGCCCCATCCTGAAGACTGTGTGCTGTTTTGAATTTGTATGATAATAGATTATCAGTCAAGCTGTTCATACAAAATTAAGTGTCATAAGCACAATATGTTTTGTGCTAATTATAAAAAAGTAATTGTGTTGTTTCAGGGCACTGAGCAGAGATGGGGAGTGACGCACTACACTGATTGCAAACACCTGACTCCTCTGAAGAATTATGCAAAAATGAAGAAAAAAAATGAAAATATACTTGAACATTTAAAAAAAAAAAAACATTACAGTTCATAATTTTTTTTGTTCTGTAAAACCTTTAAACCACATACCAAAATCAATAATGCAAATGAATGTTAAATGAAGGCCCTTCATTTTGCGGCAAAGGAGAGAAACCTTTTTCGAAAAGGAAAATAATTTTTGTCCTTTTTCTTTGTTTGGAGGTTTTGATTTGAAAGGATGGACTCCTCCATCCTATCATTTTATCATGGATGTGTGGTATTCTCAATAAAGGGATGATATTTTAAGTTGACAAACTGTTGTGTAATGTTAATGCTTTCTTATAACCAACTTTATTCAGTTTTAGTTGTGTGTCTGACAAACTTACCTGTCAGTGTTGCACAGGAAAGAACAGGGTAAATGGCAGAATTGACAGGGCACTGCAAGAGTAGCAAAAACAACCAACAAAAAAATACATCCCGCAAAATTGCTTGTGAATGCTAAAAGCTAATTTGCTAAAGCTAAACTGGATTGCTGGCATAATTGCGTAAGAAATTGAAGTGAGAATAGTTAAGTAAATATGGCTTGAACAAACATGGAAACCAGCTAAACCATTATAAATAGCTTTAACAGAGGGAAAGGGATGAAGGATGCAAAATAAAGAGTAAGAGTAATCTGTGCCACTATTTTTTTACAGCAGTAGTTTACAAAAAGTTATAGTATGTCAGAAAAAGTTTTTTAAAAAAAGCCATAGTATAGCATTTCGAGAAAGTCATAATATAGTATTTCGAAAGAAGTGATAAAAAGTCATAGTGTAGTATGCTGAAAAAAGTGTTAGTATTTCATGTCGAAAAAGTCATAGAATAGTGTGTCTAAAAAGTAATAGTATCAAAAACAGTCATAGTATAGCATGTCAAAAACTTCATGTTATAGCATGTTTAAAAAGTTAAAAAAAAAGTCATGGTACAGCATGTTAAGAAACTCATAATTTAGTAAGTCATACTATAGTATGTAAAAAAAAGTGATAAAGTGATAGTATAGTATGTTGAAAAAGTGATAAAAAGGTCATAGTATAGTATGTCGAAAAAAGGGATAAAAAAAGTCTTGTATACAATGTCAAAAAAAGTTGTAAAAACATCCTAGTATGGTATGTTGAAACAAATGATAAAAAGTCATAGTACAGTATGTCAAAAAAGTGATTAAAAAGTCATGGTATAGTAAGTTGGAAAAAACAATGAAAAGTCATACTACGGTATGTTGAAAAGAGTGATAAAAAGTCATAGTGTAGCATGTTGAAAAAGTCATAAAAAAGTCATAGTAAGTCGAAAAAAGTGAAAAAAAGTCTAAGTATAGAAAGTTGGAAAAAAACAAGAAAAAGTCATACTACAGTATGTTGAAAAGAGTGATAAAAAGTCATAGCATAGTATTTTTAAAAAAGTGATACAAAAGAGATTGTATAGTGTGTCGAAAAAAGGGATTAAAAAATCATAGTGTAGTATGTTGAAAATAATCATAGTATAGGATGTCAAAAAAGAGATAAAAACATCAGCATAGTATTTCAAAAAAAGTTATCAAAAGGCCTTAGTATAGCATGTCCAAAAAGTCATAGTATAGTATGTCAAAAAAGTGATAAAAAAGTCATAGTATAGTATGTCAAAAAAAGTGATAAAAAAGTCATAGTATAGTATTTCAAAAAAAGTGATGAAAAAGGCATAGTAGAGTGTGTTGAAAAAAGTTATAGTATAGCATCTCAAAACAGAGATAAAAAAGTCTAGTATACTATGTCGAAAAAAGTGATAAAAACATCATAGTATAGTATGTCTTAAAAGTCATAGTATAGTAAGTTGGACAAAATTATAAAACAAAGTCATAGTACAGTACGTCAAAAAAAGTGATAAAAATGTCATAGTATAGTATGTTGAAAAAGTCATAGTATAGTAAGTTGGAAAAAATAATAAAAAGTCATACTACAATATGTTGAAAAGAGTGATAAAAAGTCATGGTGTAGCATGTTGAAAAAAGGCATAAAAAGTCATAGTATGTCAAAAAAAGTGATAAAATAGTCATAGTACAGTACGACTGAAAAAGTGATAAAAAGTCACAGTGTAGTAATAATAAAATAAGCATAGTGTAGGATATGGAAAAAAGAGATAAAAAAATCAGCACAGTATTTCAAAAAAAGTGATAGAAAAGTCATAGTATAGCATGTCCAAAAAGTCATACTATAGCATGTCCAAAAAGTCATAGTATAGCATGTCCAAAAAGTCATAGTATAGCATGTCCAAAAAGTCATACTATAGCATGTCCAAAAAGTCATAGTATAGCATGTCCAAAAAGTCATAGTATAGCATGTCCAAAAAGTCATACTATAGCATGTCCAAAAAGTCATAGTATAGCATGTCCAAAAAGTCATACTATAGCATGTCCAAAAAGTCATAGTATAGCATGTCCAAAAAGTCATAGTATAGCATGTCCAAAAAGTCATACTATAGCATGTCCAAAAAGTCATAGTATAGCATGTCCAAAAAGTCAGTCTGGTATGTCAAAAAAAGTGATGAAAAAGGCATAGTAGAGTGTGTTGAAAAAAGTTATACTATAGCATGTCAAAACAGAGATAAAAAAGTCTAGTATACTATGTCGAAAAAAG
>NC_045752.1:14015881-14030187 GCF_008692095.1 Etheostoma spectabile | reverse complement strand
ACATCATAGTATAGTATGTCTTAAAAGTCATAGTATAGTAAGTTGGAAAAAATTATAAAACAAAGTCATAGTATAGTATGTCAAAAGACGTGATAAAAATGTCATAGTATAGTATGTTGAAAAAAGTGATAAAAATGTCATAGTATGGTATGTTGAAAAAGTCATAGTATAGTAAGTTGGAAAAAATAATAAAAAGTCATACTACAGTATGTTGAAAAGAGTGATAAAAAGTCGTGGTCTAGCATGTTGAAAAAAGTCATAAAAAAGTCATAGTATGTCAAAAAAAGTGATAAAATAGTCATAGTACAGTACGACGGAAAAAGTGATGAAAAAGTCATAGTGTAGTACATCGAAAAAAGTGATAAAAAAGTCTTAATATAGAAAGTTGGAAAAAACAATAAAAAGTCCTACTACAGTATGTTGAAAAGAGTGATGAAAAGTCATAGCATAGTATTTCAAAAAAAGTGATAAAAAAGTCATAGTATAGTATGTTGAAAAAGTCATAGTATAGTAAGTTGGAAAAAATAATAAAAAGTCATACAACAATATGTTGAAAAAAGTCATAAAAAGTCAGTATTGTATGTTGAAAGAAGTCATAGTATAGTAAGTCGGAAAAAGTGATTAAAAAAAGCATAGTATATGATGTCAGGAAAGTAATAACAAAGTCATAGTATAGTATGTCAAAAAAAGTGATAAAAAGTCATGGTATAGTATGTCAAAATTGCTTTTTAAAACGTCATAGTATAGATTGTTCGATAAAAGTGATAAAACGCCATACTATATGTCAAAAAATAAGTGGGAAAAATTACATGGTACATACAGTATGTTGAAAAAAATCTATATAGTATGTAGCAAAGAGCATTTATCTTTTTGGGAAAGCTTTTGACAGGAACAAAGCTTTGCTCTTCATTACTATTGAAACTATACACAATGAGATTTGAACATTCAACTTTCTGTCTTCTGGTCACAGCCCTCTAAGCTATTTGAGTTGACAGCCACCTTCATGTTTTCGTCAGATTTGTCTCTTACATTAAGCATATTGGATCTGAAAATTTACTGAAACTCACAAGATTTGATCACTCAATCGCCCAATCATTCTCTTATCACACTAGCTATCTCACCTGACTGCAAATTTTGTTTTGACCTATTTGTCTCTTTCACTTAGCATACACTGGGCCTCATAACTTACTGAAAAATATAAGATTTGATCACTCAACCTTAGAGTTATTTCCTTCTTTATAGAGCTGTGTAGATTGAGTTGTTACTTTATGTTATCACTATTATTATTACTTCAACTTCTTTCAGTTATGCTCTTATCACTCTAAGCTATCCAATCTGTCAGAAAAATTAGTTTTTAGCATATTTGTCTCTTTCACTTAGTATATTTCACCTCAAAACACTGAAGAGTTGAACACTCAACCACTCAAGACTCCTTCAGCTTTTAATCATACTCTTATCAACCTAAGCAACCTAACTTGACACACAAGCTCATGTTTTTTGTCATATTTGTTTCTCACACTAAGTATATGGAAGCGGAAAACTTATGTCGAAAAAGTGATAAAAAGTAATTGTATATTATCTTGAAAAAAAGTGGGAAAAATGTTATATAGTATGTCGAAAAAAAGTGGTTATAAAGTCTTTATAGTGTGTTGCAAAGTGCATTTTTGCCATCTAAAGAACTGGTTGGGAAAGAGACTGACAGGAACAAAACCTCTCTCTTTGTTCCTTTAAAGTAGATCTTGAAACTAATCACACCATAAGATTTGAACACTCAACCTTTAGACTTGTAAGCATTAGCTTATTACCCTAAGCTACGTACCTTAACACCCAAGTGATTGTTTTTGTCATATTTGTCTCTTACATTAAGCATATTGGGCCGAAAACTTAATGGAACTCACAAGATTTGATCACTCAATCTTCAGTCTTCCAAACAGCCTCTTATCCCTCTAAGCTATCTGACCTAAGTGCAAGCCTGCTTTTGTCTCTTTCACTTAGTATATTTTGGACTTCAACACACATAACAATTGATCATTCAATCTTCTGTCTTCCAATTCTACTCTTAATACACTCTAAGCTATTTCATATGACAGAAAACTTTTATTTTGGCATATTTGTCTCTTTTACTTAGTAGGCTGCGACTTAAAACTTACAAAAACACTGATGATTTGAATACTCAACCTTCCAATCATACTCTTCAATTCAATTCAATTCAATTTAATCTATAGTGTGAAATCATGACAAGAGTTATCTCACTGGCACTTTGAGATTTCAATTCAAATGTAAAGGGCATTATAAATAAAATGTATTATTATGATATTACTTTACAGATAGGGTAGGTCTAGAACACACTCTATAATTTACAAAGACCAAACAATTCCAGTAATTCCCCCAAGAGCATGCATTTAGTGCGACAGTTGCGAGGAATTGACGCAGCAGAACATAGCAGGGCACTGCAGAGTGTAGCAGGGTGCAGGGCACAGCAGGGTGTGGAGCCGGAACATCGGGATAGCTGCAACCATGATTTCGGTGCCACCCTAATCCAAGGAAACATGCTGGGTGAAAAAAGACATAAGGATTCCGGGGAATAAACGTTAATAATTTGTTAAAGTTAGTAACAAGCATTTCTGGTACAAGGATGCACACAGATGGAAAGAGAGAGGAGAGAAAAGCTCAGTGTAATGTCGGAAAAGTAAAAGTATAGTATGTCAAGAAAAGTGATAAAAAAGTCCTAGTATAGTATGTGGAAAAGTCCTAGTATAGTATGACAAAAAAGGTGATAAAAAAGTAATTGTAAAGCATGTCAAAAAAGTCATAGTATAGTATGTCAAAGAAGGGATAAAAAAGTCATAGTATATGTGTATGTAAAAAAAAAAAAGGGCACAATACAGTGGGGCTCGAAAGTTTGGGCACCCCAGGTAAACATTTGTATTTATGTGCATAAAGAAGCCAAGAAAAGATTGAAAAAGTCTCCAAAAGACATCTTATGACAGATTAGACATTTGTATAATATGTCACAAAAAGTTAGATTTTATTCCATCATTTACACTTTCAAAATAACAGAAAACAAGAAAATGGCGTCTGTAAAAGTTTGGGCACCTTGCAGAGTTGATACCTTGTACTGCCCTCTAGTGGAAAGTATCACATCTTTTAAACGCTTCTATTACACGGGACCGCATGAGACGGGACGGATGACATGGGACGCTCCAGGCTGCATCCATAAACTCTTGCATGACACGGGACCGCATGAGACGGGAGGGATGACATGGGACGCTCCAGGCTGGAACGGATGACATGGGACGCTCCAGGCTGGAACGGATGACATGGGACGCTCCAGGCTAAATCCATATACTCTTGACGCTTCTTGTAGCCAGACAAGAGTCTTTCAATTCTTGTTTGAGGTATCTTCGCCCATTCTTCCTTACAAAATAGTCTAGTAACGTTTAGGTTATTTTCATGGTAAACACAATAATCTTACATTTCAGCGCTTGCGCTTTGATGTGAATGTTGATAACCTAAGTCACAGTATAGCATATCGAAAAAAGGTGTTAGTACAGTATGTTGAAAAAGGTAATAAAAAGTGAGAATGTCAAAAAAGTGATAAAAAAGTCATAGCATAGTATGACAAATAAGTCAAAGTATTGTATGTTAAAAAAGTGATTAAAAAGTCACAGTACAGTATGTCGAATAAAGTGATAAAAAAGTCATAGTAAAGTATGCGAAAAAAGTGCTTATGTACTCATAGTGTAGTATGTTGAAAAAACAGAAAGAAGTCATTGTATAGCATTTTGAAAAAAGTCATAGTATAGTATGTCAAAAAAAAGTGGGGAAAATGTATCAAATGTAAAAAAATATTCAATAAAAGTCTTATGTCAAAAAAATGATAAAAAAGTCATAGTGTAGCGTGTCGAAAAAAATCTTTAAAAAAGTCATAGTATAGTAGGTCAAAAAAAGTGAAGTTATAACTTGTCAAAAAAGTAAAGGAATAGTATGCCGAAAATAATCGTTAAATAAATTATAGTATAGTATGTCGAAAAAAGTGAAAAAAATGTCATACAATAGTAGAAAAGAAAAAAAAATGTTAAAAAACTAATAGTACAGTATGTTAAAAAAGTGACAAAAAAGTGATGGCATAGCATATCGACAAAAGCAAAAGTACAGTATGTTGAAAAAAGTAATAAAGAAGTGGGAATGTCAAAAAAGTGATAAAAAAGTCATAGTATTGTATGACAAATAAGTCAAAGTACTGTATGGTAAAAAAGTGATTAAACAGTCATAGTATAGTATGTCGAATAAAGTGATAAAAAAGTCATGTATGACAAAAGAGTGATAAAAAGTCATATTATAGTTTGAAAAAAGTAATAGTACAGTATGTCGAAATGAGTCACAGTGTAGCATGTCGAAAAAAGAGGTAAAAAAAGTCCTTGTAGAGTATGTCGAAAAAAAGTCATAAAAAGTCATGGTATGGTATGCCGAAAAAAGTGATAAAAAAAGTCATAGTGGGCTATATATAACATGTCGAAAAAAGTGATAAAAAGTAATTGTGGTATGACGAAAAAAGTCATGGTAAATGACAAATGTAACAAAAAGTCACAATACACTCCTACTATAAACGCAGAAAAAACACTGAATTTAAACTGTGTTAAACTTTAATTATTATATTATTAAAAAACGTGAAATTAAAGTGATTACAGCTTCCTCCAACAGGTGTCGCTAGAGAGAATGTGGTTGGGAGGCGGACTTCATCCTCACTGCACCAATGACACGCTGAAGGGGTCAAAGTTGAAGGGTTAAATCCAATATGGCGGCTAACAAACGAGTGTTGTATGTTGGTAAGTATGCTACTTTTTAATTTAAAAAATACATTAAAGGTCAATTGTTTCAGTATATATAGCTAGCGTTTTAAGGACATTACTTTATAAATAATTAAATTAGACACAACTACATATGTAGAGCGTGCACATATCATGTAAAAGCCGGTAACACACGAAAGCGTCACCTCAACAAACTTCGCTTTTTTTAAAACGTTGCACAGTTTACCAGACGCTATAAGTAAAGTCCGTCGTGTCAGGTGAATTCTGAATACATGGAATAAAATAATAAAACAATCCTTTATCCTCAGGAACTCAGGACTCCAGTGGTTCTTTATTGTGTCTTGAACGTAGCACGTAAACTTGCTCCGTTATCCTCTCCTCTAAATATCGTTACAAACAAATATTTCTTCATGGTTAAATTTAAATATTAAGCGACCTGTCAATAACCTACTGTTCATAAGCTCAGTGTCAGTACGGTGTGTTTCTGTCAGGTGGCCTGGCAGAGGAGGTGGACGAGAAGGTGTTACATGCAGCTTTTATTCCGTTTGGAGACATCACTGACATCCAGATACCATTAGACTATGAAACAGGTAAGACCTGAAGTTTGCTATTAACTGTGATAGCAACATCACTGTGAGTATGATAAGTATTAAGCTGTATTAATGTTTTATTTCTGTTTTCAGAAAAGCATAGAGGATTTGCGTTCATTGAGTTTGAATTGGGAGAGGTATGTACTGGTTACAGACAGTGCTGAAATACACACTAAAAAAATGCAATATTGTGATATGAACCCAATAAGACAATACTCTGTATGGGAATCTTAATGCATTAATATTTTAAATGAATTAACATAAATATTATAGTCTGAATAAGCCTAATTCAGGGTGTAGTTGCATTATTTTAATAACATTAACATTTTGTATTTATTTATTTAAACAAACCAATTAGCAAAGGTGCAAAACATTGGTCTAGGTGACAATATACAGAAAAGTACACTACACATACTGAAGAAGGCACAGTGCACCTTTTCCACAATCCTTCCTTGTGATCAAATGTTTCACACCAAAACAAAGAGGAAAAACGGGAAGGAAGGAGAACCATCAAAAACACAACAGCAAGAATGATGTCTGCAGCTCACAAACAAGACACACAGCCACACACAAAAACGAGGCATTGACAGGGAGATCGGCATAAGACAAAAGGGACCAAACACAAGCACAGATAGAAGCAAGAAGGCTGTAGCACCGGTCTACAGCATGGACTTCAAGGATTTGGCAATGAAAAAACATTGACAAAAAACATTGACAATAACAGGTACAGTATCATTAAGCAGGGCAGATAAGGGTGTAGTTGCATTATTTAGAGATGTTGAACATCCCTTAACTTTGCAACACACTGACACTGTTATCCATCTGCTTGCTGATGGAATCTACTTTTATGTACAGCCATAAAACATAAAATGCACTTATTGTGTACTATAATAGCAACACAAGAGCTATTGTTTTTGATGTGTAAGAGGTGATTTGGTCTATGGTGAATTCAGTGTGAACATGGATGGTAATTGACATATAGTTGGGACTTTGATGGTAAATGTTTCTGTGCTCATAATCTTTATGGCCTTTGTCTTCTGTAGGATGCTGCAGCAGCTATTGATAACATGGTAAGTGGATCCCATTGCTCCACATTAATGTCAGTGAAGTTTTATTTATTTTTCTGAGAACTAGCTGTTGTGAGTTTACCCACACAAAATGATGAGTTTAGGGTTTTGATATTGATGTTTTTTTTTCTCTTTTCCTGCTAGAATGAGTCTGAGCTTTTTGGACGGACAATCCGGGTCAACACCGCCAAGCCCATGAGAATCAAGGAAGGTTCTTCTCGACCAGGTGATTGATAAAAACCTCTTTATAGAAGCCTTTACCTAGACAGTAGTTTAAAGCCTCTGTTTGGATTTAAACTCTGCTTTTCTGTCAGTGTGGTCGGACGATGACTGGCTGAAGAAGTTCTCAGGAAAGACCACAGAGGAGGCTGAGGGGGAAGCAGCGGCTGGAGAGACAACCAACACAGCAACAGAGGAGGTGAAATGGCTTTCTCTCTAAAGTGCGTTGGTGACTCTGACTCTTAAACTATGTCAAGACAGTGACCGAAGTATGATGTGTTGTTGCAGGCTGAGCCCCCGGCTAAAAAGGGAAGAGTTAATCCTCAGGTCTACATGGACATCAAGATTGGAAACAAGGCAGCAGGGAGACTACGCTTCCTCCTTCGGGCTGACATTGTTCCCATGACAGCAGGTGTGTGTGCTGTAGGGCTTTCCCCATCACATCTTTGTCAAAAATATATATACTGTAGCTGCACAATGTTTGGGTTGCATGCATACATAATTGACAATAAAATTAATTATACAGGGGTAAAACAAAACCACAAGTGCTTAATTATATATTCCCCTTAAAAAAAAACTAAAAAACATTCAGTTGGCATATAGTAACATCAACATTTTTTCTTACATCCTATATAGAGAATTTCCGCTGCCTGTGCACACATGAGAAAGGATTTGGCTTCAAGGGCAGCAGCTTTCATCGCATCATCCCTCAGTTTATGTGCCAAGGAGGTGACTTCACCAACCACAACGGCACTGGTGGCAAATCCATCTACGGTCGGAAGTTTGATGATGAAAACTTTGTCCTCAAGCACACCGCGCCAGGTGAGGAATTTTGCAAGGAGCTCATGGAGTGTGTGTTGGTGGTCTCTAGGTAAATGAGCATCATGGTTTACGTTTATTAGCAGTTCCCATGGATAACTGGCCAAACGTTCTCTCTCGTGCTCACAGGGCAGCTCTCCATGGCCAACTCCGGGCCAAACACTAACGGCTCTCAGTTCTTCATCACTAATGACAAAACAGACTGGCTGGATGGCAAACATGTGGTGTTTGGAGATCTGGTGGAGGGGATGGATGTTCTCCGTGCAATGGAGGTAAGGGATAAAATGGTTGACTGAGACCCCAATATATTGGGGGGGGGGGGGGGGGGGTGGTAACCCTAACCCTAACCCTGACAAGGTACACCTGTGGAGTGAACCTCATTTCAGGTGACTACCTCATGAAGCTCATTGAGAGAACATCAAGGCTTTGCAGCGCTATCAAAAAAGCAAAGGATGGCTACTTTGAAGAATCTAGAATATAAGACATGTTTTCAGTTATTCCACCCTTTTTTGTTAAGTACATAATTCCACATGTGTTCATTCATAGTTTTGATGCCTTCAGTAAGAATCTACAATATAAATAGTCATAAAAATAAAGTAAACGCATTGAATGAGAAGGTGTGTCCAAACTTTTGACCTGTACTACTGTTGCAGGTCTCAATTTCACAATATAATAAAGGGTAATAATAAAAGCGTAGAATCTCTCACAGCAAAAAAGCACTCTCATAATTATAGTTATTACCCGATTTGGTCTTTAACTATATACATCACTATTTCCTGCTCACTTTTCTTCTCACAGCAGAAACCCAAATTAGCAAACTGTTGAAAATTGGCACTGGAATCTGCTGGTTTACTAAATGTTGTTGTTGTTGTTATTATTATTATTATTATTATTAAGTTGCAAAAATAGCAAGTTAATATTGGTGATCATACTGTTCATGTTTTTTAGATTGTAATTGTACCCATAAACGTGGAACTCAAACATCTATCTTGGCCTAATGTTCTTTTGATATTAGTTGCTCATATTATAGTAAAAGCTTGCAAAAGTTAAAAACAATCCCACTGAATTAAAAGTAACTGCTGTATCTTTTAAATGTTTTCTTTCTGCAGGCTCAGGGAAATAAAGACGGCAAGCCCAAGCAGAAAGTCATCATCTCTGACTGTGGAGAATATGTTTGAACAAAAAAGAATTGTGTGCTTGGATGTGTATGTATCATATGTGTCTATGGAGCCAGTGAATGTCGGAGTGTGTTCATGGTCTTTTGTACTTTGAGCCCACATCATCTGCCATGTAAATATTTCAATAAACTTGTTTTTGTTTTATAAAGAAACCACTGCTTGGTGTCTATAACATTTGTACAAATAAATGTCACATTGATCAGCTGATTGTTGACTAATCCCTTTATAGCTGTAAACTACCTTATTGCACATATTTTCTTAATTATTTTTGAACTTTTTTAGCAACACGCTCAGTCATTGTTAAAACAAATCTGAGTATGGGTCAAATTGGTACACAAAAAAAAAAATCAAGCAAGCTAAAATAAGTATTATTGGCACAGAAATGAGAAAGAATTATGACTTAAAAAGTCAAACATGTCCAGGCACTTTACAAAAAGTGATAAAAGACCTTTAATTAACAGGTTAAAACATTATACCACTATAATAATAAACGTTAAATTGGACAAACGACTGTTTAGAGCCGTGGAGCTGCCACACCTGAGCAGGTTGAGCGGAGAGAAGACATGGCAGGCCAACAACTCCACCCCCTCCGCTCTCTGTTGAGAAATCTACTGAGGTTCTCATCGGTGGGGTTAATCCAGAACCCGCTCAGTCACTGAACTGCAACAGCTGCGTTTAAACTGTAAGTAATACAATCGATATATAAACTACTGAATAATAACACGAACTTGTTTGGATTCCGCTGATTTAGTAGGTCTTAGACGTGTGTATTTCGGATACGCGCAATTGCGCATGGAATGTACAAACTGTAAAGAGTTTACCGTAGTCGTTGGGAAGTGAATGGCTGATTGAATACGAGTTCTCGGACTGTGTCTCAGTATAGCGACGAATTAAAAGGTCTCTGCTAGGATACTAATAAAGTCTCTTGTTAAATACAAGTTTTAGGGAGCTTTTATGTCATTATTTTGGGTCTTTTAAAAAAAAACATAATTTACGTTCAAGATAAACACGTGAATGTATCTGTTCATAACCCAGTTCCACCTCGGTTTTTTTTTTCTTCTATATCTGTAAAATGACTGTTTTCTTCTTGTCTCTGGCTGTTAGATACCTGAGTTGTGTCTGTGCCGTTTCAGCTGAAAAAAACTTCCCTCTGTCTTCCATCAGCAGGAAGAGAAGACAGCCTGTGGACAAACCTCGTCATGAACTGGGCATTCCTCCAGAGCCTCCTCAGTGGGGTGAACAAGTACTCCACAGCTTTCGGCCGAGTGTGGCTCTCTATTGTTTTCCTCTTCAGGGTCATGGTGTTTGTGGTGGCGGCAGAGAAGGTATGGGGTGACGAACAGAAAGACTTCAAATGCAACACGGCTCAACCCGGGTGCCATAATGTCTGCTATGACCACTTCTTCCCCGTCTCCCATGTCCGGCTGTGGGCCCTGCAGCTCATCTTTGTCACTTGCCCCTCTCTTCTGGTGGTGATGCATGTAGCC
This sequence comes from Etheostoma spectabile, assembly GCF_008692095.1. Lineage (NCBI taxonomy): Eukaryota > Metazoa > Chordata > Actinopteri > Perciformes > Percidae > Etheostoma > Etheostoma spectabile. Next base: position 14,020,016 of record NC_045752.1, on the reverse strand, counting down.
TACAGGGACGACAGGGAAAGGAAACATCGGCTTAAGTTTGGCGAGAATTGTAACCGTCTCTACGTGAACACCGCCAAGAAGCGCGGAGGCCTGTGGTGGACCTACGTCCTCACTTTGGTCTTTAAAATACTTGTGGACGCCACCTTTGTCTACCTCGTGTACCACATCTACGAAGGCTACAACTTCCCTTCTCTCATCAAGTGTGAACAGGTGCCGTGTCCCAACAAGGTGGACTGCTTCATCGCTCGGCCCACTGAGAAACGCATCTTCACCATCTTCATGGTGGTCACCAGCCTGGCCTGCATTCTCCTCTCCATTTTTGAAATTGTCTACCTGGTTGGTAAAAAATGCAAGGAATGTATCATCTCGTCACATAACTCTCACCACACCATGACCAACACGATGTCCAGTGGAAGCAACCTGATGGAGTCAGACACTCTAAAGGTGCCTGGCAAAACCACCCTTGAAACGCCGGCTCCTTCATACAGCCTCGTTACATCTTGAGATGCTGGGAATAAAGACAAAGAATTAATGAAAAACTATGTCTTTGGAAAGGAAATATGCTTTTCCTCTCTCTACAAGCACTTCCTTACAAGCAGAAATGTATTTGTTCAGAGATAGAACTACAATGGAGGTAGTTCTTTACTGTTTTTGTGTCTACCCTCAGAAAACGTGAAATTCTAGATTACCAGACATTTGTCATTAATCTGGAATGTGGTCACTGTTGTGGGTTTGGGTCAGAGTGTTCACAGAGATATTTTTCAGATGGGATTCTACAGCCCTTGCAAAGAAAATCAAGTCTGTGTAATTTAGATTTAGCCTTGAGACCGATTACATGAGTCACTCCATGGTTTGGACATATTTTTACAAACACGTGGTTTTCTGTGTAAAGTTTTCCTTCTACTCAGTGCCAAACCCACGAAATGTTTAGTTCAAGCTGTACTGCGTCTTTTACCTTCCATTCATATGACTCTTTGTGAATACTGTTTTTTATGTAATTTTAAAAAATGTTTGAAAGATTGTGCTGTTGTGCGAGTTAATGTTCTGACCTGTTTAAACTGCTTCCTGTACAAAGGCTGTAGATAGCAATGAAGTCAAAATGCAATATGTTGTAAACACAGCTGGCAATAATATCAGGATGTGCATATTTCAGTTTTAAGTGTTAATATTTTTCATTAAAGAAATTGTTTAGAAAATGTTTGTTTTTTTTCTCTATAAGATGAAGAAAAACAATTTAGAGAGGTCCATACACAGAACTGCATTCAATTCACAACAAGTGCTGTAACAGTTACACAATATGTCTTAGCATAGGAAATATACTAAAGAACAATGTAAACCACCCAGGACTTGTGTCAGTTGATTGACTTTCGTACTTCAACTTTTTTCCATGCGTTTCATAAAGCCCTCCCTCCCCATGGCACACATATTACGCCGTTGCTAGGCGCAGTGCCCCATTGTTTATGTAGATTGGCACGTTGAGGAAGGCAGAGGAGGAGTCTCGCACTTCAAATGATCTGTCTGAGCTTGCAGATGTGGACCCACCCAGGCAAGGAATTTGTCAGTGCGTGCAGCCCCTGAACCGATATTTTCAGTATTTGCTTGGCAACGTGCGATAAGAGTGATGTAGTGAGAGTAACATCTTCTTTTCTTGCTCTCTCCTTCTGGTATACGGCCTGTCAGATATTTTCAGTTTGCTCGGCTGAGGTTTTGAGATATCTGCCTTTGAAACATGCTGCCACCTAATAGAATAATTATAGCTTGTGCTGCTCAGAGTAATAAGGAATGACATCTTAAAAAGCCAAACAGTAAAGTGTATTTTCCACTTCACTGTTAACAGAAGTCATTGGAACAATTAACATCTATTTCAGTAAACAGTAGTTCCGATGAACTTTATAACAAAAGAGGCCTGTGGAATATCATGGTAACTAGGGCACTGTTTTTCGAGGAAAGACAAGCTGCTGCTGCTGCTAGAATGTCGTTTTTCACCTCTACTATATTAGGGTGCCATTCAGATAAGTCACAGAGGGCTACCTGGATCCACAAGGAGGAAACTTTTTGTGGGTGAGTTGAGACTCAAGAGATCATCATTGTCAACCCATCCATGTAATATCCAAGTACACAGTAGGGATGAAATGTTTCTTTCTCCTGGGGCCAGTGGTGCTTAAATTAAAGCTCTTAAGTGTTGCATCAAACATTATAAAGTGTAGTGAGCTCTGAAAATATAAGCAAGTTTTCTCTTTGTTGTTATTGTTTGCCCAGCCTGGGTGGTTCTGTAACTGAGCCAACAATCCCTCCCCTCACGAGATCCTCCCAACTCTTGTCGGCTAGTCCCTCTCTTTTTGTTCCAGCCTTCTCTCCGCTGGTACATTTCCTTCCTGTGACAAGTTATGTGTTTTTCCTGTTTGTGTTGGTCCGTCTTGTCGAGACTTACATCACAGGGAGCATTCCTCCAGGTGTGTCCAGGCAGACCGCCTCAACCAGTTCTTCATCTGGAGCCATAAAGCAACTGTTCTTTCCCCTCGCCCCTCTACAAATTAATTATTGTCAGCTGAACTGCTCTGATTTAATGCTGCGAGTACAGATGTTGTGTTCACATGCCCAAGCTTTATGCTACAGATGAACGATTGACGAACATTTAATGAACAGCTGCAGTTGATACTTGATTTGTTAATTTTCTGAGAGTTTTCTCATGGCTGCAAGACTTTGAGATTAAGTGTTTAATTTAGAGAAGCCAGAACTATAATATTCCCTTTATGGTTATACTTTTCACTCCTGGCCTTAGACAAATTCTGCCTTTTTGTTATCATAGAAAGTGCTAATTATTTGTACACTGATGAAAATATGAGTACCTCATGTTCTGGCTGGGTACCAGACAACTACATTTACTGTCCACATCTCAGATTTCCAAATCATGTTTAGACATTTTAACGAAGTTAAAAACAAGACATTTCATCCTAATTATCAGAATACCTAATTTGCAATGTATGCATTGGCATTTCAACAGCTTTTATATCCACAGCTTATAAATTACAGTTTTAGAACAATTTTTTTTCTTTATCATCCTTTTACAATGTTAAACTCAGTTGTGAGCAATTACTATTGGGAGCTTGAAAGAAAAGCCCATTAAGACATTGTATTTGATTGAGCAATACAAATACCTCTGACTTGACTTAAAACTTGTGAAACATGAGTCTTTTATCAAGTTATATAATGTACACACAGGATTCACTAGCTCTGAACACAGGCAAGAACGAGCAGGCTCTGGCACAGCTAAACAAGCTGATATTTGATCTTACATTTTTCTGCAAACACTTCTAATGATGGGCTGTTTTCCCTTCAGAACAGAAACACAGTAAAGATGTTTGTCTGGTAAATCTTATCTGTAAAGTGTAAGAAAATAAATAAGTTTGGTCATAAAAGCAGGTTTATGGTGAAGTGGAGATAAAAGCTCATGATCTAATGAGGGAGAACTTAAAAGGGCAGGGCTTAAACGAGAAGGAATTAATTAATAGTGCAGGAAAATAAAAAGGAACAGGAACATTGTATATTTATTCTGGCTGCATGACAACAAATTCACTCTGGTGTGATCTCCCCACTCCTCTCTACCAGCCCTTTTTCAAAGACCAACCTCCTCATAAAGACACTCCTCATACTTTTGAAAACGTGTGACAAGACGAGGCTAAGGACATCCTACACCAACAAAAAAAAATCATTCACCTTAGGGTGTGTCTGCTCCGTACCTGTACAAAGATGAAAGAACAAAACGTGTTGGGACAGGGAGACAGCACTTTCTGAAAACATGAAACATAAAAACAATGAACATGAATCTCAAAACCTTTTAAAAGCACACAAAGACCCCTTAGAGGGCGCTTTGCCTCATTAACCCTGTCTGAGAAGACATGGACCCTGTGTCATCTGAAATCAACAAGGCTCCGATTGATCTGGTTTCAAACTGTCAATGTGTTGGCTTATCTCCAAATCCTACTCAAAATCCCTGGAGATGGTTTCTGTGATAACTGTTATGCAAAAATATTTGGTTTGCCACTTAACACTTGGGTCTGAGTGAGAGAGAAAAAAGGAGCAAGAGAGAGAGAGAGAGAGAGAGAGAGAGAGAGAGAGAGAGAGAGAGAGAGAG
>NC_045752.1:14008967-14015866 GCF_008692095.1 Etheostoma spectabile | reverse complement strand
GAGAGAGAGAGAGAGAGAGAGAGAGACCGACATCTAGGGTAGCTCCAGTCATTCTTCTTTAACCACACCCACAGGCGCATTTCTCAACAGTGCGCTTCTCTACCTGTTTAAGGGAACCAAAAATGTGCGTTAAAGGACTAAAACGACATTAAAGCGGCAAGAAATTCAGCGGAAATACATGTAAACGCCTGTCTTTCAACTAGTAATGGACTAATACTTCTTTTGGTAAGTGCAAAAAAAAACTCTCTATAATTAACTTTGGATGGGTCTAAGATGAGTTCAGCTTCGTGAAGTTCGCGTTTAAGCCAATTGGAAATGAGTTTCCTTTTATACAGCAGTCTATGAAACGATAAATAATGTCCGATGGTTGTAGAATGGTCTCATGTCGCTAAAGAGCCAACCCTGTCAATAAAATATGTCTAGCCTAAATAACGTGTTCACTTTGTGCGTAAAAGGCTGAAATGCGCTTTATATGAACACATACACAACAGAAGGATGACCGTATTTACTGTTTCTTAAATCAATATTTGTCTAAACGTTGTAAAGTAGGCATACTGCTTTCTGAAATACCTAATAAATACTACTAAACTCCGAGTATGTTAATAACTTTGGTCCAACTTGTTTCCTTCATGGACGCTTGAGGCCTACTCCTAACTGTTATTATTGTCAGTAGTTGTTTCTGGTAGGGTTGATAAATGAGGCCTGTTGGAGATGTTTTGTCATTAAATCAGCTTTGGAAGACAAATATATATATATTTTTAAGTCAGAATGAAAGCTTATGCGTGATTTAAGCCACTTGGATTAGCTAAGTGAGACACCACCACCAGAGTGAAAGCAGAATACTCCATGCTGCCAATTAAAATATGTTCACATGTTCTTCATTCTGCCTTCCTTCAGGTTTGAAGATAAACTACTATCAGCAGGAGAGGATTTCCAGAGAAGAGGTATTTGACTGCCAGCCAAGGACATGGACTGGAAGACCTTCCAAGCCCTCCTTAGTGGGGTGAACAAATACTCCACAGCGTTCGGGCGTATTTGGTTGTCTGTGGTGTTTGTGTTCAGGGTGATGGTTTACGTGGTGGCAGCGGAGCGAGTGTGGGGTGACGAGCAGAAGGACTTTGACTGCAACACCAAGCAGCCTGGCTGCGCCAACGTCTGCTACGACCACTACTTTCCCATCTCCCATATCCGCCTGTGGGCCCTGCAGCTCATCTTTGTCACCTGCCCGTCCTTCATGGTGGTCATGCACGTGGCTTACCGTGACGACCGCGAGCGCAAGTACAAAGCAAAGTTTGGAGACAATAACAAGCTGTACAACAACACGGGCAAGAAACACGGCGGCTTGTGGTGGACCTATCTGATCAGCCTCTTCGTAAAGACAGGCATCGAAGTCGGCTTCCTCTACATCCTCCACCACATCTACGACAGCTTCTACCTGCCGAGGCTGGTCAAGTGCAGTGTGTCTCCTTGCCCCAACGTGGTGGACTGCTACATCGGCCACCCCACCGAGAAGAAGGTCTTCAGCTACTTCATGGTCGGAGCTTCGGGCCTTTGCATTGTCCTGAACATCTGTGAGATCATTTATCTTGTCTCCAAGCGCATCGCGCGAATTGTAAACAAGATCAAAAGGCCCAATCGCAACAACACTGTGCGTCACAACGACTACAATGACGAGCCCTTTGACAACTGCATCGACACTATGCCAACGCGGAGCCAAAAGGAAAAGCCTCCATCCTTTAGAAGTGCAGTCATGTCTTCAAACAGGCCATCTGGACTCAAACTTGAAGAGAAGATACGAGCCTCTGCTCCTAATCTGTCAATTTCGTGAGTCAAAGATCAGGCTGAAATCAAGAGATCAGCAGTGCCTGAGCTATTACCCATTGACAATCCTCAGAAAACAGAGTCAGAACTATGAGCCAAATATCTGTATGAGTCAGACCCTGGAAGTTGAGTCATCAGTACTGGAATCATTCCGTGGGCCCCCTGTGTCCACATTTCAGACTCTTTCTTTTTAGTGAGGCCAATCACTTTGGTTTCCAAGTCAACATCCACAATATTTACAAATCAGCTAGAGCCAAATTGATTTGGTAGTAACTGTTTTTCTTTTTTTAAATACAATAAAGGTCTGTGTGCCTTTTCAACTTTACCCCTTCACCTATTTTAAAACATTCCTGTAAGGTTACTCTACTCTCTTTCTTCTGATTGGAGTTTTGACATGGGAGGGAAAGGAAATGAACAAGGAAGCAGGACACTCCCGGGAGAGGTATTCCCCCTATCTGCCAGTGAATACAGTGCTGTGTCGGGGTGCACTGTTGTCATTGAATTGTTTTCATTTATTTTAGTGATCTCATTTTATTTAACTGAACTGAAATTGCTTTATCTTCACAGGGCATCGGTCCTGATGACATTGAAAAATGGTAAACAGAGTGTGGACACTCCAAAGTCATAGAGTAATGGCTAAGTAGTACTTGAAGGTGCGTATACTGGCCAAGACAAAAATGTTTTTACATTTATTTTTTTCAGGTGAGCAACAAAACGTATATATTATTGGTATATTTCTTAATCTAAAGCCTCTGTGGACATAAGCTCGGTCTCAGGTTTATGCTGCACTGTTATCTGCCGTACGTAGACTGTGTGTTTTGACGTGCTTGTACACAAACTCGCCTCATCCAAGACCACTGTTGATTTTAATAAGGCAAAAGGAATGCTGCTGTTTAATTCTGTGTTGGTAGAGCTGCAGCACAAAAGCGGTAGAAGGTTGGACAGATGGCTCATTGAACTACATCACGTATTTTTGCGAGTCCCTAAACACAACTGTGGACATCAGATGGAAATGTAATTTATGCACTTTTTTTAACAAATTTTTACAAAATTTAATAAAGTTTATTGAATGTGTTTCTGTTTGCTGTTTTAACAGTAAGGGCAGCTAATGCCTTATGTTAATTTCATTTCTGGAATAGTGTTTCTATTTACGCATGTGGGACAAACACGTTTTCTCCGAGGATACCATCTGATCATTATTATTTAAGGAGCTGAATTTTTCATCAAGAAATGGCCTTTTCCTGCCTCTGATAGATATGATCTGCTTCTAAGTGTTGCGGAGGGCGTCAGTGAGAATATCAGTCTGCCTGTCAGACTTGTCAGTCAGGTTTTAACAAGGTGCAGCAAAGAAACGGCTATTTCTTTACTATGAATCATTTCCGCAACAAACTGCAAAATCACCATTGAGCCTGTGGATTCATCACACTGCTGTTCATTTAATTTAATTTTTTTTAAATAATATAAGCAGCACATTTTATTTTTAAAATTGTATTTATTTTTAAAATTCACAATTTAGTTGAATATTTACATGTTGGATTTGAAGAGATCTATTTTAAAATAAATACACAGCACATCAATATTTTTTTAACAAGCCAGTACAATGCCCAAGTTCAAAAGAACTTAAAAGTTTCCAGACTCCCTATATAGAGAGTTAATTTGAAGAAAGTGATCACTCATACATCAACAGCAAGTTTGTCCATATCTAGGACATTTTGACTGGTTCATTTCATTATTATAAACCCACTGCCCAGAAAGGAACACAAGCACACTATTTAAAAACTGGTGAAGGCATGGAATTAGATAAGTATGATCTGTATGATTAGACTGACTTTACATAAGGCACTGTTCAGACTATGCTATCATGTAGTGAATCAGGTATTTTATGCTAAGCAGAGGGAGGAGTCAGTAGTACCACCTAAACCTTAAAGTAATATTCTCATACTGGGACAGGATGAATCAAACTAAAATGAGAATAGGGAGAATAGAACATACAGAGGATGATGGCTCCATGTTGCATGGTTGTGCTGCAGTGGATAGTCTGCGAAAGAGCCTGTGGTTTGGCTTTTGTCTACAGCTTGCAGGTGGCCTGCGCCACTTTGGAGTTGGTCTTTCTGTTTAGGGTTCGACAGATGAAAGCTCCAGCATCTATCAGCTTTGAGAGGTCCACTCCCTGAGATGAGGACAGAAAGTCAGAGGGTCAAAGCTGAGAGAGCTGACATCGTACACAATAATTGGAACTGCAAACTAGTTTATGATGGGGTGGACCGGAACAGTCTGCAAAGCTGTTGCATATAATTCATGAAAGATCGGTCTTCCTCATCAGAAAATAAATAAGAAAAAGAACATAAATCTAAAAAAAAATAGGGCACAAAAAAGCAAGAGCAGCATGTTTAATCTCTACTAAAAATAACCAAAAGACAGGGGAGGCTAAAGAGAAACACAAACTTACTGTTTGAATCCCAAGTCCATGCAGCATATAGACTACATCTTCAGTAGCAACATTCCCAGAAGCCCCCTGGGCATAGGGACAGCCACCCAGTCCAGCTACTGACGAGTCAACCACACTGATTCCCATCTGCAAAACACAGAACATCTGAACCTTGACACTGACTGAAGTTTACACAACATCAACAAAAGATTACCTACATAGACAAGATATTTACAAATAACATTAAAATAAAAAGAACCAGGTCTGACCTGTAAGGCTACAAGGATGTTAGCAAGGGCCTGGCCGTAGGTATCGTGGCAGTGCACTGCCAAGGCATTAACTGGCACCTCTCTGCTCACCGCCTCTAGCATTTTAGTCATGCTACCTGGAGTCCCCACTCCAATAGTGTCACCCAGAGAGATCTCATAGCAGCCCATGGAGTACAGACGCTTCGCTACCTGCAAGAGAGTCAAAGCTTGAGCTGGTTCCATGAGTGACACAGTGCTTACGTTGTACCATGGAAACATGCATCAAGTGAGAACTTACATGTGCCACTTTTTCAGGTGCCACCATGCCTTCATACGGACATCCAAGAACACATGACACATACCTGCAATGACAAGAAACAGAGTGGAAATTCATGAAAAAATCAAACGCTATAATTACAATGATTTATACGTTAGTCAATGAGACAGTGAACCTACCCTCTAACTGGAATTCCAGCGTCTTTAGCTGCTTTCATAACCTCGTCAAAGCGCTGTAAACTCTCGTCCACTGAGCAGTTTATGTTCTTCTTACTGAATAGCTCAGATGCAGCACCAAATATGGCTATCTCTGAAGCTCCTGCCTTTATCTGTAGTAAGCAAGAGAAAGGAAAATGCATTTTAAATGACACATTAAGACAAATTATGTACAGTATAAGAAGCTGGAAATACACTATTTCAGTGTAGCTATTTAGAAAAAAGTGTTGGTGTATGATTGACACTAACAGCAGCCTGGAAACCCTTGAGGTTTGGGGTGAGGACCGGGTAAGACACTCCAGGTTTCCTATTAATCCCCTTCATCACCTCCACCTGGTCTGCCATCTAACATTTGGACAAGGATAAAAGAAACCATTAGTGCTTTAAAAAAAAAGTGGTTTGGTTTCTGTAACTCATTGGGTGTGTCAGCACTTTCCATATGAATGGCTCTGAGCGGGAGAACAAACTCACCTGTGGCACCCATTTTGGAGATACAAAGCTGGTGGCCTCAATGACTGGCAGCCCTGACGCTGACAACATGTCAATCAAATTTATTTTAGTCTCTGTTGGCACCATAGTCTGAGAGTGGGAGCAATAAAGCAACAAGACGAGGAACACTTCAAAATGACAGACAAATGAGTGAGAATGCATGAGCTATACACCTGCTCTATCTAAGTACACTGATTGTTAAAAAAAAGCAATGCGTAGTGTTATTGTTAGACTGAGATATTTTTAGGCTATAATAGCTGTTGTCTTATCAAATTAACAAACTTTTTTATAATGTTACCTTTTCATTCTGAAGACCATCTCTGGGTCCCACCTCCACTATTTTCACTTTCTCTGGAAGACCTTGGCCTGCTCTTAAGCCAGCCTACACAAACACACACAGACACACACAAACAAACACACACACGAACAGTATTTAACACGGGTGTAAAGTAGAGGTATTAGTAGCAAGTGGCCAACTAACTGCTGTCTAGTTACCGACTGTTAGCTTAACCGCAGAGGACGCTAACAGCTGGTTGACAAGCACTGCCGCCCAGGCTGCTAGTTATACGTACACAGTTTAACCTGCTGGAAGATACAAACACAAAAAACTCACTGCTTTGACCTTTGCTGTTGAGCTAAACGCCACATACTTCTGACCCATGGCTGAACTTAAAGAGCTTCTGTTTACAAGCCTCATTACGGCAGCCATGATGGTCCGTGACATCGCTTCTTCCTCGAGAGGGTGGAACGGAGAGATGATGAAAGCACTGCAAGCGCGCCATCTATTGGCCTGGAATTTGAATTGAAAAACAGTTTTATTTCCAACAGTATAAACACAACTTAAAACGGTCGTTAAATGACGCCACAAATAATTTTATGGCAAATATTTTGATTTTATTTTAAAGGCAAATGTACTTTTTCTGAAACAATACATGCATGTTACGGTTTTCCTTCAAGTCTTTACATAACTAATACACTCTCTGAAATGACATAAAAACAAAGAGCATATATACACACTTAATGTAATAGTTGCATGTTTGTCTTTATTTTATTGTGCATTTCATTATTTTCTCCTTTAATGTTCTTGTAAATAATATAACTTCCTTTTATAAGATTTGATTGCATGCACTCTCCATTTACACTACAAATGGGGTGAAAAGACAGACACAGCAATGTATAAAAATATTTTTATGTGTGAAAAAGTAAAAAAAATAAAAATAAATTATAATTGTTTTTTATCATAGTGCATATTATAATTAAACAGACTCATAGAAAACGGCAACCTGTGTGACATTAGGGGAAAAAAGCCTGCTCTTCACTTTCCCAACAAAAAGTAGGGACTAGCAGTAGAGTCACTATTTTGTCCAGCTTTTATCAAAGCGGTCCCAAAAAGTAGCAAACGTATTCTTCCATGCATATGA
>NC_045752.1:13997925-14008957 GCF_008692095.1 Etheostoma spectabile | reverse complement strand
AAAAAAAATATATATATATATATATATATATATATATATATATATATAAATAAAAGAGTTATCATTTAACTATAATTGAAACAAAGGAAACACTGAATATGCATGCTTTGGATACTGCATATCTTTATGAATTTAACAAAAAGCATTCAGAAGTCATTTAAAGTAAATATTAAACAGTTGCATGTAACTAATAGACAACTAATATACCATAAATGTGTGTATTTACATTAGGGAACATATTTAGTGCATTAATTGTCTTTGATGGCTTTAGCGCACGCACGCACGCACGCACGCACGCACGCACACACAGACACACACACACAGACACACACACACAGACACACACACATAATATTTGTGCATGCTTCTGCACACACACACTTTGGTTTCATTTCACTGGAGCTCCTCGTCACTGTCGTCGACCTGTTGGATGATAAGGTCAGCCCCCGAGTCTTCAGCCAGATCATCGTCATCGGTTACCATCCAGCTCCTCTTGCTGTCCCCCTCCTCTTCCCCGTCAACTCCCAATAACAGGGCCGGTTCCTCACTGGCACCATCTAGACTGTCCATGGGGATCTCATCACAATCCACTTCCTGGATACACGTGGTGCACATGCGGTAGCGTCGTGTGCCCTCACACACCACATGCCCAGTCTCCTCTGTCACCTGACACTTACACTTCCTGCACACCAGCTTCCTGGCTTGATGGATCTGTGGAAAAACAAAACAATGTTATATAATAAAAGTTAGTTTGTGTTTCTGTAGCTGTATGGGTAGGAGGCTGTAAACACTCATACATGATTTTTTGATTTTTCAACCCTGCAGCGCAACCTGAAGTGAAATCTTTATCCCAACGTCTATGTTTCTCAAGCTGTTTCATCAATAATTAATGACTTTAACCTCCTGGTTGTAATAAACCTACCGTCTCAAAATGGCTACGAAGATGCTCCAGGCGAGTAAAGCGTTTATTGCAGGCCTGACAGGGGTATGGCCTCTCTCCAGTGTGGCAGCGCAAGTGACGCTTCAGGTCAGCCTTCCTCTTCACTGTGTGTGTGCAAAAGGGACACTTGAAGCGCATAATGGGGTTGGAGTCTGCAAAGAGGAAGAGAAAGTGTTCAGAGCTTTGGCTTTTCTGTTTGTTCCCTGGATATCTTACTGGCTTCTTTTGAGGGTTACCCTCTGGCCAGTCTGCTGATTTTATTCTTTTCCTCACTTCTCTAGAGAACTATTGTCCTTCCATTTCCTCACATACAGTCCTACTCACCTTTATTAAAGTGTCCAATAACACCCACAATAGGTGGCAGAGTGGCATACAGCTCCTCTGCCTTTTCAGCCTTTTGTGTCCTCGCCTCCTCAATGTCTAAGTCTTCAGATTGGTTGGAGCGGGTGCTGTTGGATGCTCTCCTCTTGGTTCCCCCTTTACCTCGCCGGCGCTCTGATCCAGGCAAGGTGTACAGAGGGTCCTGAGGGTCCTGCAGGTCCTCTGCCTCTGCATTGAGATCATCAGCAGGGCTGCTTGGGTTAGTCTGCAGGACTGAGGTCAATGACTCCTGGTCTTGGTCTTTCCCCATAAAGCTAGACTGAGATCTGGAGTTGTCCCGGGTCCAGAGTGCCGGTGGTGGGCTGACAGAGCCGAGGCTTTGCTGTTGCTGCTCTGAGGTTTCTTGTCCTGCCCCGCTGGTAAAACTGCAGGTCTCAGACAAACTTAGGCAGCGCTCACTGTCTTCATCTTTCACACTGATGTCCAAGGAGGATTTGATAAAGTTCTTACAGTAGTTGATGACATTGTTCATCTGCAAGTAGCTGGCTGCAGACATCACCTCAATCACATTGTGACTGGAGAGGTCCAGCTGGCCAGAGTAGATAAAATCCAGGATGACGGTGAAGGTCTCAGGGCTGAAGACGTCAAAGGTGGCGTTGACAGAGTCGGACAGCCCGTCGGGCCCCTGGGACAGCAGCATGCGGAAGTAGCCGCTGCTGGCGTACAGGACGTTGCGGTGGGCCCTGAAGAGCTGTCCCTCCACCAACACGCTGCAGTCACAGAAAAGTTCCTGGCGGCGCTGCTGGTTGAGCTGCTTCAGCAGGCTGCTTTGGTGAGACACTGTGATGTCAGCGGTGTTGAACCACCTCTGAGGCTGCCTGCAGGAGACAACATGATAGCACTCACACTGGTTGTGCATGCGGCATAGACTGACTTGTTCTGCAAGACAATAACAGATCATAGAGGCCTTGTGGACACTCATTACTTAAACTGAGACACTTCCATCTTCATGACCTAGAATAAACAAAGTGAATACTATTTATGCACAAGCCTGTGCATACATAATTGAATTGTAGGCTACATATTAATTGTACACGCACTCCTGTAGACTCAGTAGAACATCTGACCTTATTACCAGCTTACCTTGGTAAATGATTAGCTACAGACCCTAAATATTGACAGCAGGTCACCAGTGACACACCATTGATGTAGTTGTCAGTTCTCCCGTCTTTGTTTCTGCACTGGACTATTTCCAGCTCAGCAGACCATCCGCCCACAAGACTTCATTCTGCACTGCGATTGGCTGGACGAGCATTCAATCATAATCTTCTTCTAATGGGCTACACCCGACTCCAGTAACACTGTCAGAGACCATCGGGTGGCAAAACCCTGTAATCATCCCTGAGAGACGCTAAAGCGCGCATGAAATCTGATGTTACACGCAAACCAGACTCACGGGAAGAGAAAAAAACACCGGTATTCAAATAGAGAAATAAATTGCCGAAACCACATCTTCTGAATAGTTCCTCTTTTTCTATAGTAACCTATTTAGCCATTCTCGTGTAAAGTCTGCATTACATGCATTCATTTTTAATTAGGCTACCCGATGCTTGCTGACAAGCTTCACAACGCCCGATAACCCACGGTGCAACGCCCGCCCGCAAAACTCTATAGTGCTCCTTATTTCACACAAAACCAAGTCTAGTGTGTTTGTTGAGCTATTCTCCCTTAATTCTGGTATCAGTCGACCTACAGAACGGCATGAGAATGCTGCAGTCCTGCGAGAGAAAAGCGGGCAGCGGAGCACCGGAGCAGCCCAGTCTGTCCTGGAGCGACGCCCACTTCAGGCTCCAGCCAGCACACAATAGAAAAATAGATACAAACCTCCAGCAACTGTGCATGCTGCCAGTTGATAAATAAATATATTCACATAGTATATTATATTAGGCACGAAAACGCCCGTTTTCATCCTAAAGACCACCCCCACTTCTCGTCGGAGGTCCGGAGCGCAGCGAGCACCGGGGAGGATTTGCCTGCTGCCCAAACCCAGCGACTCTTTCCCAGGCGTGAGGTGTCGGAAGGACCCGCTTACGCCCCACGCCGTGATACCCCTGACAAAATCCATCGATACTCACTGGTGACTTGATTCACCCGGCGCCCGATAGAGTCTACTCGCCCCCAAGTCTGCCACCATTTCCATTTTGAATTTCTTTTGCCTTTTTTTCTGTGCTCTTTTTTTCTCGTGCAGGGTCCACAGTCAGGCACTTCCTGCTCAGCCCTAAAGACCGAAACCCGGTTAGAGCGACTGGAGCAGTGTGCTGACGTGGGTGTTTATTAACTGGGTGCCCGAGGGTTCAAGGAGCCATTTAAAGCCCTAGTGCCCCCTTTAAATGTATTGCATGGACAGAATATTAATGTTGTACACCAATTATCCCACCCATATAAAATTGTTCAATATTTCTGCTATCATTCTGTATGGCTTTGTAGCCTGTATAAACCATCTACTGCCCATATCAGTATGGTAGATGTTTTTAAACTGCATTGATATCACTATGATAATGTTTCTGTGATGTTCAATAGTCTCTTTTTAACAGACTTATATTTACAAGTGAGTATCTTTTACTGGAATATTCTTTTTTTTTTTCACTGAATAATCTTTCTTTTTGTTAGCACTGAAAAAGTCAATCTCCCCTAATTACAACATATTTCACAATAATTTGAAACAGCCCTGTTTCATAATAGATTGGAAATGAAGGCTTCAGTTTTCTCAGTAAGAAAATGTATTTATTCATCATTGTTATGGCTCACAGATCAATACATTAATAAGAGAAAGATGAAATATTCATTGTTAATCTGAAATAACAACAAAGTAAAACCAGAAAGACATTTTTTTATGTTAAATGTTACTTTTAATGTAAAGAGTAAATAAAATAACCATTACTAAAGAACAAATATGAAATTAAACATGACAAAACTTAAAGAATTCAACTCAATTGTGTGTTGAAATGAAATGCAAAAATGAAGAAGTTGATAGTTCCCTTTGGCCCGGTGATTTAGAAGATTTCACAACAACAAAAAGCTGGAGTGTCATCAAGAGGCTGTGTCTCTGGAAAATCCGGTGGGGTTCATGGACTGCCAGCGCCACAGATCCTCACCTATATGGGTACAGAAAAATAAAATCAGGATGTTATGGGATATATATAACAAAAAATGTATTAAAATTAATTAATATAGAGTCATGCAGTGTGACTGCCCTTACACATTCTTTCCAAGTTAAATTTAGCCTTCCAGCCCAGCTCCTTCTCGGCTAGACGAGGGTCAGCGTAGCAGGATGCTATGTCTCCTCCCCTACGTGGGCCAACCTTGTATGCAATCTTTTGAGAGGACACATTAAGTTTGTATTTAATTAACAGAAAGGAGGGTGGTTAAGCCTAAAAAGTGGGAACGTCAGTGAATGAGGAGCCACCCTCACAATGTCAGCTTTGCCATCTTTTAACTAACAAGATAATACAGTGTAGTGTGGTTACTGCTCCAAGTCACTTCAATTACTCTCAAAAGACACAAGACTATCACTGACCCTGAAGAGAATTTACTTTGGAGAGAAAAGAGCTCTTCTGTCACTCACCTCTCTCCCTGATGCCTTCTCCATGGCTTTCACCATCTGGAGCACAGAGTAGCCTGTCCCTGTTCCCAGGTTGTAAACCTACAGACAATTATGTATTGATGTGAATACAGAAGGAACCAGAAAATGACAGAATTTTTTTTTTTTTATATGAACGTACCTTGCAGCCACAGTTGTCCTTCAGCTTCTTCATAGCTGCTATGTGTCCTTTTGCCAAATCTACGACATGGATATAATCTCGCACACCTAGCAAGATAAATAAACTACATGGATATATGCTATGACAGTTTGCATGGCATTAATTTGGCCCCATGGCCAAATTATATTTCAAACCACAATTACATATGTGCACAGCAGTTACAGGTCTTCTCCATTACCTGTCCCATCAAGTGTGTCATAGTCATTCCCAAATACACTAAGGCACTTTCTTCTCCCAATGGCCACCTATGAGGGAGATAGTTTAAGCAATGCAAACAGTGTAAAATCCAATGGCTAACAACTGCCAAACACATGGAATATGCACTGCATGCTCTGATCCAGGTATGTATTTGGCAGAGAGTTTGTGTACCTGGGCAACATATGGCAGTAGGTTGTTGGGGATACCCTGAGGGTCCTCTCCTATAAGTCCAGAGGAATGAGCCCCAATTGGGTTGAAATAACGCAGCAGCACTGCATTCCAGTCCTGCAGACACATAGGCAATAATGAGACCCAATTTGTATGTGTTTGTGCATCTTTGAATGCCTTTCTGCCTCCTGATCAGTACCTTCTCAGCTTTACAGTGGTCGCTGATTATCTCCTCAATGAAGTACTTGCTCTGGCCGTAGGGGTTAGTGCAGCCGCCCACGGGGTGCTTCTCGTCGATGGGAAGGTGCTGAGGGTCTCCATACACTGTTGCAGAGCTGCTGAAGACCAGATTGTGCACCTTGTGAGCCTGCATCACCTGGGACACGTGCAGATGCAAACAAACACGGCACACAGATACAGTCAGCCGTTTAAAGCACACACACCTTAGGTGTAAGCATTAAACGCTAAGTTTGGCAGACACAGTGAGCTCCGCAACTTAAAAGTTATGAAGGGTGCAGTGTTAGAATTAGCCAACTTAGTATCACATGGACACATGCTGCCATGCACTCAGTGAACAAAGATGAAAATAAAGGTCAGTTCAGAAATTAAGACTGAATGGAGGACATAAGGAGTAAATTCAGATGACAAAGTTTAAACTGACCTCAAGCAGGTTCATGGAGGCGGTGAGGTTGACTCTGTAGTAGCGTAACGGCTGCTCCACTGACTCGCCAACAGCCTTCAGACCAGCAAAGTGCATCACCGCAATAAAAGAATGCTGCAACACAAATATTTAGGCATGTGTAAGATGATTTTTTTTTAAATTATTATTATTTATTTTTTATAACTTACACTGCACACATATTCCCTATATGTGCCCACTACTCATTGACAATGTTTTCTGAGCATGTATGGTATCCAGCAGGGACATTCTTTGGTTATAAAAAAAAAAAGTCTATAAAAGTGAGAAATTGTATAAATACTGGTGTATTTATCAGATGGCCCTGAATACATACAATACAACCTTCTAAAGCACACTCACCCAGCATTTGGTCAATAATAGTACTTATAAATCAGATTTATTACAAAAAAACATTTTACATTTGGAGAAATCTGATTTTAGGCTGGAATGAACAATTACCCATCAATCTGCCAAATAGTTTCTTGATTTTTTTATGATTAACAATTTTTTATTCATTTCTAACAGTAACTATTTTATTGATTTATCAATTTGTCTATAAAATGTCAGAAAATGGCAAAACATATCCTTAACATTTCGCCAAAGCTCACATATTGAAATGGATTGTGTTATCTAACCAACAGTCCAAACCCTAAATATATTTCAGTACATGCATGATAAAGAAAAACATTAAATCCTTACATACAAAAGCAACAACAATTTGGCATTTTTGCATGAAAAATTATTACAAAGGTTTATTGTCATTGCTTATCATTGAAAAAGCCATTTAAATAAGTTGAACTGTTCTAGTTTTAATCAGATTAACAAGTCCACTGTATTCACTTTCTGACCTTTTTGAAGAGTTTTTCCAAGCCAGGTTTGTCCAAAAGATCTAGTTCATGGAACTCAATGGTGGTGTCGAGGAGCTTCTCTATCCTACGTATGCTCTCTGGCACATCTCCTTCTCCTCCATCCATGTCAGGATTTAACACACACACACACACACACACACACACACACACACACACAGTACTAAGCAAACTTGGAACTGCCAAGTTCATGGTGTGCAAAGTTATTCATCAACCTGTGTTTCCAGTAAGGTAGCTTACCTCTTACAGTGTTACTGAAGTTATCTACCACGACTGGTTTATATCCTGCTTCAATGAGCTCCAGCACACAGTGACTCCCAATGTAGCCTCCTCCACCTGTGACCAGCACCTTCTCTGCCATTCTCTCACCTGTGAAATACAACCTACAATTAACCCTTCATTTAAAGACCTTATGTGGTTATTTAGTTGGTTAGGCAGTGGTTCCTGATTTTAGCAGTAGGAGAATGACTGGAGTGCCCACCCTAATAGACCTGCTCTGGACAAAACAGGATATCCTTTGGTCTGAGCCCAGTTGACCACACCTGAAAGGTTTGTTAGGCTCACATGACAGATGTGACCCACCCACATTGTCCCATGTCAGTCGGTTCAAAACCTGTGTAACCACATATAACAATAGTGTCTGCAAGACGTAATAAAAGATAATAGCCTGCATCGGAATGGAATTTACTGTAATATACACACACAAACACATACATTTAACTACATGCCACCTAGGCTACATTCTTCGAACTATTCGAAGTGTTCCCATTAGCACTGAATAATGATATTCAATAAGTCTGAGCCAGACTGTACAAAACAAACAAAAGGTTTGTATGTAATGTTAAAATGTCAAAAATCACACTTAGAGTTTTTTTTTACCTCAATACGTCATGCATTTCTGCCAGTTCCTCTCAAGACTAAATAACTAAAGCTATAATCTAACCCAGTAAGCAAATGTACAACTCCCTTAACAAACTGTCAAAATGAGACCACATCGTAAATATGTATTGTAGGCCTACAGAATGATTGAAACTGTCAGTTAAAAGACTTACTAAATTTCCCGTTATGAATGTAACTTGTCGTTCCCGGCAGAGTCTCTTGATAAAACGGGTTGGAAGCAGGGAAGAAAGTGTATGTGAAGACAGAACAACGTTTTAGCTGTCAGTTTCTTTTTTTAATGAGTGTACACTTCTCTCAACATTTCTTTACTTCCTGTGAGACGTGGAACAGAATTATGTTGATGATTGGCGCGCAACTTCCTGTAAGTTTTCTTTCAAAAGAAAAGCTTAAACATTCCTAAAATCTCTCCACGGAACATTGAATTCACTATAGCTTGAGCTGTGATCTTTCAACTGATCAATACTTGATGTACTACCTTGTAAAAATGCCATTGCCATCGATAAACCTGTGTTAATCTGGGCATAATTCAGTTTTACGTTTTAATTTGAAGTATAAAACGGATTTGCGATGTATTTTATCGCTGACTGGCGTGGTACGTGGGCGACTCACATTCCGTGACGTCAGATAAAGCCACGCCTTCGACATCTACATAAGGAGGTGATTGTGTCGAGCAAATCCAAAACATACCGGATGACGAAGGGAAGGAAGGTGCCACGTTATAAAACAAACAAAATTCAGGGCAGTAACACACAGTCATACGTCATATAATTTCTTTAAATACATAGCCACATGTTTAGGATCCATTCAGACAGTTGGCACATAGGCTAGCCTACTCAAAAAACAATAAGGGAAAGTTGTATAGTTTGTATATTATAGTATTTTTTGTGATAAAGGTTTTTATTATTTTTTTTCATAACAAAACACAAACTGTGCACCCCATACACACAATATGTATGTCTTTATGGTGATTAAAATATAAAACGAATGGCAGATCTAAATGGTAATATTCATAAATTAATATCATTGGAATATATCATAAACACCACGGCTCAAAAGTTGTGTGATATCTAGACCAACACATATTGTTGTTGTGATTTAGCGCTATATAAATGAAATTGTAACATGTAAATAAAACATATTTCTAAACTTGAGAAACATTGACCTCCAACCTAAATCTACATATTACTTAAAAGTTTTCTTCTCTCCAAGCACAGACAAATACTCATTCCCAACATTCAACAAAACTAACAGCAATTGTCATGAAATCATCAGAAAATGTTTCCAAACCCAGGAATTTAACATACTCCTAGATAAAGAGCTTGTTAAATAGAGCCACATTTTTTTTAAATTAACTTTAGATCCTTTTATCCCAAATAATGCATGTTAAATATAGATTGAGATTATATAGACAGCTATCGTTTTCCATTTTTATGATGTTCAGATTTAGCAGGGTTCTTATATAGGCTACTGTATCCTTTGTAATTTCTGAAGCCCGTTTGCCAGTCCTGCCCTGCCCAGAGACACTGGCACATAAAGAAAGGCAGCAGATTTGAGAGGAAAGAAAGATGAGACGAGTCAGATACCTTAGAGATGAAGTTTACTTGCCTCATTTACTCCAAATGCCGTCTTTTTGTTCGAAAGGACTTGGAGCTGATGAAAAAATCTCAAGGGGAAAAAACTAAATGGCAAAATACTTCAGCAGGGGAACATGGTAATAATAATGAAAACCAATCCCACCATTCAGAAGAGGACAGAAGAGAGGAGACAGAAGGAAACATTTAAAACTTAGAGGAGGAACAACATGTGACTGTTTGACTATCAGTGAAAAGCAGGCTACCCGGACTGTCTTTTATAAATTTGGTTCAGTTTGAAACAATTTTACAGTTTTGTTGAAGTTCTTACGTCAGGAAGACTTTTGTTGATTGCTTTCTGTGCTGATGCAGGCCAGCAGCATGGCTCAGCTTTGCTTGTGTTTTTGTATATGCATGAGTGTGTGGCTCCACACGTCCCGCGTGTTGTGTCTGTGGTTGAGGGAGGAGGACGCGGGTTGCAGGAAGTGTAACCATCACCTGCCCCCTAGGCCCTGACAACTGTCCTGTATGTTGGGTGCAGGACAACTATGGATGCTGTGAGCAGTGTGCTAACGTCGAGGGTCAGCAGTGTGACCTGGATTGGGCTCAGAAGTTCTACGGCCGCTGTGGAAATGGCCTGGTCTGCCAGAGAAAAATGCCAAAGAGGGGACACAGGGCTAAGCCAGAACCTACATGTGTGTGTCAGGAAAAAAACCCTGTATGTGGCCGAGATGGGTGGACATACCTAATTGTTTGCCAGGTAAGAGAGGCTACCGTAACACAAACCTCAAGCTCACTGGAAGAGGACCCTGCAGCTCTGGTTACTGCATTATTTTTTTAGGTTTTCAGTCCAGGAAAGTTATAATTTCAAGATTTAAATGCATATGAACTTGTTGTAGGGTACATGAAGGGTCCTAGTTCTGAACCTTGGGGTACTCCCTTTCTCCTGCCACACTCCCATAATCCTTCGAAGCCATAGACCGAAGCCCCAGAAATAAGTTCAACTACACCGGCAATGAAATTGTGTTTGGGTGCGAAGTCTCAGCCTTCCCTCTTCCAAACCTGAGCTGGAGGAAGATAGGGAGTGACAACGTCCTGCCAGGAGATGATCCTCACATCTCTGTTCAGGTTTGTTACGAGCTGCAGTTATTAAGCATTACAATAAGTCTCATTAACAGTGTATGCCTTTGTCCTAGCTGCTCAATAGATTAAGATGTTTTGATTAAAAAAAGGCCATTTCACTGATTTTACACTTGAAGTTCAATTCATCCATTAGGAGGAGTACTACTGCGCCAGTAAAATACTTGTATAATGTGTTCTGTGGCTCTGAAATTAGCTTTCCTAAATTGCATTATAGGAATTGTAGGACCCAATGTTTTTGAAGCTTGACATATACTATGGAGAAAAAGTCAGGCTGCCTCTGCTGCTTTTGATTTTAAACCATTCTGTTTTTAATGTTTCTTATGGGAGATGACCAGCTTTGTGAAAGTGTAACATTTAATTGCTGGCATAGCCCTTTAAAGATGAACTGAACTGGAATTTGAATAATGATGATATAACAGATGTAT
>NC_045752.1:13982734-13997915 GCF_008692095.1 Etheostoma spectabile | reverse complement strand
CTCATTGGTACAATTATTAAAATGGGTGAATTTGTCAAAAGGGATAAAATGGTAAGTTGAAAGTGTTGTTGTTGTTGTTGTTACACGGGCGCTGCCATGTTGGAATTCCAAAATCCAACTAAAATAAGAGTCCCATGAACTCACATTATATTGGCAAAGACTGCAAGGATATTACAATGCAAGAAATTCTGATATGTCTTAAAATGCAAGGAAATCATCTAAAAGAAACACAATGATAGGTATCTAACTGAAAAGAAATACACATCCAAAAAATGGGAAAACAACAGTCACTTCACAACAAAAAGGACTTACTAAGAAGAAACAGTGATAACAAAATGAACAGACTTTCCTTTTGAACACCCACACAGCAATGTCCTGTTGTGTCATCATTCATTGTAAACATGCACTGGCTCAACTCCCAAGCAACAGTCCCAGAGTTTGTTCCACAAGTCTGTTGACAGCAATAAAAAAAGGGAGTTGATATTAGTGCTTATGTATCAACAATGATAATAACATAATCATATTATGTTATTATAAATTTTTTGTATCTCTACCTATCTCTAATTTATAATTTGACATCACATCTGACTTACTCACACAAATGAATCACTCTTCTTAACTGCTTTGTAGAGTTGACAAAAGTTGTATGATTATATACAGTAAATAATAAAAATCCCTTAAACTCTAGCCTTCTAAGGAAACTGCTGACTCATCTTCAAAACATTAAACATACACATATTGCACACAGATGCCTTTAAAGTAAAGCTTCTACCACTTCCTTCTGCTTTCTCCACTCCACCCAGAAAACATAGAGTACAGTGCATTTGGTCCCTGAGAGGAAAAAAAGGAAGATGGATGGAGCAAGAGAAGGTGTGACCATCCACAGGGTCTCCGTCTGATTCTCTTCATCTCTCTCCACCTGAGTGCCAGTTAATCCATCCCTCATCCCCCGACTCCCAGCTGGATACACCGGCTCCTTCTGAATGGCAAGCTGCATTAATACCAAGGAACTTTCCCCCGCTGTCTGTTAGTCAAAGCTGATTGGAGATTACAGGCCTCCATCTCATCTCAAATCATTTTCAACCCCTTTCTCTCCTTTCTCTCTCCTTTTTCTCTATATTTCTTTATCTTCTTAACCCCAACTCGCCTCTTTTTCAATGTCATCAACTTGCCACTACATTTTTTGTCTCTATTCAGTGTTCTTTTAAAAAAAAAGTTGAATGACAAGAAGGATGAAGAGGAGGAAGAGGGGGAAAGGGAGGGAGAGGTAGAGGGAGAGAGAGAGAGAGAGAGAGCAAGAGAAAAAAATGTTCCCCTTCTGAGTGGAGCCAGAATGATGTCATGGGGGCATTTGTCCTCCTGGTGTGGAGGCTTCCCTTCCCTTGCTAATTACCTTGTACAAACTCGAATCTGATATGGCGGATATGAGGCCCAAATACAATTATTGTGGGCTAACAAAGAGATATTGAGATTCAGGGAAGGAGGGAGAGACAGCAAGTGAGATAGAAGGACGCGCACATCCATAAACCCATAGGCACACGCATGCACGCGCAAACGCACACACACACACACACACACACACACACACACACACACACACACACCACACAACACACCACACACACACACACACACACACACACACACACACACACACACACACACACACAACCACTTGTCCTTCCCCTCCATTCCCTCAGATAGGCTAATGTTATTACTGGGGTAATTATCCTCATTAGTGCCAGCAGCTGTAGAAAGCACATTGCTTGCTGTTCAAACTCCACCCCAAACCTTTCCATCTTCACATCCCTCTTTGTATTCCATAGATCTTATTTAGAGACTTTGTGTCCAACCTTTGCATGCTAGGTGGATGTAGTTGTAAAATAGAGCCTCATCGAATATCAAAAAAGATAGAGTTAACTGTTTTCTAACTTGTTAGAGTCCATTTTGTAGATGAGGGTTGCTAATTGTTGGGGCTTGTGGCACATCACCACTGAAAGCTACATTAGAGGGCTGAACAGTGTGCAAAAGTAAGAAAATAAGTAAATAAAATAGATCAAATGCACACTATTTATAAAAAAAAGTTCATAATCTGCTCAAGAAAGGGATATGTTGCCTACAGATATTGTTATTTTCATGAAAATTACAACTTTTTTTTCTATCTGTAATTTGCACCTTCCAGTTTTTCTGAATTGTAATTGAACACAAGATGGCACTGTTTAGTCAAAGAACCACTTCAATGCTATCCAGTATCCATTAACATGGCTCTCTCCTCTCATATGCTTCGTGCTTCTCTTATTTACATCCATCCAAATAAATTGAGCTGTCAGGGTCCTTCCTCCTTGAATGTAACAACACTTCCCTATTGGGATGGATATGAAGAGCTGAGAATAATTGTGATTATAAAAGTGTTCGCATAACTAAAGGTATTGCCAGTTTATTTGTGTGATGTTTATATGAAAGCATCCTAAAAATAGGCTCTGTCTGCATCTTTACACAAATATTATGAGATCAACAGCTGAAACAGGCGGCTTTACACACAGCATCCCCCCTGCTCTGTGAGATTGCCTTTTGTTTTATTGCCAGGGGCTGGTGCGGACAGTAGGTAACCTGTATACCGCTAAGCCCCACATCAGGCGCTAAATGTCATGCATAGCCTGTTTTTATTGGCTGATATGGCCTGTTGTACCCTTATCCTTTTTCCTGGAAGCCATTGTTAAAGAGCTGGTAGTTAATGCGAAAGACCAGATGGGCTCCTTCTCCCCACAGCTCTGACTGAGGGTGTTTACCATGCACTGGGCTGTGAATAACAGGTGAGACTGCTCCTGGCTTTTCAACCAATCAGAGGGCAAAAGATGTCTGGCCTCTGCCTGTAAACCTTTGTTTGGCATTTGAGGCCTTATGGGAGTGGGTTTGATAATAACACTTAATCAAAGAGAATTATGGTGTATATGTTTTTTTTACACAAGGCTTTTATGTGAAATGGTCATGCAAGCTATGACAATAAGTCCACACACATGATTTCAACCCTCCTTGAGCCCCATACTATATCATTTTTTTGGAAGAAACTTCAGTTCAATAAAGCTAAAGTATCTTTTTGTGTATCAAATACTTCAAATGACAAACCGCCCAGCTATTTAATTTCCCCTTCGACATAATTTCCAGAGATGTTCCCTCATCTTGTGTAACAAAATGTTTTCAGCATTAGTTGGGCCAACAGGGAACATTCCTTTCCCTTTCCAATGTAGACCATCTAGAATTACTGAAATTGTAATGGCAACAACAAAGGTATGGCCAGGCCTGGAATGTTTACGGAGTAGTCTTAAAAAGCTTTGAATCAATCTGCCTTAATAGAGGACCTGTGTCTAGCATGCATGTATGGATTAGTTTGGCTGGAGCACCTGTCCCTGTTCTGTCAACAGCAGATCAGGTTACTGGCTACACATTTACCTGGCTGACACAACTGCCTGTGATTGACAATACACCGGTCTTCGTTCACTGCTGCTCTTACAGCACTATTGTTCAAGTACAATTATGGAACAGGTGATTTAAAAAAAAACTTTGGATAGGCTGTGTATAAATGATGCGTGAAAGAATGTTTGATCAATATGATTTAAAATAAACACCATATAAAACAAATCCAGTACAACCTAATTCCACAAACAATTCCACCTAACGTCTGCCTTCTAATTTCAAGATCTGGCCCTACCAAGGACTCTCAGGTTGATAATAGAGTTAAGCTGCCAGAGCAGCCCACTGAAGCGAGGCTGTGGTCGTGCTTAACATCCTTCCGAGGACAGCTTGTATCTGATCTGATCTGGGAGACAAAGCTCAGTCAAGAACTGGAAGAACACTCTCTCTGAACTTTGCTCCTGAGTACTAGGATTTAAAGATTATATTATTAAGTGTAAGCCATTTTCTCTGATTTCCAGTCAGATAATGTTTATTATGGCATATCTTGAGATATTTAGAAGAGAACTGGGAAATCAGAGCAGCTGACAGGATATGAAGCATATCTTCTTAACACCAGACACATTTTTATTCTCCTAATCAGGGCAGATATCTCCTCTGAGTTTCTCAGAGCCCAATATAGGGAAACTCCCCTTAGATTTACGATGGTTTCATTCAGAGTTAACGAAGAGAAACAAATGCTGTTCCAAACCATGAAGCCAGCTCATCGTACACTCATGTGTAACCATTAACTAATGTTCAAACAAACATCACCAAGCCTATACCTCCAAGAAGTAAACCTTGAAGTCAAGGCTCTAGTTGAGATCATTAACATATGAGTCAGGAGTTAAGGGAAATCGCTACATATTTCATCCAGCTGGCATAAAGCCCACCCTGTATGGCCATATACTACTGGTGCGCCCTTGCTGCTACTCTGTTTTCCTGTCATCTCCATTATCTCTCTGATGATGAAACGATTAGCTAGCAACCGTTATGCTAACCACAAAGCTGGATGGGTGATGGATGGGCTAAGTGATAGACTCAGGCGGTTGCTTAGGGGGCTTTGTCCTGAATCTCTGACACCTTCTATCTTGTGATCCATGCAACACCCCCCATTGACTCCCTCCAACCGCCAGATCCACCCCAGTTACCCCCACCAGCTGCCTCTGACACCTCACCATAGCCCTGCCTCTGCTTGCCATGTGCTGGGAGTCAAAGGGTTCCCACCTATCGCTCTTCAGAATGGAACCCCACCATCTCCTGCCCCACGCACTAAATCACAATCAATCGCTTGGCAGACAGAGATGGATTGGGATATCCATGACCCTGTACCTTTCAGAGAGCCCCCCCCCAACCCTCCAAAGGGCTGCTGTCCCGGACAAATAATAGAGGTGATTCTAGGAGGAGTGAGCAGGTCAAGTCTGCTGCCCCTGGAAGGAAGTTATCACAAAGCAATGGAGGGAAATTATTTTCTGTTTAGGAACAACAATCACAAGTCTAACAGCATGTCTACCAGAGGGAAGGGTGGTGTAGAAAGGTTTGCTTTGATGCTAAATTACTTTATAATAAAGTTTAAATCAATCTAAACGTAACTCAGGCCACATTTCAGATTGATGGCTTGTTATGAGGCTGAATGTATGGGACATATCAATGTGTTGTTTGCTGCTACTCATTAAAGGTTCATAAGGGTCTATCCCCTCAAACCTTTTGCCACAAAAAAGTTCAATGTTAGATTTAGTACTAAAACAGAATCTGTTGTTTATAGGCTACTGGAGGGAAAAGCTAGAGAGTTGTGCCGAGGCAGCGTGTAATAATCCAATTTTGGATAACCCAAGGTGATAGCAGTCATTCTTAGTTTACAGCCTTTTTTCACATCTGCCTAAGACGTTTGCACAGTAGGCTACTGTGCAAACGTCACTTATACACATATCTATCTATCTATCTATCTATCTATCTATCTATCTATCTATCTATCTATCTATCTATCTATCTATCTATCTATCTATCTATCTATATATATATATATATATATATATATATATATATATTTTATATACACACACTATATATTATATATATATATACACAGTACACACACATTACCGGTCAAATGTTTGGGGTCACTTAGACATTTCCATTGCAGATCAGTTGCATGGTATATGTCTATATACACACACACACACACACACACTGTATATATGTAGAGCCTGTCTGCTTCCCCTTTTTCTCCACTCTCAAAATAATACAATCTTGACATTCTGCCTCACATCATCATGTGTGTTTGAAGAGTTGCTGTCTAGTGCTTCCTGATTTACTTCACAACAGACTAAGTGATTGCATCATTCACATGAGCATTGACAACAAATATCATTCAGACATGTAAAAGTCTCCACAATGCCATAACACAATGATTGGGAGTGAAAGATCTTATTCTGTATTCACTGCCAAGGGCTCAAGGAGGATCATTCACATGTAGATGTGTCCTTCTGGAAGTGCCTCCGCTATACAATTTCCATTTAGATAAGGTGTATACACAAATAAAGAAAGGACATTGGTTCTTCATTTGATTAACTAATCATAGTCTTTGTAATTCCACTCGGAGACCTTGAAGGGCAGTGCCGGGCTGTGCACCCTGATTAGCCTATGCATGATTGCTGCTGCTGTGGCACAAATCAGTTCAAGTAACTCAACTCCATACACTATGGCTGTGATTAAACAGGCGATTAAGACATAGAGAGTTTATTTCTGTTTAATCCCTTTTCCCATTGTCTAGATAGATATCCACAGTATAGTCCCCGATCAACAATAACTGATCACCACAAGAATTGGAGTGAGAGGTGATTAGGGTCTTTAAGGCTCCCTGGAGTGTGGCTCCAGGTTGTTTGTGATTAGCTCAGATTTAGAGGTACATTCTGTTCTTACGTTCTCTTGCTGTAGCAGGAAATTCATTATCTGATGCTTAAGCTGAGAGGAGAATAAAAAAAAAGCCTCAGAACTGGTTTAATATATTTAAGTGAGACTGAAATAATCCATGTTTGTGGCACACAACATGTCAAGTCTGGAAGCTTCCGGTTCACAGCATGTTGACAAACCCAACAAAACACTCCTCAACCTCCCGACTCAAGCCTCAACGTGCTTTAACCCTCTTCCCACTTCTCTGCAAGCCCTCTTCCTGATGTGCAGTGGTGTCTGTGTATCATCTGAAGGCTGTATAGAAACTCTACAGCCCCTCTCCATGACTGATCTCTTTTGATAGAGCTCATTATGCAAACTGCTCCCAACTCCCACCGCATAATTAGTGCTTAATTAATTTGAGTGAAATCTTTCATCTGTCTGTGTCCGGCCAGCTCCTTCCTTCCATTTACAACATGATATTAATTTCAGAGGGGGGAATGGTAGCCCGGCTGATGAAAAGGCTGATATAATTAATCAAGTACTGTATCTTTTTCCTTCATTTTTTTTGCAGGAATAATAATAAGTGTGATGAGCAGAGTCTGATTAACCCTATTATGCTCCCTAATTAGGGTGATTATTTAATAATCAAAGAGGCAGCACAATTATAAGAGAATGCAAATTATGCCATCTAATGAAGAGCATGCCAATTCTGGGAATTCTTTGTTTCGAAAATGCGGCATTCCAAAGTCAAAGGCCAAGAAAAGGTTCTTCTCTTAACGTACACATATTAAGGATGTACTTACATACTTGAGCCCCACATTTTTCATACATTTCTTGGACACTCTATGGGCTTCAGCAGGAAGAAATTACATATATTATATGCAATGAATTAATTAAATGACAAGATAATGAAAAGGTGTTAATTTATGTACTTTTAAAGGTGCTTGCACAGAGTCACGCAATGTTTCCAGTCTTTGTGCTAAGTGAGGCTAAGCTGCTCCATATAGGCATGAAAGTGGTAGTGGTTTTCTTATCCAACGCTTGGCAAAGAAAATAAATATGCGTATTTCCTCAAATGGAACTTTTTATTTTTTTTAAATAAAACAATTTCTAAAAATGGTCAACATCATGTTAAAACAGAATATCATCACTCTAGCTTTTAAAGCCACTAACAGGGTACCAATTCTATTTCCCACTGGTCCTGTGTGTTTTATAGAGCCCGAGGTATTACAAGGCAGCTGCCACTATAACCCAAGAGCAGAAGTTCAGCACCATGGAGAGCAACCAGTCTCCTCCAGAGAGCTCACACTCCGTAGACAAACGTCCTCAGAGCGTCTACATTTAGATCTAGTGTTTAAAATACAACATTGTAAATATTAATTCAGGAAACAGGATTGTTATATATTAACAGACTTCTACAAGTCCAATGCATCTTATGTATGAATAAGGCAGATAAGCTGACTAATAGTTAGGTTATAAGAAAAATGACCACTGTGTAGCTCCATATGTCAATAGATAAAGGATATGGCCCATTAGGTCTGCCAGAGTCCATCTTTCATGCTCCAAGATGATACAGCTGCTGTCTACACTTTCATCAAGATAATGGTGACCTCATATATTGAGTCTATGAGCAAGGGCCCTGATTAAATTTTTCTTCTTTTGGAGTCATTATCAATATCATTACAATCTTCAGGTAGGCAGTGAGCAACAGAGGATGGACCTTTTTTTTGTTGTCCAGTTCTGTGAGAAATGTATTGCTTCTAATCCAAATGCCTGTCAGTAAAATCCTTTATATGCTGGCTTCTCTAGCTACAGAGCGTGTGTGCCTCCTTCACTTCTTTGTATCTGTAAGGTGTGTGCTTGCTTTTGTGTGTGTCTACATGAATGTACCTCAATTTACTCCTCTTCACCCCCATAGTGCAGCTGTGCCTCAGAGGACTCTTGTGAAGTAATTGAATGAGCAGGGGTAGGGGGAAACCTGTGGCAGCGAATGTGGTGCCTGCTGGCCTTATTATCTGTAGTACGGCAGCAGCTCTGCCTGTGCTTTCTCATCTGCTCATGAATACAGAAATGAATGTGGTGTGATGTCAGAGGTGAGCGCAGAGGGGAGATGCAGATTGGAGATGCAGGCCGGAGCTGTTTTAATCAGCTCCCAGATAGAACAATCACTTTATCCACCTCCACAGCTCAGAGGTGAATTAGTGTTTAACATTCCAGGGCATGCTTTCTGACAGGGGACTCCCCCCAAACAACCAATGGACTGCGGAGATTATTGAGAGACACTCTGATGTTTTTGATGAGTTAATTAGAGCTAAACATGCCCCTGGGACTTCAGCAGCTACTGATATGCAGGAAGACTCGGCTCTATACGAAAAAAGAAAATCTGGCATTGTCCCATTGACGCATTTATTCACATCATGCACACATAACATTTGATACGAACACTACGTGCTTCAGTGGTTTCTACGGAAGTCATTAGCTAACCTTTTTGCCTTGATATGTCGTTTTAATGGCATTTAATATTTATTTTGCAGTGGATTTGAAGATGCACTGCAGAATATAGTTTTGCAAAAAGACGATTTTATTAGCCGGCAGCACCAAACAACTTCTCCAGAAATTACATTAAAGCATCTGTCCTCATTGAGCCATTAGCATCATTGTCAATAGTACAGATGACATCAGGGACATTCCCGGTCAACACCGAGGTCCATTAGTCTTAAGCTCAGAGCTTCACCACTTTACGGGGCTTTTCACAGTAACCTGGTCTCATGGGCATCAGTCTAAAGTACACTTTAAAGTCTAGACAGTGACCTCTGTGTTGCTCTCATGTCCAAACAAGCAATTCCCCCCCATTGAACTCTTGGATGCTACAGTCTGACTTCTTTTCTAGAGGCTTGATACAAACCTTTTACTATTGTTGCCACAAGTACTGGCTGACTGTTGCTTTACAGTGACATGTTGACTCCCCCGAGACTGCTGACAGATGGTTTTCCAGGTTATCCATGAGAAACACCATAAATCGCCAATGTCTGACCCAAACAGTGGCACACAGTTAATTAAATACATGGCAGGGAACTATGTCTTTATTGTTTTCCCTCTGAAAACACAAGACAAAGCAGAAAACCTCCTGACTGTGGAGTATATTGATTTAAGTTCCCTCCACTTTTGATGACTGTCCTGAAAATGTTCCTCTCTTTGGAAATTACATAAAAATGTATTAAAAGGCCAAGAAGTGAATTGTGCTCACTCACTGCAAGAGAGCAACTAACAAGAATAGAATGGGATAGAAGAGAATCAACAGGAACTGAGTCGTCATCTCTCTATAGAAATAGTTTAAATGTGTTTCGAACAAGTCCATATGGACCCAAATGTTTAAAAAAAACGAATCACTTCATTACACTCTGGTACTTTTGTTCTACTGTGTCATTGTCCTCTTCTTGGTGCATGCCTGCTCTTTTTCAGGGACAAAGGCTAGAGCTGTGTTCCACAGCAGTGCCTGATTAAATCTGGGTCCCTCGCTGGCTCTCTCCATGGTGCTGAAAGAGCCCTCTATCAGATTACAACCAGCCAGAATAGGACCTCAGCTAATCCATTACAATAATTGATTGACAATGCATTGAAGGTGGCCATGTAGTGAGCCTCAATTACAGTCATGTCCTATTGCACTTTCAAATTGGCTTGGGTTGGCAAAGCAAATGGAGGCAATCATTCATCTGGGTAGTACAAGAGGTTTCTGTATATCTATCTATGGCAAGATTGAGGGTAATCTAATTTTTGTGAAATAACCAAACTGCTCCACAGCTCCCTGGGTAACTGTGTTACTGTATGACAGAAACAACACGGTGAGATGCCTGCAAAGAGATTAGAGGAAATGCTTTGGATGCTGGAGGTAAACTTTTCTGTGTTCCCAGCAGTATGTATTCTTCCTGTAGGTGGTGCAGTGAAGTAAGAACTGACTGATCCCAGAACCTCATAACCAGTGAGTTGTGTGGTTATACGTGAACTATCAGACCTACAACAGCTGAGGCATTTTTTTAAAGTGACAATTTGCAGAAAACTGGAAAAATATAGACCTGCTGTAAAGAAACATGAAACACAAAAGCATTTAGAACATGACTTATTTAAATTTTCTACTTTTATCGTATAATCTAACTAATTTACAGCATGGCCTACAGGCAGGGGGAAAATGAGAGCAACGTTTTAAATCCTACAGCATGACATAAGGTTTAGAGGCTGAAGTTGAGCCTACATTAAAGCAGCTGCAGCTGTATGCTAATTGGGCGCCTAGCGTCTCGTCTTCCAGGACAGCACGCGCCACTGATCAAACACGCGCATGCGTCGGTATAGCCAAGACCAGCCCACGCGCCCCACAGAAATTATCACGGGGGAAAGAGGAACTCGTTAAAATGCCATCAAAGCGCGAGTCCCAACAAAGCACGACTAATAGATTTGCAGACTGAATAAACAACAAGTAACAGAGCAGAGGAGGCAAACACGACCAATAAAAAAAAAAGTTTGGAACATATTTATATTTTAGAGCAAATATAAAAAGAAGTATAGGAGAGTCAGTGAAGTCACGGGAAACTAAACAAGATAAAAACGTAGCAACTGTACGCCTACACACTATAAAACGTTACAGGAAAATATGATTTGAGATGAATACTACACAAATATGTTTAAACATAGTCACTTCATTAAAACACTGAACAGTTTATATAGTTTTATATCTTTAGAACGATTTAAATCTAAACTTTTGTTTAACCTTCAAAACATCTTTTTCTAGATTTAGAAAGTGTGACATTTAACCCATGCAACTGAAATAACGGCGTGCTTCCAGGCAGGTGAGAAAGCACCGGCACACAGAGGCCTATTGAAAAAAAGGCGCAGGCCTGCGGCTCAGCTCCGATTGTGTAATTATTTGACTTGGTCATACTGCAGCTTTATGCAAATGAGGGGAACAATGTGCGACGATGGAGATTAATTCCTCCCTGGTCTGCCGACTGAAAGGAAAAAGAATGTACTCTCTGCCAAGCGGCGCACTGCAGCCTAACGTGAAAAAAAAAGATAGATCCACAATATATGAGGTATGCACAGAAACCATAGGGGAGCTGGTGGAGAAAATAAGGCGAAATGTATTTGGCGTAAAAAAGTTGTCTTTGTTAGGGAGACAGGAGGCTGCACATAAAACAGTGTTATTGTAACAGAGTGTTATTTTAAGAACCACGCATTATATTAACTTGTTTAACTGTTGGATTCAATGCGAACTTAAATCTTGAACTTTATGATTTACGCTTATTTTAGCAGAAAAAGCCCACCAATTGAACACTAGCATTCTGAAAACAGCACGTGTTTGTACAAACAACAGTTCTCCACTGCATCCACAGCAGCTTCATTTTAGCTTTGGATATCTGTGCAGCATTTTGCAGCACAAGCCTGGACTGCGGCCTTTTTTTTAGTCAGGAACACTGATTCCGCCCAGCACGCGTCTAGCTGTGGGCCAGATTGGCCGTAAGTCCCGGCCGTTTCACAGTTAAGAGGTCAATTTGCTTTTCAACCGAAAAAAAAGAGAAGAAAAAACACAGGGATATCCAAGCACGGGCAGACGTGGCTATTGTGCACAAAGACCAGAGGGCATACTTATTACTTATGTATGTATGCAGCAAGATGTCTGATTTATATGTCGAGTTAAACTACCGAGACAGACACGTGCCCTAAAATAAAGAAACCCTCCCTCTAGTGCTTATTTAAGACATAATAAAATAAAGGATATAAGATCGGGTTTATTTGGTTTGTTGTAGAGTCTGCGTAATGTGCGCAAAGGTCTTGCGTAAAAGCGAAACCTGAATAAAGAAAATAAACAACTGTAAACCGTGTGGAGTAAAACAAACCTGAACCACTGAATTGAGAGAATCTGGTTTTACAATTTTGTCTATTAGGTGAATTGCCTCTTTGAGCAACATCACAGCAGAAATTGAAAGAAACACAGCTTTTGGTTTTTATTTAACCAAGTTTGTCTCATCCCCGTCCTAATTCTAAATTGCTATGATTGTGGCAGTGATGGACATTTCCTTTTGGCAGCTCCGGGGCCCCCAGAGGAGAGCCACAAAGCCGTGGCACGTGTGCATTTGTATAGGGGCCCATCAGACCGTAAAAAGAGGAGGGTCCTGGCGTGTGCCTCTGTCGGGGAGGGGCTGAGCGGACACATTAATGTAATAAACCGCCAGTACATCTGCTAAGCTATCTGCACATCCTCCAACGAAATCCACCAAACCCAGACTCTAAGCCCTCCCACAATCAAATCCACTGGGATCTTGGTTTCATCCGATTGGTCGGGGATGCTGCAACGGGGGGGCGAGAACAATAGCATCATTCCGGCATAAAAAGAGTGGAGCTATGCCTTGGAGACGAAAACATTTCAGCCACAGAAGAATCGATATACTGGGGAGATAAAGTCCCATAAGCTTCTAGTGTTGCCATATTTTTAACAAACCTGGATACTCGAGACTTCATCCACCTCCCCAAAGTGCCTTTCCACTGTTACTCGCCAAGATGCCCAAAGGATTCCTGGTAAAAAGAAACAAGAAATCTGCACATGTTTCCTACAGGACTCGGTCAGACGAAGATGACCTCCAGGAGCCACCCATCCCAGCTGCCTTTCCGAGTTATGTGGACCCCTCCCCGCCGATGTCCGTGGCGTCCAGTCCGGACCGCGCCGCAGCATCGCCGGATTTCACAGCAGCTGACGCGCCGGTGCCAAGACTGGAGAAGCCGGTACAGTTCGGCAACCCAGAGGCGGTGTGCCAAGCCCTCTACAGCCCCACCCGACCCATCAGCAAGGAGCACGACAGGGGATATTTTGAGCGAAGTTTCAATTTGGGCTCGCCTATTTCTGCCGAATCATTCCCGACACCTGCCTCCCTCTCCGGCCTGGACCACCTCCTGTACGCCCCGGTCGACCTGAAAATCGGCACCAGCAACAGCAGCCGCAGCGGCACCACCAGCAGCAGCCTCCCGGGACCAAGCAACCGCGTAGCCACCAAAAGGCCCGCAGCTGACTGTACAGAGCGCAAACCTAAACCCGCCTCCAAGAAACCCAAAGCCATTAGAAAACTCAACTTTGAAGACGAGATGACGACTTCTCCCGTTCTTGGTCTCAAAATAAAAGAGGGGCCGGTGGAGATGAAGCCGAGGGCGCAGTCCTCCGGAGGAAACAAGCCTCTAGGGGAGTTTGTGTGTCAGCTGTGCAAGGAGGCGTATGCGGATCCCTTCTCTCTAGCTCAGCACAAGTGCTCCCGCATCGTCAGGGTCGAATACCGTTGTCCCGAGTGCGATAAGATGTTCAGCTGCCCAGCCAACCTCGCCTCTCACCGCCGCTGGCACAAACCGAGGACCACCGGGGCACCGGCGATGCCACCGGCACAGGGCATCAAACCTGAAATGGCCAAAATGCCACCGCTAGGTGTCAAGTCCGTCTCCGACGAAGCCAAAGACATGAGTGACAGAGACACCCCGAGTCCAGGTCTGTCCGAGTCGGGCTCTGAAGATGGCTCATATGACTGCCAGTATTGTGGGAAGAGGTTTAAGCGACAGGCATACCTAAGAAAACACATCATGGCACACCAGGCCTTGCAAAAGAAAGTGCTTGAGGAGCAGGGGTTTCAAACCGGCGACCGCCCGGCAGAGCAGGCTCCGGTCTTACCCGCCTCCTCCTCCTCCTCCTCAGCATCATCATCATCATCCTCATCCTCAGAGGAAGCCTCAAACCAAAGCCCTCTCAACCTGAGCCCGGTGGACTGCCTGCTGTGCCCTGTGTGCGGGGAGAGTTTCACCAGCAGGGCCGGCCAGGAGAGACACCTGCGTCTCATGCACTCCTCCCAGATTTACCCGTGCAAATACTGCCCCGCCACTCTCTACAGCTCGCCGGGACTCACCAGGCACATAAACAAGTGCCACCCCTCGGAGAACAGGCAGGTGATCCTGCTCCAAATGCCGGTGCGCCCCGCCTGCTAAAGATAACACCTAACTCGTGCCTTTGGGGGGGGGGGGAAATGAAATAATGACAAACAAAAAAGAAGTGGCTCTGGTGTTAAAAAAAATAATGAAAGAGTTTGTGATGCTCACTGTCATAACTTTAGGCCAATGAAAGGCAGGGCGGTTTGATGTTTAAGTGGTGTTTAATGAGGTGTCTTTTCCATGCCAATCAGTGATTGTTGAATGCTTCTCTCTATATTTGAATTACATATAGGCCTATTTTGAGATTTTCTTTCTCAAATTAGTTTATCAAGAAAAAAAAGAATACAAAGCGTTAGTTTGACTGTTAAAGGGTATTTTTCTAGGACAGCACATGTGTTCAATGATAGCTTCTAGACCTAAGAAATGTCTTAAAATTCTCAGAAATCCTTTTCCCCATCGAAGCCTTTTGAATTCACCGACCGCGATTGCTCCATGACTGCAGCTTTACGCTAGTTTGTGAATGACAGAACTTATCAACTTTGTATTGGTGGGAAAAGAGAGTGACCGAAGCATTCCATGTTTAGTAGAACCACAAATGCCTTTAGTATACAGATAAGCCTAGTCCGGCATACAGTAGCCTATACATACACATCCAAATCCCGCTGTATAACTGCCTTAAAAAAGTCAACATAGACTGTTTAATTTTGAATGCTGGCACATATTTTATCATTATTATTATTGAAGATTGTTGCAATATTTTTTCATCATATGTTTATTTATTTATTTATTCTAATTATTTTATGTAAGTTATTGTTGTGTTTGTTGTGATTTCTCCTGTGAATCGTTCTGGCAGTTTACATGTCGTATAGCCAAAATGTTTTTT
>NC_045752.1:13962888-13982724 GCF_008692095.1 Etheostoma spectabile | reverse complement strand
TCTTCTTTTGGGTCCAATTCACGATTTGTGATAATTGTCACGGCTCGGGTTTTAATCTTCAATCTCCACAGCTCTTGTAAAAAGAAAAAAAACGTAAAGCTCTTACCTTAGATGCAATCTTTTTTAAGGACAAGTTATTTTTCTTAAATGTTGGCTTTTATAGCGCTTTGATTGTATGTGTATATCGTTGTTGTCTATCAAAATAAAAAATATTTTCAAAAGGACACGCTACTCAAGGTGGTTATACTTGTTCAGACAGAGTGAAAAAAGTACACTACGGTAATGAACATTTCTTAACGAAAATCCCCAGATATCTGGAAGAGGGTTATCTTGACAATGACTTTAGTGAACTTATGAGTTTTTTGTAACTATACTGTCCATGTGTGTCTGCAGTTGTTTCTCTTCTGGGAAGTATTGGTTGACAACAAATAACAAATAAGTAGGCTTGATAAATGGCATGCCAAGATGTCAGGGAAATGAATACATGTAGAAAAGATTGACTTGGCTGTAAATATGATATGTCTTATCAATTCTCTATGCGTAAAACTGTGCGTAAAAGATCTTTCTAAATAACTTTTAAACAAAAAAAATCTTTACAATTTACTCATGAGTTAAGTATTGTATGCATTATTAATTTCACATTAATTTAATTATTTACTTCATAAAAAATCTAGACATTTCTCTAACCCTGAATATACCAAACAGATCTTTCAAAAGAATGGGAAGCAAAGTCATGATCCTGCTTTTACGGCCGGTTCACAGCTTTCACTAAAAAAGCAATTTTGCAAACTAGGCTGATTTTATCAAAATACTTTACACAATTCACAAAACACCACACCTATACTACAGAATACCTCATATATCCTGCAAAATGAAGCAATGGAACCAAAACTACATATAGCATTGCAAAACTTTTGCAACAAATGGCACACAATTCATTCATATTATCAGATTTCTGTCGAACCAACAGTTAGACAGAAAAAAAGACTTGCTGATACTACTGAGTTATTCCTGCTTATTTTACACCTGTCCAAGGCCAAAAAGATAAAGCTAAATGTCGCAAACCTTTTTTAAATGTGGCACTCCCTCTTAAGACATCAGCAACAATACATCAAGACACAGATTCACTGTTGGGCATAATGAAAAGAGCTCTCATCTTTAGCATGCTTTGCCATAATACTAAAATAGTTTAAATTGCAGAAAATTCTTCAGATCGTTCGCATGCACAGAAATAGTTGCAGTTACACAAATGCTGTTTCATGCTATTTCACCAAACAAGTCAGTGCAACATATGGACAGCAGATACATTTACATCGAACTGAACTAAAATATGCTCACAAAAAACAGTAAACTGAAAAAGAAAATTGCAGAAAAAAAATATATAGAAAAAAAGAGGCAAGAAAAATAATTAGGCAGCATCTTGCCACACAGCTGGGTCTTCCATTGTTGCTGTAAAAAACAAGGTGCTCACCTGTGGTCTTTTCATAGTGCTTACTTCCTGATTGAAGTGGTAACAATTAACCATTGAGGTGTTTGGCCAGGTGGCAAACATATTGGCCGATTAGCTCATGTGGTGTCATTTTGAATGGCAGTGTTTTGAAATGGCAAACATGTGACTTTAAGTCAGATTGTTGGGTTTTATCAGGAGAACCGTGTTCAGTGCATTTAAAAGTGCCATTTATAATCGCGAAATGTGTGTAAAGCAGAACACGTGTTTAGACTTTGGGAGACTTGAGAAGAGGTTTTGCTCTCTGTGTGTCAGTTTAAATAATTGTGCTATGCATGTCATTTTAGTGTGTTAGCAATTGAAAAAAAAAGATCAATAATAGTATAATTAACACCCCAAAAGTTCTATTCAAAAGCCTTTAACTTCTCATTTCTCCTCTGCTGCACCATGTCTCGGTCAGATCGGGTCACGCTCCAAAATGGTGCGAATCAGTTTACCGGTAGTCGTCCTTAACAGGAAAAAGAAACCTCAGGAGCCCCCTTGGCCAGACCTTTGCCTTCGATACCCCTTTATCAGACGGATTCGCAGTAAATCCTAGCTTTAGTAGCTCAATAGACGTTGTTTGGCTTCCACATAGAAGCACTTTGGGCTTAATCATAAATTCCCTTTCTTAATACCATGTCAGGACATGACAGGAGGACAAAGAGGTGGTGGATGAAACTCACCTCTGGAGCAATAAAACATCTGTCTGCTTTGGAAGACTCATGCAGCTCGATTTGTGCTGATTTAGGACACATGAGGGCTCAGTTGGCTTCATATCCGACCTCCAGAACCTGCAAAGCATTAAGTCAGTTGTAATTTAGCAAGCAGCTTCGAACTGTGTCACTTCAGACATAGACACACATACTGTCAGGAAGTTCATATCAGAGCATTATCACTGATGGTGTTGAATTTCTAAAACTGATAACGGAATTAAAAAAATCCCCCTTTTTGATACAAGCTACTGAGTTGTTCCTGTTTATTTTACACCTGTCCAAGGCCAAAAAGATAAATCTAAATGTCGTGAACTTTTTTAAATGTGTCACTCCCTCTTAAGACATCAGCAACAACACATATAAGACAGATATATTTGATGAGGCAGCATGTGTTACATATTAATCAATACAACCTGGTAATCCCAGAGAATGTCAGACTGGGACACCTAGACCCTGCCTGTTCTGCTGTAAACTATCTCAGAGCCAGAGTCAATGATTGAGGTAAACTACTGTGAGCCGGGTGAAAATGAGGTGACATTATGCTTCTTTCTCACCCTCTCGCTCACACACACAGTTTTAGGGCTCCAATTACAGTCAAGAGCTTTTCTTGCGTCTTTATGTGACCCAGGCAAGGCAGGGCACCTGTAGTTGTTGCAACCATTGCACCTGTACCTCCTGGTGAGGTTCCATTGTGCTGGCCTCCTCTAAGCAGAGCTGAACAGCAGGGGAGACAGATGGGAGGAGGGTCAGGTTACCCCTGCTACTGCTGCGAGCAAGGCTAGGCCAGGGTCAGAAAGCCCATGGTAACCGCACCATCATGTCAGCACACAAAGATAAAACCTACACCCACTACTCCACAAAATCCGAGGATACACAATTAGCTAATGTGTTGCAGAGAAGGGAAAAAGGACAAAGATACTTAGAATTTCAAATTGATTTAATGAAATGTTTCAATTTTCACATTTCTAATAAAGATAGCAGGACTTCGGTCGTTAAAAACAGTTTGATATGTTGACAAGTATTGATGAAATCTTCAAGCTTTTTTCCCCCCCTTTCTCTTATACAAAGATTATATTACAGGCATTAATATATTTATATTTAGAGGGCGCTCAAGCCCCCAAGTTTGACACAATGTACAAGGATTTCTAAAACAAGAAGAAAAGAAAAAAACATACTAGGCATACCACTAGCTCATTTTCTTTACGTGTATAAGACTCACAATCCTTTTCTTGGACGAAACTAACATCTCCAGTGACTAAGCCACCAAAGGGGGAGCACAGACCCCTTTCAACAGACATCTAAAGCCTACAATCTTTAAGATCAGCATCCTGGACGGTTCCTTCCAGTGGCTTTGGGGGAAAAATAAAACCATAGATGGTATCCAGGACTATATATATATCTATACATTCTTCACACAAAAAAAAGACACCAAAAAATGGATTAATCCTGTTAATCCTCCTGCTGTTTGGATTGCCCATTTTCTGCTTGGGGAATGCACAAACAAAAGGAGGAAACATGTGAGGGAAGGAAAAGAAATGACAGGAGAGCATGGGGTAAAGTAAGGCATACTAGTGCAACAGATGGGGATAGTGTTGCAGCTTGGGTGGAGCCCTCAGAAAGTGTGAGTATTTAGCATGTGCGTGAGTGTATGTAGGGAACACCTGGCTACCATGACAAACTCAAATGGGCAGGTTGGAGAAGTGAGAGCGCCGGCTTGGCTGTTGCTAGTAGGGCTGTTAAGAGTTCAGCTCTGGCATGCCCCCCTTCCTGTGGTCTCAGGAGGCGACGTCGGGAAAGGATCATGGGAATCAGGAGTTGTTGCCTGTCTTTATCCCTTCCCAGATAGACGGAGCAGCCCACCACCTGTTATAAAGACTAAACGGAGAACCCCAGAATTCCCAAATCCATCTGTTTTAGTAGAAAGCCCAAGACACTGACCTTTAGAGACACAGCGGGAGGATAAAAACTTTTTTTAGACTGCTAACAAGGGGTTGTGATGCAGGGTGTCCATGGTTTGTCTCAGATTCTGAAGTAGAGAAACTAAAATTGGATTATCGGGAGTGGAGGTGGAGGTGGACAGCATCTTGGAGGACTGACATTACACAGGCACTGTCTCGGAGAAGCTCCTATGCACACACGCCTGGGTTAAGATTCACCTGAGGCTCTGGCGGTACTTTTCCTCTAAACAGCACATGAATACATAACAGCAAAATAACTCAAATTGTCCTTTCTATATACATCTAGGAAATAGACAAATAAAATTTAAAGCAATTTACATCATTGAACAAAGAGAAACATTCAATCCTAGTTAAATCAATGAGTGAGTGCAAAAAGAAAATGTTGCTCGGGAACATTGGAATGTTGATGTCTTTAACTTCACAGCGCAGGGAAACTGATAGCAGAGGAAAGAGACAGAAGGAACTTATTCAATTACCGGGACATGAGCCTATGTTAACGACATCAGAAAACAATTACAAACAGTCTTTCCTCATTCCAGCAGAGTTGCATAAATCAAATCATGACACAATCCATCGGAATTCATTTAAAAATGAAAAGTGATCAAGAAAACTCAAACAAATTTCTATTCAGCTAAAGTTAGAAAGACGTCATTGATTGTCCACTCTGGGTTCAAAACAATTAAAAAGCCTCTGACTGCACATACTGCAGGGACTCTGTTCCCAGGAAGTCTGTGT
Organism: Etheostoma spectabile; assembly: GCF_008692095.1. Taxonomy (NCBI): domain Eukaryota; kingdom Metazoa; phylum Chordata; class Actinopteri; order Perciformes; family Percidae; genus Etheostoma; species Etheostoma spectabile. Next base: position 13,977,829 of record NC_045752.1, on the reverse strand, counting down.
AGTAGTGCATTGAGTACAAATCATTCTGGGGAGGCTTTCCCCATGGATCAGCCTCTTCTCCTTTTTCAGTGTAAGGGAGATGGTCCATGAACATGGTCCAAACTGGTGCTAACAAGCAGGACAACATCATCATCCTGTCACCATCTGAAGTGGTTATCTTTGACACGGAAAGGTTGTGGCAGGTGCAGGTGGAGGTAAAAAAAAAGAAAAGAAAAAATAAAGGCAGACACATTTATCAATGGATACCAATCTTTTGTGCAGTTATAGCATGATGCCATTTATAGCTGTGTCATTCAGTGCTTTGTCACATTAAGTTTGGAAATAGAGGATACAGAAACAGTGAAGCAGATCCATTCCCTTACTATAGTAAGAACGTTTTTTTTTCTAGCGCATCGAGACTGCACTAGAAAATGAGAATTAAAATGACATTTTAATCACAGATTGCATTAAGACTTCTGAGTAAAGGCTACCTACGCTTCTGATTCTCAAGCTGAAACCACCAGGGTGAACATAAATAGCTCAGTCAAAGTTCATCTCGATTAAGCAGTTAAACACCACAACAAATGGAAATGTATCAACGAAATCAATGATTGCCACTTAAATAAAAAATTGCAATATGCTCCAGTTGAATTTTTATACGACACAAAATAAAACACCAAAAGAAAGAAAGAAACTCTTGCAGTCACGGCTGGGTGTGTGATGTTCTTCAAGAAAAGATTAAAGGCTGCACTTGGGGGGTTGGGTTGAAGAGCTCAGTTGGAGGATTTGCTTATAGCGCTGGCTGATCGGCGGAGTTTTCCGGAAACTCGGTTCTTTGTGGCACGGGGCATTGTGGGAGAAACCTGGTCGATGTTGTCTGTCGTTCCTGCGGTGTTTCCGGCTTCGGTGCTCGCACTGCCGGTGAAGGAGCCTGGGAGAGAGATGGAGTGAGAGTTTGCGACAGAAATAAAAAAGAAACAGAGTTGGTTAGACATGGCAGTCAGGTTCATTGGGCTTTGTGCGATTACGGTTTATTCCAGCATGCTTTGTCATGCACATGGCTGCTCCCACAACCAAGATTACCCAGGATTTTCACCGACATTCACACAAATTACAATGCAAACTGTAAAAGAAGTGTTAAGATTTGAGTTTGTTCTACCCCCTAAGTCATTACAATAAAGATGTGAGAAAGCAAATTAAAATTTTTCAGAAATGACATGCCTTTTCACATGCGGTGGAAAAGCAATGCTGTTTAAAAGAGAAGCTGCCTTTCTTTCAAATAGTTTTTACAGATACTTCTAAGATATAAAAAATGACAAGTATCCTTTGGAGTTACAGGCAAAATGAAAAAAACAGGTATTACGTTCGCAGTGTGACACTAGAATGCTTTGAGTGAAAATAAAATTGCACATTATGCTTTTGTTGTGAACATGTGGAGCTTTGCCATTTTGCCAAGTATTGTCCTTTAAAAAAAAACAAAAAAAAAATTGATTAGGTTACCCATGATTAGGTCATGCAAAACAGTAATAAGTCTTGAAGGTGGGAATAGAACAGTGTTGGGAAAATCAATTATTGTGAACGTTGCCCTGACTTCCTCAGTGTGCCCCTGACCAAACCCAGCCTGCGGGCCCCCCACCCGCCTCAGCACCATGCTACGAGTTTAAACAACTTTTCTGCTTTGTCGAGATGGCATCTGTTTGCCTATTTTCTTTCCTATCCTTTTATTTCCTGCCATTTTTCGGAGGCATCTCAAGTTGCAGCGTCTAAAAGGAATGGCAGATGGCTGGAGTAACAGACACTTAGCAGCACAGTGGACACCCGCAGCATCCAGGGCCACGGCTCACTGGGAGAGGGCTGGGCTATGGATGAAACATTGGGTGTGTGTATTGTGAAGGGCTAGAGGGGAGGCCGGGGGGGGTCCAAACTTGAATTCTCAAATCTGCATATGAATATTTAAAAAAAGGGGTGGGCTCGGCTAAAAATGTGGGCTGGCATGATGGACAGAACAAATCCTGCATTCCTGTATTCTTCTATCCATTCCTACAGTAAACATTTTATTTTATAAAATAAACTCCAATTGCATGTGCTGTAAAGACATATGCTAGACAGAAGGAAGGCAAACACCTATTACAGCTAATATACACAGACAATAGTTTGGTACAGTTCACCACCCACTCAACAGACTTCCCTTTTCGTTTAGCGGCCATTAAAACATGCTGCACTAAACAGTCATCACTCCCACTGTGGCACTTAATGACTGGGGTTGCATCAGTTTCTAAATGGTGTTCTTCTCTCTATGGCCTTATGCAAGAATTAATTTTCATAGTAACTTACTAAGTGAAAAAAATAACCCAGATCCAGAAGAGGCTAATGTATCATTATTATCGTCATTATAACCCCAGCATTTCCGCTCCTTACTCAGCCCAATCTGCCTTACGGTAAGGTTCATTTCAGATGGAAAGAAGAAGGGAGAGACGAAGGGAGAAAGAAAACAAAGAAGGTCTTTAAATGGCCCTGCTATCCCATTGGTCCCCTCTGCAGCAGTTCAAACAAGGCTTTAGATGACAAAGACGTCTTCTAGTGCGGCAGGTGTTAGTCTCAGAGTCTGCCCCAGGCAAACAGGCACACTCCAACAGGAGGAAATGAGGGGGGGTTGAGGGATTGGGGAGAAAAAAATAGAAAGAAAGAAAAGTGTTTGCTGGGGGAAGAGATAAAGGCGTGCCACATGCAGAAGCGAGGGCCAGAAGTGTAGCCGTATTGTTCATGCTGCTACTTAGTCAGGTGCTAATTGTACCCACTGTGCATCACTTTCAATTACCAGCCGGGCCTAAACAGTAGGACACCCCCAAATAAACAGCCTGGTTTCTCTGTCCATTTCCCTTTGTCAGAGCACTCAAAGCTTGGTTAGTGCTGAATGAAAAAAGGAGGAGTGGGAACAGCCAGGATGAGTGATCGAGCAAAGGGTAGGTAGGCCGCTGGACAGTAACAAGCTTCTGGTCTGACTCGGGGCTTACCTTCGCCATATACAGTATTTGGACCTTTTTAGATATTTTTAATCTAAAAGGGAAAAACAGAGTAGAGCATCATGTGAGAGAGCAGTGGACACACACACCATACCACGCTGCAGCAGGAGACAACACAACGCTACTGAAAGGTCGATGATTCAGACAGCATGTGGCGTCAAGGTTAGTTGTCACTGAAAGGTTTAAAAGTCAGACAAGGTAAACTGATTTGGGTGTTGAGTTAATCAACAAGTGCTACCTTTCTGAAGATACCTTCAAGGATGATGGTACCTGATACATCTGTCCAATTCACAGGTTTCAAAGTCATGCCAATCTTGAAATCCAAAGCATGAATGGTGGGCAGTTTGCATAGCAACAACAGAAACATTTACCACCAGTGTTACTATAAGAGAGGGTTAGGATGAGAGAGTAAAAGATATGGGGGCACCTAAGAGGGTCATGGGAGCTTTTAAGTTCTTTCATCCACTTCATGTGCAGTCATTCATTAAGAAACAGTTAAGAGGATGAAAACACACAACATAACACAACAATAAAAACGGACATAAGCAGTGCAGGTGGCACACACAACAAGACCAGAGAACTGTGGATAAAGTCTGTATGACAGTTGAACTAGCTCATGCAGCTATGATGCTAGCCTGAAGTTGCTAAGTGATAGTGAGGTTGCATTCAGGATCATGGAGGACAAGGCTGTGGAGGATACTGACAAGCCAAACAGGTTGAAGACGTGACAGGGGAGGACTGAGGTTAAATGCCTTACAGGGGAACTGGTTAAACACTGTAGAAGAGCATCATTTAGCAATTAGCATGCAGAATCTGTACTTGAATTCGAGCCCTACTTTGGTTGTACAAAAAGGGCTAAATCAAGCTAATTGAGTGGATGGCTGGATGGATGGATGGATGTTGGTGGGCTGTGGCTGGGCGTCATGCCTAGTGTTGAGGAAGCAGGCAGAGTCTTACAGTCCAGTTTGGCCCAGGGGTACTCCATGTCCCAAACCATCCCCGGCCAACGCCTGCACGCTGTCATGAAGCATGAATGATATGTTAGTGGCAGCAATGGGAGCCAGAGCAGGATGGACACACACACGGATGGACACACACACACGGATGGACACACAAACACGGACACACACAGGATGGCGACGCAGCACATTTTAGAAGGGTGAGAATGAGGAGCAGTGTCAGCCAGCCATCGCTGCTACATTGAAGTTATACGTTTGTTGGGACACAGAGGCTCAAGACGATGGACTACAACAATAATGGATATGCATTATATGAACTGTATGTGGCCTAAAGCATTAAATACATCATGCCTATGGTTTTGGAAAGCTACAGAGCAGCCCTTCAGTTTATGAACACAGTTGATAAGAATATATGAAAAAACACACAAACAACTGTGATAGCTGGGAAGAGGGTGACCAGATTTCCCAAGAAATTACGAGCAGTTGTCCCAAATCCTGTCTCATTTGTCCCAAAAATGAGACTAAACCAGAGTTTCATTGCTGCATTACTAGATCCAAACTGTTTTCCACAGCCTGCAGGAAATTTTTTGGCATATTGCAAGGAGGGGTGGCAGATGTCACATTGTCACATACAACATATCCATTGCCACAAGTGCTGCTAAGTCATCCCAAAAGGATTAATAAAGAGAAGTCTAAGTCTAAGATGTTTTATGCCTTATTTACTGTGTTGTTGATTTTTGTACCTCCAACTGCAAATCAAATTTGCCCTCGAGGAATAATAAAGAAATTTGAGTTTCTTTCTCCTAATGACAAACAGTTGGCTTCATGTTAATGAACAGTATTGAGTTAGGATTTGCATGTGTTTTACAGTTACAGGTGGAACCATTTTGAAAGTCAACTAATTGTGCTGGTTCTCTTAGTATTCTATGACTGTAAACTAAAAATCTTTGGGTTTTTAAATATTTTAGATTAGTTGAAAATATAAATGAATATTAGTTGCAGCCTGGTATGCCTCTTTTCTTATAAACATCTTAGGCCTAAATTTGAGATTTTTCTGTTAACTTTCATCGGTTTCTTTAAGTTTAGAGTGAAAAACTCTTTTAACATTATATGACAGATTAATATACACAGTATATTATTTGCTTGTCCCAGCACTTTAGTAAAGCTACAGGATACGATGCTCATACTGAACAGTGAAATGGTCAAACCCAAGTTTCCCCTGTTTTCATGGCTGCACCCTAACATAAAATATATCTATTGTAGATGTATCTATTTTTGCTGAAATTCATTGTTAAAAATGTGTTAAAATTGGAAACTCCACTAGAACGAAAATACAGTTCTATGGATTTGAACAATTCTCATCCAAATTTTTTTAGGGTGGTCTCACCGATGAACCTGGCAGTATTTAAGAGGTAATAAATCAGCAGCAAATTTGTGAAATGCTTAACTAAAAACCAAGTGAATGTGTTACGGTACTGTATAGAAGAGGTGAGTGCTTGATAAAATATGAATGGACAGGCACATACACACCTTCACATTAATCTAGTAATCTATTTACACGCGTAGATTCCAAAGAAATACAAATTGCCACTCAGAACGAGTTTCCGCAGCAGCGAGGGTGACATAACAGCCTCATTAAGTTAAGGCCTCTCACATTAACCACATTGTATGTCCCATGCTGTGAAAGATTATTCTCAAGCCTGGCTAGCCTCTCTAACCTCTCTGACCAGCCACTCTTCCTCTCTCTTTTGAACTCAGTTCCTCATCCTCTATATTTCTTTATATCTATTCTTTCTCTCAGTCCTTCCCTTTAAGCTGGTTTGGTGGTGGGGATGAAGGGGAGGTCACAAGAGGTCAGTCCATGGAGATTTTACACCTCTGCAGGAGAGATGGGAAAACAGTATGGTCATGTAGCTGACTACCTCTTGCCTGCCTTCAACAGCCTGAATATCACACCTGTCGTCTGAGAATCTGACTCTCTCACACACACACACGCACACACACACACAAACACACACACACACACACACACACACACACACACACACACACACACACACACACACACACACACACACACACACACACACACAGACACAGACACAGACAGACACAGACACAGACACACACAAAATCTGACATACATTTAATTCTCACATGCCAGCATACTGGCTAAAAATATTATATACACATTAAACGCCCTTCAAACATATGAGCACTGACAGATTTGAAAACGACAAGACATCTATGGTGTGGTATTGTGAAGTGCTTTCCTTGTCAAAACAGAACGCGTGTTGGGATCCAATAGAGTGGAAAAGTGCAATCCCGTATTGATTTCAGTGCTGTTGCAGATCGATCATAGCTGGTACAAGTAGAAAGAACAAGATAAGACACGTTTTTCCATTCTATTCATCATGGACTGATAAGAGTGCTGTGCTGACATCCGCAAGCTGCTGTTTGTCGGTTGGATCTCCTAAGTGTTGGGGAAGCTCATGAAGACAGACACGCACACGCGCACGCACACACACACACCAACAGCCATTAAACAAGGCTGCTTATATTCATAGGAAAGTAATTGATGCAGTTTGAAACAAGAGGAGATGAGCAAAAGTAGCGTGAGTGTGGCTTTAGGAAGTGGAGAAAGCAGAGTGTTTGAAGTCAGTTGGGAGGCGTGAAGAGCCGTTTGATATTCATCTGTGAGCGTAGGCGTGGAATAAGAGTGGAGCGAACGAGGGTGGCGGAGGAGGAGACAGGGGCAAACAGGTGTTTTGAGGAGGAGAAACTGATACAGAAAAAGAGGCAAGAAAAGATATGACAAAGAAGGGCAAAAGAATGGAGCAATAGTGGAAAAGAGAGACGGAAAGGAAGGGGCAAAGACATGGAATAGAAAGACAACATAGAAGACAGTGGTGCAGTGTGGTTTATTGCTCACCTGTCCCACTCATTGGATAGCCAGGAGAGGGGGAGAAGACCTGTGAGGCAAAGTCTTCGAAACTCATGACCTCTCTGTGGTTCTGAACAATGGCCTCCAAGTAGAGAGCCCGCTCCTCATAGCTGGTTAAGTCTCGTTAAGGAACAAAACATTATGACATGATGGAGAAGAAAAGGGCAGCAAGGTATAATTATCCTTTACCTGCCATTAAATCCAATACTCACAAAATAATCACATTTCAGACTGTCATTCATCAAAACATCCATCTGTACATATCAGATAGAAATAAATCACAATTTTTTAGTGCTGCACTGCATATACATGTACTGTGAGGGTGAGAGGCAGGGCAAGGCGGCTCCACCATCAGCAACTCAGCCAGAAGCAAAGATGGAACAATCAGCCATGCCACACAGCCACAAATGAGAAAGCAGTCTCCAAAATGATCATAAAAAAAAGAAATAAAAGAATACATCACTACTGGCGTGATGCTCCAAACCTCTCCTCGCCTCTCGTCCCTCTCTTCTCTCTAATAGAACCCCTGCTGCAGACAGCATGTCTAGGACCACCCTCCCCGATGTGCTGCCTGCCACTTCTCCGTGCCATCAGGGGGAAAATTGGAGCCATTTGAAATTCAGAGTGACAAGCAGTGACTGGAGCCTGGGCAGCCAACATGCAGGATGGATGGCCAGATTCGAAATGGGAAAGCTCAAATTAATAAATATGAAATAAATAAATAAGCCAGCAAAATGGCTGCTGGGTGCGGATGGAAAACATTCTGATGGCCATTATCATATGATTATCATAGATATACCGTGCTAAGTCTGTTGTGGAATGGAGGCAAGTGCAGGATAAAATATGGTGCAGGGAACCATTGGAGCAAAAAGGCCTATCTGATGGCATAATCATAGTAAGCACTTTTGAGATTTAACTGTGTGTGTGCATGTTTGACAATGAGTCCGATTATTCTCACGGCTGTCTGTTTGTGGCCATGTTTCTTTGATAGCAGACACCTAACAAATTGCTCTACAAACACATGCATTCTCACTTTCTCTCACTCTCTCTCTCTCACACACACACACACACACACACACACACACACACACACACACACACACACACACACACACACACACACACACACACACACACACACACACACACACACACCTCTAGTTTCTCAAAACAGAGGCCCCCTCCCCCTCATCTCAATGCGAATGCCAGGGTGGAGTGGCACTGGGCTATTGCTGACGCCAAAGCTGAACCAGGCTGAGCTGAGATAGGCTGGACTGGGCCGAGAGGCTCTGGTCTGGGTTAGGTAGATAGGATGAGACAGTGACTGGGCAGGGGGCCTGCTGTGGGCACATGCCGCCACAGCAGGGGCCAAGGCAGCCATGACCAATGGTTTTGAGAAAACCATGGCAAAGCGGAGGTGACGGGCACCTGAGCTGGGATGGCCAAGCTGCTCACAGGGACAGAGATGGACAAAGGGCAGACTGAGACAAAGGATAGGGTAACAGAGGAAGATAGGGAGCAAGATGGGTTTGTAAACTAAAGTAAATGGTAGTGATGTTTGGTTCCAAACAACCTATGAACCAAATAATAAGTCTATTTACAGTCCATATCTTTTAAACTGCAAAAACATAAACAGCATTTTTAGTTAAAAGAGAAATACTAGCAAAGGTAGGTAAAACAAACAGAAAACAATTACAGAAAAACTGACTTGCTCTGTGTAAAAAAAGGAAAGAAAAAAAAGGTAAGTCTACTCTGTTCCTTTTTGGGGAATTTTGTTGAAAATGTTTATTCTTAGATAAACATACAAGATTTGGATGCTTGTTGGGACAGAACACCTAAAAAAACCCCTGATATTTCCTACCATTTGTAGGAAAAAAAGGGGAAGACAGGGCCAAGATCTTCATTTAAGAGATGCAGAGCAGCATGACTTTACGCATTTAAAAGCTCTTCCCTCTTAAGCTTTATATCTTTCCAGTCATAGCCAGAAATGCAACGTCACTGTTTTCTGTCACTTGCTGGACACAGTACTGGACATAGAGTGTGCATCCCAGTCTCTGCTGCCATGGTAACTTGGGTCACAGCTCTGTGTGGTGGGTCATATCCAGGCTTTTATGGATGATAGAAAGGGAGAAAGGATGTTTGTAAAAAAAAACAAAATGAGCCCAGATAGTTGATAAGTGGAAGACAAAATATAGTAGGACAGAATTAATGAAAATGAATGAGGGAAGTTAGAAGGAAGCTGACAAATGAAAGACAAGGGAGTTAGAGGAGAGAGCAAGAGAACCTCTGCACAGCGTGGGTCAACAGAGCCATATGGCTGTCCATTATCAGAGATGCAGATGACTGGAGGCCTGTTATTGAGATTCCTAAAGCAAATATTGACTCCAGCTGGAGCAGACGCTCTCTCTGACTCTGACACACGCCTCTCCTCCACTACTTCCTTCCGATGCCCTTTATCCAAGTTAGACAAATGAATTATAGTGGGTGAGAAAAAAAAAAACTTCAAAGAATATATTGAAGGGAGATAGTGTATTATTATCAAGAGACGAGAGAATATATATGACAGGCTGTCGGGGAGAGAGACAGGCGGTGAGGGAGGGAGACTAATAAAAGGTATTTTGGAGATGAGTGAAAGCGAGAGCCATAATCAGCTCACTTAAGTAAATGTACGATGCTATCTGTTGGTAAAAAAATTGCTGCACAGAAATCAGACCTGATGCACAGCGAGGGGTAATCTTGCCGTCTCTCTCTCTCACTCTCACCTTTTCGAATGTCTCTAATTACTAAGCCATGGGCACAGCTTGTTCCCCTGCATATGCACAGATGCGGCTGCCTCCATGCAGTAACTTAATCAATGGACACGTCCAGAACAGTGACGCAAAGACTATGTCCATGTCATGGACACCAATCCCGCTAGCACTGACCTACTTTTAGGGAAAAATAAGCTGCGGCTATTGCTGATGATGAGAGCCTGGCTAAGCTTCATGTTTGTGACAAATTTCTCTGAAAAGATGTTTTACAAAATGCTATAATTTATGAAGATGTTATGTATGTTATGAAAGCCTTTCTGGTTGACAATATTACTGTTGCACAAAGCTCCTCTTTATTCAGTTTATACTACAAAAAATTCTCATCAAGCTAGAGGATGAAATATATAAAGAGTAAAATGCAGACAGGTCTACATTTCCACAGATGGACTGCAACTCAAGTCACCCGTGACATAACTGTCATCTACAGCTGAACTGGGCGGGCAAGCAAGACAAGCCGATGTGAGGAAGAAGAGTGTTTTGCACCACGTTGGGAATTTCCAAGGAACCCCAACGTTCCAAGCTGCTGCATTCCTATTAGGGAGAGGAGCAGGAAACCAATGTAATGCCTTTAGAGCGTGGCAACCATTGGGATAGTAACAAAAAAAAAAAAAAAAGATTGGACTGATGTCTAGAGACGTGGAGGTTGTGGTTAGGGTGTTATGAGGGTGGGGAAGGAGTGTTATAAATATAGTAAAAAGAAGTCTATTACCTACAACATTTCCACATTTGGGATAATGTGTTTTAGTGGAGAATGGCCCTTCACCACCCTGTCCCCTGCTTGCCCTCTCTTTTATTGGTGACAAAGGCAGTGACATATGGTTGGCATGTGGTGTCTAAGTGTACACAAAACACATAGTACAAAAACTAACAGGGCAATTATGCACAGCCACGCAAAGCAGCTTAAATGCCCCAAAAATAATGGTGGTATGTGGCTTAACAAACACCACCAGAGACAGAATTCAACAACATGAAACCTGTGAAAGCATTATGTGCCTGTGTGCACATGCATATGTATCTGTGGGTGTGTGCACGTTTCTATACATATGCATGCATGCTGTCCAGATGGCAGGATGGTTCCTCTGGGGGAATAGTGGGGTCAAGTACCTTTGTGGATCAAAGCCAAGGTCAGGGTAGCTGTAGTGGCCCATGTTCAAGGTGAATGGAGGCCTCAGATGGCTCTTCATTAGCAGGCTGCTCCATCACTGCTGGACCCCATCGGCCAACCGCCACTAACCTTCATCATCCTCTCTCTCCTTTTCTCTCTCTACATCCACAGGGACCTGCCCCGAAAATGCCTGTCCACTGGGATCCATTTTGTGTTTGTAACCCCACCCAGCGCATGCGGACACATACACATGCTCACACATAGGCGTTTGTGCATAAGTAGACACAACACACATTCATACCTTCCACCCACACACTGTTCCCCAAAAGAGCCTATGCTGACCTCTGAACTGATGTCTCTCTGGAGAGCAGGATCCTGACCATCCACCACTCCGTCTTTCGGTTCTTCAGTCCCCTCTGCTGACAAAAAGCCTTACGCCACCACTGGCCTCTGAAACACACTCAACATATTTTGAATACACACAGTCTTTAAACACACAGCCAGCAGGAACATTCAAAGCTTCAAAAAAGACGTCTTCACCTAAAAGCACTCTGAATGTATATCGCTTCCCATGTGTGCTCATGCTCATATATGTGTAGTGTTCCCTGTGTTGTGCTTTATTTGTACAAAACAATAAAATATTGTGTGAAAAGATTTGTTTATAGCCTTAACTTTCATTTTGCAGTAATTGCACACATGAAGAGAATGAATGAGACAGACAGATAGACAGACACACACAGTTAATCTGTTGATAAAGCAGGGTAGGGGGTGAAGGTCCAGATTAGGCAAAGGAGCATTAGAAGGGGTCTTAAGACACCCCATACTGACATTTCACTACTTAAGCTCCATTTCTATCCACTTCTAAGTAGGGTGCATGTCCCCTCCACTTTTGTCAAAGATGCCCTTATCGTGTTCAGTGACTAAGACTGAAAGCTCTTTGCTTCATGAGGAAGTTTTCATAGTCAAGTCAATATGACTACAGCCTCATATCCCAAATCACAAATTTGCCTCAAGGAGATTTACAATCTGTACTGCATTCAACAATCTAAGGCTAATTTTAATATTGATATAAATTTTGACTCCTAACAATCACAAAAACAATGTAATGTTTATCTTGTGTTCTGAAGGATAATTCAAAAAGGGGGAAAAGTGTTTAGGCAAATTTCACAGTTCAAGGTGTTTTCACTGTTGATTTGTTTAACTGTTCCATGTTTTTTTTTAAGTTCAATAAACACAACATCCTTCCAAAGTCAAGTCAAAAAGTAACCATGTTAAATAATTTTGATTAATTTTTACATAATTGAGCAGCCTCTATCCTTAGACCGTTGATTTGGAAAGAGAAAAGTTCAACAGGGAAGAAAACATGTATGAAAAAGAAAATTATAGAAAGATTGTAAACTTACATGAAGTATATGGATGTGGGAAAGAGAGAGTTTTTCACAGCAATCAAACTAATAATTTGGGAGTGATCATCTGCTTAGTATCATCAGCAAAACAGTAGAGATGAATTGCATGACTGGGTATAGTTAAGCCAAGAGGTGATATATACAATATATAACAATACCCTGAGGTATTCCATATTTGACATCATTATTATAGTATTATAAGAAATTCAGCGTTCTTTCAGATAAATAAGATTTTATTCATGTGTGTGCAAGGGCTGAGACGCCAAACTGATTTTCTGACAAGTCAGTCTAGGAGTATACAATAATCAATTGTGTCAAAAGCTGCACTGGGATCCAGTAATAGACATACTAAGGTGAAATGTGATTCCATTGTAAGCAGAAGATAATTCACCATTTTAGTGAGTTCAGTTTCAATTGAGTGACAAGCTCTGAAAGCAGACTGAAAAGGTTAAAAAAGATTACCGTTAAGAAATATGCCGCTTAAGCAGTGGATAGCGCATGTTTGTAATCCAATACAAATTTGTGCCATGAGAGGTAGACAACTATGTGTTCCAATCACTTGCAGGCCTGCTTAAGAGCAAGTGTTTCTACAATAAACCAGTGTTCACCTCTTTGACCATCTTATTTTGATAGAAAGAGGTGCAACTGAATCCAGCTTATAAAACCAATTAAGGGCTGCATTTTAGGCACTGGTACAATTTTCAACAGGGCCTGTCACTGCAGTGAAAGAACAGAGACCAAAGGCAATTGCTTACCAATGCAGTTAAAGTTGACGGACCAATGCGTCCATCAACTTTAACAGCACTTGAAATAAAGAGATGGAAGAAAGACGGGTTTGGCAAGAAATACGGGTTCAGATCAATTGTAATTTGAAGATATTACTATGAACATGGCAAGTAAGAGAACTGCAGAACAGTTCAGAATTCCTTTTCCGAGAATTATATCTTATTTCTGTTTGAAACATTGTCTGTGAGGTAATGTTAACAAATGTATAGTCAGACTCAATGGATGTCTCTTGCTGGGATAAAGTCTGACATGTTCCTCCTCTCTTGCCATCTCCGCAAGATTGTGTCCAATTGTGATTGGTTTAAAGAAAAACAGACAAGCCAGAGCATCCCCCCCCCCCATCCCAGATAGACAGGTAGTGTAGCTAGACCATGCTCCAGCATTGACACGGCGCTGTGGTGATAGATCTGACAATGCAAGACTAACTAAAGTATAACACAGACTTTTATTAAGCTAAAACAAAAAACACCCTTACATGGGGAGCAAACACTCCTATGCTCCTCGGGACTCCACGGCTGCAGCCAAGGTTAATCCTGTTTGTAGAAGCGCTGGTGGGAAAAGGGGCTCTTGTAGTGAAGAGGGACAGTTTTGAGATGAGGTGGAGGGTGCCTATAGGTGCTTGACCCCCTCCTCTCTTAGCCCCACATCTGCCTATTAACCTGGGCCAATCAGCTTGACCTTGGTGAGGAGAAGAGCTCAGGAGTAGCTCACAGCACCATTGACTCCCAGCAGTCACATAATTGGCCTGTTAAGAGGAAGGGATGGGCAGGGGGGGGGGCCCTGTTGTGCCGGGGTGCCAGAACAGCATACGAGTACAAAGCATATGTGTCCATTATTTTGTTTTGTTGAGGGGCATACTGCCTCATGCCCTCATGCACACTCATAGCAGCATTGCTTGATATCACACAAATGCTGTCCATCAAATTTAAGACATTAAAAGGAGAATTCCGGTCAATTCCAAGACGTAGCTCTGTTGTTTGTAAATTTGGGGTGCTTGTCAGTAGAGAGGGAAACAAAAACAATCGGTGCTGCCTACACCGTGTTATCCTCCTGCTAGAGTTATTTATAGAGTTAGTTATAAGAGGTGTTTAGGGACCGTCTACAAACTACAACACAGAAAAAAGTTAAATTTAAAATATGTAGATTATCAATTTAATGCTTAAATAAGGTAGTGTCTCCAAACTTCCCTCAATTATAACTTGTCTGCTTATTTTTGAAAATATGTTTATATCTCTTTTAGGTGTTGTAGTTTGTAGACGGTCCCAAAGCACTCCTTGCAGTATCAACACAGGAACTATACACAGCAGAATTAGCACAACTTTCATGCATTTCTATCTACAACAGTCAGTTTCACTGTGTTGATTCAAAAGGAATCACTTCACATGGGTAGGCACTTTTAATGACATGTTGAACATGTTTAGAGGCTAAAAACACGTTTAAAACTTGCCCTTTTTAAGCCTGTTGGGTGCCAACGCTAGCAGGAGGATTACTCGGTGTAGGCAGCACCGATTGTTTTTGTTTTTATTGCTACGGACAGTGCTCCAAATTTCCAAACAACAGAGCTACGTGTTGACCGTAGTTCTCCTTTAAGGGTTTAAGGACGTTTTCACACATACCTAATTTGGTCTGGACTTCAGGTTGGTCCAAACCAAAATTGCAGGTGTGAAAGGTGCCTCAGACCAAGGTCTGAATCAAAACACCAAATTCTGGTCGGATCAAAAGAGGTGGTCTCGATCCGGACCAAACTGAAACATGGTCCGGTTTGTTTATAGTAAGAAAGTAGTTTTTGGGATAGTTTGGACTTTTGGACCAAGTACAAGAAGCTCTGGAAGGCTCTCTTTGTGTTACAAGACCGGAGAAGCTCCTTTAAACCCTCTGACCCCGAGACACTCGCCCACGAGTAAAAAAGTACCTCTGATTCATAGTTTA
>NC_045752.1:13962730-13962878 GCF_008692095.1 Etheostoma spectabile | reverse complement strand
AACCATACAAGCGATTTACTCACTTTCGGTTTCGTTTAAATCCTGACAAGTCCATGTTCACGGAGGTCTTTTCCCTGTCTTTCTAGCCTCTACAGGGGACTTTCTATCCAGCCTGGAACTTCAGCCTCTTTGGGCTTTAAATCCATAC
>NC_045752.1:13946781-13962720 GCF_008692095.1 Etheostoma spectabile | reverse complement strand
AAGATTGATCCACTTTATATCCATAATTCATCGCGTTTTGGCTCATTTCAGCCGCTGGCTTGCTCATCCGTCTCTCTCTCTGTCTGTCCTGTCTATTTTTAGGAGTACAATGCCATATATGGGGGATAAAGGCAACCCTCTTGTATGGGAGGCCAGAGGGGACAAAATGCCTATATACTCTATGGAAGGCCAAATTGTGCACTATTTAGACACATATTTGCTTGTATAACATTGCTGTGGGTGTTATATCAATAAATATGACATTATTATGTTATTATGGCATAGAAAATGTCATGACAGCAAAACGTCTTGACTTTTTTGGAAAAAAAGCATGTATTTTGTCAACTGTATAAGTTATAATGATTATGTCTTCACAGTGTGACTCCCAAGACATATATGAAGTGTTTTAGAATGGAAAATGGCTTAGGTTTTACTTATATGTCTGTGATATCAATACATATCTGGAAGATTCATTTATTATTATTTATTTATTTATCTTTAAGGCCTACACCATTTTTAACATGCAAGTGACTCCACTGCAACCCAAATATTCCAATAACCCAGTTTGTCCTAAAAAAATGATGTTCATATCTTGACTGTGGACACAGGGTTGATGTTTTACAGCTTTTTTATAAAATAAATCCAGACGGAAATTAAACTGTAAAAATGGCCTCAGGGCCCAGAGGGTTAAGGAATAGCTCTGTGTTTAGAGTGTAAGCTACATTAGAGAGTGAGTGACGGTGAATGCAGACAGCTGTCAGCTATCAGGGCAGAGAATACATCTGCAATTTACTTGTTAAGTAATAGTAAATGTACAGTGTAGGTTTCCGTTTGTGTCTGAATAAGTGCTCCAGAAATAAAATTCCGGTGTCTTAATTCTCAACATCACAAAAAACCTAGTGGGGGGAGAGCAGCAGTCAATTGAAAAAACACAGAGAGAAGATACGAGAGGACGGGGAAGCCCGTCTGCAAACCAATCAATTATAAGTATCTGGGGACACAGCTCACATATGTGATGACAGCAGGATGTAGTTTTGTCACGTAATAGATCTTTAGTAAGCTTGTATAACTGCAGTGTGAAACCAAAACTTCTGAATCAAATGTATATAATGTAATAAAAACAAAAACCTTGGTCCAGACCTGGGTTCAGACTTTCAGGTGTGAAAATGCCTTAAGTCTACTGCTTAGGATCTGAACTAAAAAGAAAAAAAAGATTTTAAAGATGATTGGTGACAAAGACAAACCTAGACACACCTTTAAATGATGGGCATAAAGGCTCTTGTTGCCAGTCATTTACACTGGCTACCAAGAAAGAAAATCAAAGTAGAATGGAGTCACAAGAAGATGTTTAAATGTTTAAACAGGGAATCACAGTGCCATCTCCAGGAGGAGAAATGGACTGGACTGCATAACTGAACTGTTAAAATGGCAGAGGCTGGAGAAGGATCACCAGGAAAAGGATTGGTGGAGACACTAAAACAAAGGATAGAACTATGGAGAAAGAAGGTGGAGATGGAGGGTGGGGTAAGACGAAAAAGAAGGCAAGAAAGAGGGATAAAGCAGAGCAGGTGTTGATTGGAGAGAGGCCAGGCGAAGAGTGCCAGTGGTACCTGTTGTCAAAGCGAAGGCTGAGGTGTGAAGCTCGTCTCAGCAGAGGCCCTCAGAGGTGTGAGGTGATTATGGGAAAACAGGAAAGAAGATAGAGACATTTAGCCAGAGAGAAAGAAAGATCAGGACAGATAGAGTGAATGTGGCAATAAAGCTGGCTGCTGGAATAATGGCAGAGTGGAAAGGAACAACAGATTGAGAGGGATAAAGTGAAAATGTGTACAGTATGACAGAAACTAGCCAGTAGGGTGATTGTGTGCGTGTGTGTGTGCGTGTGTGTGTGTGTGTGTGTGTGTGTGTGTGTGCGCGCGCCCGCCCGCCCCAATCCAATTTTATATGCCAGCTAGCCCAAACCTTGGTGTCTCATTAAACAGCTTTTTGCTGTAGACACAGGAGCAGGACAGAAAATGTCTGAATGTGATGCATTATGATGAGTGGAGGTGTTTTTGTGTCCATTTTCTGGGTGTGCGTAGACATACACAAGATCAGATCCTCTAGAGGAATAGCCGGTTTCAGAGAGTTTTAACAAGTAGCCTAATTAGGAGCCGGTCCAGGAAAATGGAGCTCTTGAGCCCCAAAGGAGTTGGGTCAAACAGTAAGCCCAGGTTAATGACACCTCCTGAGGGGTAAGTTTCCCACAGCAAGAGCTTTCTAAGCTCCAACCTCCACACCTCTCTACCGTCCATCTGGCATTCTGACAGCGGGGTGGGAAGTTATGGCTGTGACATCACTCCTAACCTGTGACATCATCACTGCCCATCAGTGATTTCACAGGGGTTTGCCACAGCTGCAGACTAAATCTGATGTCTGCTAGCTGGCATGACCAGGTTATTTATGCGCTGACTGGAGGACGTAGTCACCCATTTTCTCAAGTCTCTAGCAGCCCACTGTTCCTCTAGGGACACTAAAAATCGATTTCTGCACCACAACAAATCATAAGACCAGCACCTACAGTACACCAAAGTCAATGTTGACCCCTACACTATGTTAGGACAGATTGTTGGGTGGGTCACTAAATATAAATGATAAAGCAACAAGTCACCCTCACACCACAGAGAAACAGGACAGCCGCAAGATACCTGGTGACATTATAACTTGTTGTGGCGTGGTTTGATAAACACAACATGACTGCCATCAAAGCCTACTGGGCTTGTGTATTCAGATGAGCTGAGTCTGTAACCAATCTCCTTTTCAAAGGACTCTGGTCTCCATTGATGAGTCCTAACGCAGCAGCCTCAGATGTGAAACACAATGGATTGACATGATTAATCAAACACAGGCCCATTACAGCCAGACAGTCACACAGGCCTCCAACGTGCATTAACAGAAAGTCATAATAAGATGAGCAAAGGCTCATAGGGATGAAGATTAACAGATACCGTTCTGTGACTGGCTGGGTGAGAGTTTTCTCTGAAGGTTTCCTTTGTCAGTGACGATGGCCAGAGTGACATGAATGCCTTCTGGAAACATTATTAGGTCAGGACAAAGGTGTGCATCTTATGAGTTATTTGAGTTGAATATGCATTTTTTTTCTTCAGTTCCTGATATTTGAATTATTCAGAATCAAGACAGGGGACAGCATCATCTATCTGATCTCAATTTGAACTTTTAATAAAAAGTCAAGGATGAAACAGGGTAGGGCACAGTGAACTGAGACTTTGAATGAAATCTATCTGATTACTCACAGGGCATTTCACCTCTTCTTTCTTCAACTTTCATGATGAAATCATAATCAGGCTACAGACTCAAACTCTGCCCACTTACAGCCTGACACTTAAATTGCACAAGGAGTGTACCAACTTGAGTTATGCCAAATGGCTCTTATTTTAACCCTATAACACACTGCTCAGAAAAGCACTGATGAAATATTAAAACAAAATCAACAGGCGTTTTGCAATTTTAATGATGCTTGTGGCATGTGCAGCAGAATGACTGTGATGCCTTAACACCAAGCTTCTCTGTCTGCATCCCCGGAAAGACGTGCTGAAAATGAAGTTACTTGTTCCGCCATTGCCCCCTCTACGAAAGGTTCATTGGGCCAATTAGGCTGCTTGGCCTTATGCAAAATGCCAGGCATTTAGCGGGAATGATAATGATTAGCACTGGGTTACATTTGATCACAGCTGTGGTGAATGCACAGAGCAGAGAGGGTTAGTTACTGGGGGCAAGAGTAATTTCATTTGTCCTCTATTTGCATGTTGGAAATATTTCAATCAACTCTATTGTGATTACAATGAGATATGAACTCCTATCTAAGATATCATATGAAGACACTGGCCAGGACAGGCTCTTCATATAATTTTTGTCAAAATGATGTTGATAATGATGGATGAATATTTAGTTGTTGAGGAGCCAGGGCTATATGATAGAAATATTTTTGTTGAAAGGCAATTATGTATTGTGTCAGTATATGCAGCCTAAACATAAGTCTGTAATAGTAACCATCAGGAAAAAAGCTGAACATATACAGTATGTAGGTCTAACATCCCTCCCAATCTGAAAGCAGGTTTGTAGGGGTGTATGTCTGACGTCTGAAAATGAATGTGCTGTTAGGGTAAAAAGCTGTGTGACAGCCAAGAAAAATGGCCCAGCCTTCTACCTGCAAGAATTGTAATGGATGAGGAGGATGGCAAAGGGATATGTATACACACATACATATGCACACAGAGAGAAACCCACACATAAAACCTTGGGCAAAAAGAAAATGGACTTCTGTGTTGGCAACAGCTTTTTCCTAATCCTCACCCCTGGGCTATATTGTGCAGTCAAGCAGGCTATTACATGGCAACAATTAGGGGGGCCGGGGGCCGGAGCCCAACACCTGGTCGTCTCCTATTCTGGCCCTTCAGTGGCAGCTGACTGTACAGTCTCACAGCCAGGTGGCCCTCCTTCAATGACATTAGCTAGTCACTCCAGGGTTAATCAGGAGTCTGCCATCATCCAGTGGGCATGCATAGAGCCCTATTCAGACTGGAAGCTTTATAGGGGGAAAAGGAATGATGGAGACAACATTGTTATAAAACTTGTTCAACTAAAGATCTCAGTAAACCCAGATAATCAAAATGAAATTGGGGGAGGGGTTAGGGCCTCTTGGATTTGTGGCCTAAGTTCAGTGCACTGCCTTGCTTGGCTCAAGTGGAGCTCGCGGCACGTCAACTGTGCATCCTGCAGATTATAATGGACCTTTTCATGGGTGGACAATAACAGATGGAGGAGCGGGAAGTGCTATACATCCATGCAGACGGGTGATGACGTGGGGGGAGGGAAACTGGATTTTGTCAAAGTCGGCAGATACAAAAACAAGTGGGTGTAGCTAGAGCGGCCCAAGCTATATCTGCCTGCACAAAGCCCCATTCCGAAGCCCCCTGGCTTGGAGATCTGAGGGTAAATAACACTCATTAGAATAACAAAAGCTATAGATTTGTACCCAAATCAGTTAGAGTCTCATCAATAGTAATTAGATGCTATACATAACTAATGAAGATGTGTACACTACCGTAAACAAAAGGTACTGAGAGCTGTTGTGTATCTAAACAGAGTGTTGGATAAGTGGATGTCTGCAGCACAAAGCTTGTCTTACATGTTATTACCATTATAATTATGTGCAGTATCATTCCTAATTCTAATGTTATACTGTATGACAACAATGCACTTAGTTATGTTAAGGTGATCCAAGATTAGCAAGTATTGTGCCTGTGTCTGCAATCAACAATACTTCCTCTTTGTTTAACATAAAACTCAACTATTATCATCAGATCTGGGCAATATTTCTCAGTGTTTCTCAATCAGCCACATCCACTACTTGACAACAAAACGCAGACGATCAGTATTAACACATCAAAGGCTGCTTTCTGTAAGAAGAGGCAGACAATGCACAGCGATGCATACTTAAGTATTTTGTTTTTGTTATTGCTTTGTTTGCTGTGCCTTGTCTGTCAATGCAGAAAATTCCATTTAGTGCAAAAATGCAAATGCTGTGAGGCACAAGGACATCCTCTAAAAGAGAACAATGGCCACAGGCCAGCAGAGGAGCAGACACTGCCTTTGAACCATTTAAAGAGGCATTAATGTGCAACTTATAAATAATCAACTAATTCCTTCTTAAAACAGCCAATTAAGTCTTTGACCATAAAAGCAATGCAGCCTTGTGTAAAAAGAAAAGTGCAATCCAAGTCTCTGAACTAAAAAAGAGAATGGAAAATGTAATGGCCGTTTACGGACAAAGAGACCCAATAATGTCACAAGCTGTTCTCATTGGAGTCCCTAAAAACCCAGGGCCACATCAGAGACCAAAAGATTCCAGTGGAGAACGGTGAGTGACATTTCACTGACATTTCCCAGCAGCATTCAATGAAGGGCTGTATCAAGACAGCTTCAGAAATATCTATGGATATGCTTGCATGTGACACACGCGTTAAGGGATGCAGGTTCTTTCAGGGGACGCCTCAGCTCTGGGGCTGGTGATGAGGAGCCTGGACCCTGGGAGATTGAATGGTAATCACTAGAGCACAGATAATGGATGATTGAAGGCTCTTTCTACGCCGCTGTTGGATTTCAATATCAGAGAGGCCCTAGAATTGGGATTCTTATCATGGGCGGTGTGTCAAACAAAGGAGAGCTGAGCGTGAAATATGGGGTCCAACTCAGGCACACGACCATGGCGATTAGCACAAGGATAAAAAAGACCGCACAAACAAAAGAAGGCAGCTTTAACTGGACAAAGGGCTGTCCACTGCCTTATAACAAGAGACACGGAAGGAAGAAGGGACATAAAGGATGGGAGAGAGTACTTGGTAAAAGGAGGACAGGACAAGAGTTGTGCTGAGATGGCTGAAAGATAAATAGTGACAAGCCCAACTGTAAAAGAGTGTTCCAGATTCCCTGCTTCTGAACAGGAATAATGGACCAGCGGGGATGAAATGCAACATACCCCGCCTCAAAGCCATTCATACACATTCAAACAAACACACACTATCATTCACGTTCACACTCATACACACAAATGCACACAGTGGCACGAGGCTTCACATCTCTGCCAAGCCCATCACAAAAAACAAAACACAAAAACAACAAAATTATTCCCATTTATCCCCAGATTCCAAGTGCTACAGCTTGCCAAAAAAGCTCATTAACCCTCCCTTTAAGAACCCTGAGACAAAAGAGGGGAAAACAAAACATAACTAATCAATGAGAACGCACCCATTGAGGAGGGGAAGAGAACACGCATCCATTTGGATAACCTGAGAGGGCTAACAGCTTTTGCTTTAGTTTTGCGCTGGCTGGCAACGGGGCGGAGAAAGAAAATTCATTAATTAAACAGGGCTAGGGGGAACAGATGGAATGGCTAACTGGATGCTTATCACTTAAAGCAGACAGACAGGTTTTTACACCCGTGCTAGCAGCAGCAACACACATCATTCACAATGAACATGTCTTCCTAATGGCAATGCAGTCTGTACAAGTCCAGTGGTGACAATACGGTCATGTTAGTCTGGCTGATGGACAGAGACCACTGACCAATTAGCAGGAACGTCATTTTAGCAATTGTTGATATTTAGCAAAGACATTTGTAGTTTTTTGGACGGTCTTTCCAAAGTTATGGTCTTGATGAGTGTTAACACCGAACCAACACAGCCAGCCATTCCTTTACATATCTGTAGCCAATTTGGGATGATTACTCACTGTTAGGCATTCATGTTCAAGTGTATTCGTCTTTGCATAACATGATAAATGCAATGAAAGTCATGCTATCCTATTTGCCTGTTCAATCCTTGGGGGTTTACTTTTCTTCAGCGGCAGCATGGTCAATTTTTCCAATTAGCACAAATAGGTTATAATATATTGAAATACAGAAAATACTGATGTGCCTTAAAATTGATAACAGCCAAGCAGCTGTTGTTTTAAAATACATTAAAACATTGACACAAATGGGATGGTCTTGTTTATGTTATTTTACCTGAGTTGGGGATGGGGCAGAAAAGACGACCCGACACAAAACTGGCAGTCTTGCTGGCTTTCACCTTGCCGCTCACAAACACACAGATGTCACACATGAATGCATAACAGACGGAGAGAGGAAGGGGGGGGGGTTCAAGTTTAAAAATACACAAAGCGTTACATTTGGGTTCCACTGGGCTATGCAGTTTCTACCACTGCTAGTTATAACTACTTTTTACATTTTTTTATTTTATGTACAGTATACATTTTGGTGTGGTTCACTAGTAGTACATAATCAAGTTATGAATAGAACAATCTAACAAGATGTGGAAAAAGTTGAATTAACGAAGTTGGACTCAAATTACACTTAAAAAGGAGCTCTTCTATTATTTTGGCAAATAAATGGCAATTATTTGTCAGAAATAGAAGTTTAGAACAAAAAAGTTAGACACAAACAGAACACATGGTGCTCACAAATGTAGTACCACACCCAAACCATAATGGATTTATATACCAGAGGCACTACAAAATAAAGGCAACTTCCGTATAAATACAAACACAAACGCACAAACAGGCAGAACAGTTTGACACCAGCAGTGTGTTTACGCTACCCTAGGCGGGGCTCTGGGTCCCTGCTGTTGGCCGTCTGGTTCCACGCCTGTTCTACCTGTGTTTAAAAGGGGCGGCCCCCATGAAGCTCAGACCTTAAGAGTGCAGAATGGGCTGGGCCCCCAGGGCTTTCAGGGTGTGGGTGCCATGCAGCGGACGCCTTTTGTTACAGGCTGGGTGGCAAGAGGAGGAGGAACTAATGTGGGGGGGGGAACGGAAGAAAAAAAATGAGTAATGCTATGAGTCATTCTGCATTAGCAGCAGGACGGGGGGGGGGGGAATACTTTTGCATGTTGTATGAAGCTAGACGCCATATGCCATCCGAGCTGGACTGCCTCCTGAGTCAGGGCTCTTGGTTTGACAGGCCTATGCTTGCCCCCTCCTCACACCCAAAGCTACCCCCTTCTCCCCTAACTACCACCCTCCTCCCTGTAGGCCTGCCTAGGCTTCAGCAATGGGCTGGGCAATTTGTGTATTTGTGCGTTGGGGGTGGGGGGGTACTCAGTGATCTGAACACATCGGACATTGTCGTGAGTCCCGGCAGGAACAGCTGGTCAGCTTGAGAGAAGGGTGGGAGGAGGTCGGGATAAGGAGGGGGAAAGAGATGGAAGGCAGTGCGCTACACTGATAATGGGATTAGGTTAAAACATTCAGTGGGGGAGAGGCCCCTCCTCTCTGTGTACCCCCCCCCAAATACTGTGTACACTCTCAACCGCTATTAAAGCCAATGCCAGCCTCCGCCCAAACCACCATGGCCAACTCCATGCAGGGGCACTTCAACTCAGGGATGGCCCCTAAACCAACCACCTACCCACACAACAGCAGCCAACTTCCTCCAAGTAAAAGGCGTGTATCAAGTCCAGATCCAGATACACTACTAGACAGTTAACATACATTGCACGACAAGTCAAGGTGATTTCTTAAGCTTCCCTTTAAGAATTTATCTGTATATTAAAATTTACCTGGAACATTTTTATAAGACCTTTTAGTTGGCCAGTCCTGTTTTCCATAAACAGGAAGTTGGCTAGTTATATTTATAAAAGCTCAGACCATTACATGAAACCAACATAAAGTGAATAGCTTGGTGTCTCACTGTGTCCAGTCAAGCGCTGTGTTCCACAGTGATATAGACTGCTGAGTATTATCTATGAGACTGCAGACAGTTATGGCACAACAGCTGGCAAATTAGACCTATCAACGATGCTAAATAATTCATGTGAGACAACACTAACATGGCAGATCCTATTCATGACATCCTATCATGCATACAGGCGCACTTTCATCTATGCTAGGTGAGGAATCTTACAGTATACAAAAGAACCAACTGCTGTTAGACAAAGACACAGTGAGAGTGGGACAATAACTTGCTCAGAAGGGGTGTGAGAATATGTCATTGCCAATGCAGTGACTGTAATAATTATGATGGCGCCTAGGGGGGTGCCAGCAACAGCACACAAAGGAGTGCATAGAGGATATCCAATATATTATGTTTTCAGTACACATCTATACATCTAAATGATGTACATCTCGTGTTGGTATTCAGGGGAGCTGGGGGACTGTAGATATGCTCACGCAAGACTGTAAAGGAACAGGACAGACTTCAGCAGAATTTCTGGGCTCCACTGAAAGGATAAAGCCTCCCTCTCTTCTTTCTTGCGCACACACGCACACACGCACACACGCACACACGCACACGCACACACACACACACACACACACACACACACACACACACACACACACACACACACACACACACACACACACCTAAAAGCCTGTCTCGCATGACTGGCGATGGGCAGAAACAGATTATGGTTATTGATCGCTGCCTGGAGATGGATCTGTGTGTGTGTGTGTGTGTGTGTGTGTGTGTGTGTGTGTGTGTGTGTGTGTGTGTGTGTGTGTGTTTATGTGTGTCAGAGCAGATGATAGGGACTAAAGGGAGTGTACAAAAACTATTGATTCTGTCCAGTAGAAAGGCTATGTCTTTGAATCAGGGTCAGTTTTGCACTGTCTCACCTATTAGAATCTTGCCGTCTCCACAACACACACACACACGCAGACAGTTTTTACCCTTAACAATACCCCCATCACAAAGAGTGATGGACGGCACATCAAACTCAAGTGCTTGTTGAAAGGAGAAAAAAATCCCTTCTTCTGGATGAAGACATTATTTTACAGTGACATGATGAAGGATCTACTTCATACAGTAAATGGCAGCAGACAGCAAAGCCATTCAGTAACAGGCCAAATTCAGGTGACAAACTCAACAAATGTCACACAATGTGTGCATACAGCAAGTCCCATTAATAGAGAAACATTTACTTATTTCTGTTTTGTTGATGATGATGGTTTTATAAAAACTTAAATTGCGACATTGTTCTCAATTCTTCAAAAAGGCCGCTGTGAATGGTGGTCTAGTTGCAGACAATATACTTAGAACAAACAAAGCCAGACCAGCTGCTTTTTCCATCACACATATAAATAATAGATGATACATTATGAGTTGTCTGTGTGAGGATAGGATGTCTATGAGCCCATGGTCGTGTCTTGACAGAAGACATTGACACAAATTCTAACTGACAACTAGAGCTGGACCCTGAACAAGACAACAATTACACAGATTTCACAAATCCTCATAGTTCAGAGATTGAGAAAAAGGAGAGAAGAGGATACAGAGGATATGATGAGGAGAAAGAAATGAAGATAGTAAGGAGGGGGCCTATCTGAAAATGTTGCTGGTGGTCATTTTTCAATATCAAATCCTATTAGCCTGAGAGATCCTGTGAGCATTGCGGCAGACTGCTGGAGTCCTCTTGAGCCTTGTGACAGAGCGAGAGAGGGGGCCGCAGCGCCATACTGGCCTTTTATCTGGACACACAGGGGTCATATAGCTTCTCTTTGAAGAAATATTCAACTAATTACCTTGGAGAGTGGCCTCACAGGAAGTGAGCAGACTGTGGATTGTTAAAGCATTGTGAAGGGGTAAACTAAGGATGAGGATTTTCCATCTTGCACAAAAAAAATACACATCCCAAAAAGAAATTGTTGGGTCATTGTTCCAACCTGTGAAAGATAAAGAGCCGCATAACCTGAGAAGATGGAAGAAAGATGACTGGAGAGGAAAAAGTGCAAAAGGTTAGTATAATACAACAGCAAATCCAATGATGAAAGCACATAAGAGTAACTCCATCTGCCACTCAAGTTTTCAATTTTGGTCTATGCCAGTGATGGACATTGTGTCACTTTTGTTAACATTGTGAGATATGGCCTTTGTGCTGCATTCTTGTGGTGACATAATTATGGGGAAAATGAGTTCCTAACTGGGAAAGTTCACAATGCATTAACATTGTATGCCTCAGCGAAGGTCTGCACTGTCCGAGTGCCCTTATAGTTAATTCATACATTGCCTCTGTCCTCAAGCTCTCAAGATAGGCAGACAAACAGTTGAAAAAACAGACCTGCAGACACTCATGCTGGCAGTGTGCTTTGCCTGGCACATTCATTCATCTCCTCTCTTGGAGTGGAGTATGTGAGGCCTGGCAGCCTATCAGTGCCAGAACTCCAGAGACAGCGCTTATCTCCTCTCATAGATCATGCCATTGTGCTGTCTGCTCTTCTGCTAAGGAATGCCAGGTAAGGCTTTTGTGGCCCGGCACAGGCCCAGTACTGTCCCACCCACCACCCACCACCCACCCCCTGAGGCTCACTGGCACTGTCAGAGTCACACTGGGCTAATTCACTTGGCGTCGGGTAACAGACATCTGTCACTCAGGATTCCCCCGGGGACACACAGACAAGGCCTGATATAGGGGTGGGGGGCCAGTGGATGTGATGCACAGTGAAACGCATACAGGCAGACACATACTTACACACACCCAACTGTAAACAACATACACAGGGTGTGTTGTAGGATGATTAACAATCAAAATCCTTTTCTGGTAAATGTCTATGATACAAGGACTTCATAATTATTCAAAAACAACAACATTTAAAAATATGTCAGTCTTACAATAGAAACTATTCTTCCACCCAAATAAACCTCCTTGGGGGAGGTTTCTATAGCAACCGCCGGAAGGACAGCGTGGTTCTGGTGAGGCGGTGCTGTACATGCTGTCTGAAGAGGAGCGGGGCGTTAAGAGAGATCAGGTTTCCCCCTCTAGGGGCCATCCTAACTCTGTCCCCCATCTCACCCCCCAACTCTGTGCTGCTGGCATTCACATGCTAATTCATCTCCATTGGTGATTACACTCCCTTTAAACCAACTGACAACTACAGCTGGAGTCAGGCTCTTAACGGCACACTGTTGGATGGATGGGTGGAGGGATGAGAGCAAGTATGTGCATGTGTGCGCTTGTGTCTATATGCCCTTGTATGCATTTGTTGAGGGTGCTCTTATTTTGCCTCTCCTTGTGCTCCATAAAACGATAGTGATGGATGACGACACTTATCTGTGCTACTACCCAAAACATCCCCACACAACCTCCCAGGCTGCTCCAGGCTGTGAAACAGCCCTGGCCTAATAGCTGTATGTAAATCAGCCAGCCCATAAAGATCAGTGTCAGCACTCAGCTGTGTACGTTTGTTGACGTGACAAGCACGCCACATGTCTCAATGAATTTACCCAAATGGGCCACTGGTGGTGCTGAAAATGTAAGGTCTGCGGTGTTATACATGGAATGAAATTATCATAAAAATGTATGCTCATAAGCTTAATGGTCTTTCAGCTAGATGGGTAATAAAAGGTTGATTTAAAAAAATTAAAAATAAATTGCATTCCTCTGATGAGCCATCGCTGTATAGTGAACAGTAAATGAAACAGAAGGCATGAGGAGTAAAGGATACAAGCTCTGGTAGAGAGTCAGCCGGGACTTAACAGCTCTGCTGGCGTTGATACAGGTGGCCCGCACCAAACTTGGCAGCAGCATCCCAGTGATGATGGCGCCATTAAACAGAGGCCCGAAGAAAGGAACCTGGAGAAGTTAAGACAGAAAAAAATAAAGAAAAAAGGACAACGTGAGGCATCAAAACTTGACACATTGATCCAAAGTTAATTTTGTCAGTGTCCTTTTATTGTATACGTCTCAAAAAATGGAAAAGGGTTGATTTTGTTCCTTCTTTTTTTTTTTTAAACTGTTTCTCCATCTGCTTAGGGCAAGGGTTCAAGTTGAAATTGGATTTTTACCTAACTTTGCATGACAACCGCACATATCTAATGGGAATCAATGTTAGGCAAATGCAATTAAAATGACAATCAATACTAAACAATGCCCTCACATTGAGCTACCAAACAAATACAAAGGAGCAATATGCATTTTAGCGGCAGTGTGTGAGTACACGCGTCTGTCCATGCATATTGGAAGCGGGCCCTTAATCACTGAGGCTCAATGGTCGTTGACCTGGAAGTTGACGTGAATGTCAAAGTCTCCAAAAGGTCCTGCTGTCTTCAACTTTGTAGTTCAGCTCGTATAATAACCAGTGAAATTATACAATATAGGTAACTTGGATTTGAACCAGAAATAAAACAGACCAATTATTCACATGCTAGAGAACTGATGTAACACTGTGTAAATCAACAGGAACCTTAGTAGATTGATTTCTGGATTGTTGGAAGTGGAGGCATTTAAAGCTGCCGAACTTTAAGAAAGAAAAAAAAAAAAATCAACGGCTTGCATGGGGTGGAAGCCTCTGCCATTCTCCCAACTGGGCTTAAGCTATTGAGACCCTCTGCTGGGTTGAGGCTAGAATATGTATGGCCTAATTTATTAATAGAAAATTGAATATAAATACAGCATACTACAATGTGCTGCAGTGACAAGTAGCTCATGCTAATACTTGGTAGCTAAACCGTACCATAACATTATAAGGAGATAGGATATATAAGATATATTTTTATCTGCAATAGTGGTTGTTTAACAATGAAGACAACTCCCAAGGCGCAACTTCACGAGAGACCCCTATGGAGACCAGAAAATTACATATTGTACGTTTAACAGTGGGGAATAAAAACATATTACGGACAAATTGTTTTTAGCTGAATAATGTTCATATAAAAATATATTGTAGAGATATCGGAACATCTGAAAGCAGCCATTTTTAGAAATTTCAATATCCTCAGGAAGGCCACACATCCGAGTACAGTACCAGAGTAGTTGTGCCTGGAAACTAAGGTACTTTCTCATGCAAGTATAAAGGGAAAAGACTTACTTAAAAAAACATGCAATAAAAGTAACTTCCGATGAGTTTATCTTGTTTGCGTATGCGTGTAGGCTTAACATCCACTGACTGCAGTGGATTACCTGTGGTTTCTTCATGATCTGGATGAAATACATGTGGTTCTTCATTGGGTAGATGATAATCAGCACGTCTCCAAAGTCAGTTGGGATGATGCCACGTCTGTAGTCCCTGGTGTGCTCTGACCACACTATGTGCACCTCGTCATTTCCCAGGTGACGCAGCTGCCAAACAAACAAAATCAGTCTAATCAAGTGCCTGGTGAGTGAAGGTAATTTTCATCCCTATGGTGATGTTGACAAGAACACATATTTAGTGAAATAGGGCATGCCACTGGGTTTATCCAGTCGGCCCACACCTCTTGAAGGATACATGAACTGAGGTGTAAGAAGTACAGTATGTAGAAGGGGATAATACAACGTAATTTACTGATGACAGATCAGTAGAGGCTCCATAAATACTCACTTAACACAGCAATATTTTATTTAATGTTTTATACTGTAATAAGCTTTGTTGTTGTATCGTTAAGATAAAACATAATTGCAGCAGGTGCAAGAGCATGGTAACAGCTTATAACTAAATTACAAACATTTAAAACAAACAAACAAAGGGCTCTGGTTTTGACTCTTTTTATAGCCTTTTTTATTACAAATTCAAATTGCAAACACAAAATGAACAACATTGAGCATTTTAAAACCAAATAATTCAAATCCAATTGACTTTCCCCATCAGAGATTAAATTGCTTCCCATTTCCACTCTATTCACAAACCCAAATGAAGCTGGGCAGGACAAGAAGGTATACTTAAATGACAGGAAATTGGCCGATGCTAGTTTGAAATAGGTAAACAGCTTTCCTCCTTCCCAAAGTAAAATAAAGGGACATAGCCACGTTATATTACACAGTAAAGATCACTTATTAGCTGGTAGCCCTGTGATGTTTTCTGGGGTATCATGGACACTGAAAAATGAGCCTCTACTCAGAAGAAAACATGTGCCAGTGTACTGTGGGCCTAATGAGCCATTAAGAAACATGCCCTTGCCACCAAAAATGCAAATAGCACATTCTATTATAAGCCCTTAATTATGGTAATACGGTAATCTTAAACAAATCCACGACATGCTGATTACTGGAGCCCGCCAGTTCAGTCTGTCTGTCCAAGGATCAGCAGGTACCAACCAGGTCAGTCACTGGGACAATTTCAGAAAGGAATGTTGAATATGCATTTGCGGTAGACAATCAACACGGGGATGTTAATTTGGGTTAAGATATTAGCATTTGGATGAGCTTAATCACAAGTTTAATGAGGATGCTTATGCTCTAGTCAATCATCTTTTGCACCAATCCATTTACGCCCTTGTTAATCACATCCAAATGTTTGAGACTTCTTTTATAAAATGTGATTCAAGTCAAAGGCTCTTGTCCAATTAGCCCTTGTTGACCGCCCACAAAGCCTACATTGAGATAGCAGGCTAGAGGACCCCAGAACACAAGAGGCTTCCAATAAAAACAACCTAGAACAGCACAGCTAAGCAGTGGTCTCTCTCTCTCT
>NC_045752.1:13936768-13946771 GCF_008692095.1 Etheostoma spectabile | reverse complement strand
CTCTCTCTCTCTCCAGGTCGCTTCTATAACCGCATTACTAAAGCCAGCTGCTACTGCAGCATGCACTGCCCTAAAACCCACAATTGGATTGAGGAATTCATGGTTTTCCCTCTTTTCTTTTTGGTTTAGTTGTTTGTTTTTTTTCCCCCTCCATCGTCTTCAAACAGGCAATCTGCCCAGCGAGAGCTCCCTTATCCGTCACTCCCCCACAGTATGCCTCTATGGTTACAGCCAGTAAAGTGGGTGACTACTGTACTAAAAGTGCTATTTTTAAATTGACAGGGATATTTCCTAGTTGTAGACAGACAAAGCCTGTTTCTAAATCCAATTCTTCATACCACTTTCTTTCTGCCCTGATATCATTTTCTAATGCATCTATGCATGCAGCCAGTCAGCCAATTTCTGTACAATTTCTGGCTTGTGTGGAGGTCTATGCAAAAGCATGAGCAATTACAGAGGTTCCCAATGAAATGGTGGGAAGAAGAGTGGCAGCAGACTCCACTCTGGACATAGCCACCCCTCCAGCGCCTCACTCTGGCCAACCAAAGTCAAAATCTTTATTCTGCCTAACTAATTTTTGCGGTCACTAAGCAGGTTCAGGATGGGTTTGGAATGAGTAGGGGGTTATTTTGTGAGAGGGGGAAGATCTGTGGAGGACTGGAGGGGGGTTGGATATGAGGAGAGCCTGATGAATTTCCCTTCTCAGCAGGGTACTGTATGAGAAGATTGGCAGCACGGGCAGGGGCCTTGTGGCTCATTTCTTCGTGCTAACTGCTACTGGTGCACTACAGCTCAGAATCCCACTGCAGAACCCAATCGATCGCTCCTGTGGCGGCAGCAGGAATTGGATAAAAGGATCCTGCCGGCATCCGGCCGGCGCCTGCCCTAGCAGGGAGAGCTAATGGCTGAATCCAGGCCCTGGTCACAGCACACAGGGAGGGGGGCTAGCAGAATCATAGTCATTACTGCAGCGGCACATGCCCTCTCTTCACTCACGCGCCTGCAACTCTCTACTCCTCAGGCCTGCCTGGCCAGGGTCACTAATCAATGCCCGCACTCTGGAGTCACACCTCCTGATCACAGCTTAACACAGAGCTGAAGGCTACAACAACATTCTGCTATGGGCAGGCAGTACTGTGTAGCCATTTCACTGCATCAAACAGGGAAGCAGTATTTTCTCCTTATTCCTGGCATACTCTGGATTTAAGGTGTGGAATTTATACATGTTATGATAATCAAAAAGTGACGGCCAGGCAGGAACTGTCAAAAGTTATAACAGGCTAAAAACAGATACAGGACCTTTTTACCTTTTTGGTGAGGCAGTCATCAGAATCAGACGGCATACGAGTGGAGACGTGGAAGATGGCTTCCACAGTGGAGGTAGCATAATAAGGAGCCGTTAGACCTGTGCTGCCATTCCTCTGGAGGCCACCCATAAATCCGCAGTGTGTGGCCAGATCCACCTGAGGGATACATGGATAATTTAACGTGCCTTGTGCAATGTGTGCATATTTTGGCTGCATCTGTGGACACAGAGGGCGTGTTGCTTTGAGGGTGTGGTTTTTGGTACCTCCCATCCTAGTCCAGAAACAAAGTCTTCATAGGCCTGGCTGCCTGCACTGTTCGACAAGATGGAGCACTTGTCCTCTTGGCCCTCTCCAATGTAGAACACAGCAATCTTGTGTGTCTCTCGGCTACAGAAAAAACAACATATAGTAGACGATATTGAAAGAACAACAACACAGCAGCCAATTTTATAAACACAATGGAACTTGAACTACTCACTACTCTACCCACTTCAGATGAAAATGCTTTGAAACGCAAATCCAATGAGTCAAAAACACTACAGTACACCTTGCTTATCAAGGTTAATTGTGTGTAAGTGTAAGATGTCAAATAACATCAGGAGAACAGAATGGGAAAAAATTTGTCTGCAATTTTTTTTCAAATCTCTCCAGCTCTAACATGATTTAAAAAAAGATGGCAGCAAATGCCCCCATCTACTTTCGCTGTTGCCATGGCAGTAAATCATGCTGAGGTAGATTTAGGGCACTTTGCATGCTTGCGCACAGGTTGTTATTGCCCAACCAAGTCTGGCCATCTGGGAGAATGAAGACCAGTCCTAAGGGAAATCTTTAATAAGCTCCTGTCATTAGCAATGTGTGGTGTACTAATTGATTGGACTAAGAGAGACATGGTAAGAGAAAGACAGCAAGAGTGACAATGGGAGACTTCGATGGCTGTGATCAACAGGAGATGGTACAAATTAGAAAGATTATTGGAGAGGAAGAGAGGAAGGGGGCAATATAATCTGTTTGGAGTAAGTGTATGATTTATAACCTGTGTTAATTTCACTAATGTGGAAACAAGGGGCTACAGCGACATACAATTTCACATGGAATTTATAAAGGTATTACCACTTCCTGGAATCCAAGTTCTTCAATTCCCTTAACAGTTTGAAGTTTTTCTTCAACAAATGGAAACTTTTCCTGTTTGACAAAAACAGTGTTGATTAAACATTATACTTTCAACTCTTTATATAAAACACAATTCAGGAAACTGTCCTGCTGGCAACAATGCCATTTGAAAAAGTGGTATAATCTACTAGCCAATTTCCAAAGAAAAACCTGTTTTTAACCAAAGTTTTGTTTTGCAGACAAGATTAACAACAGCAAAAAGGCACAGGTGCAAACAGCAATCTCCTAGCTGTGTGCACGTTGTACCATCACCATTAAGAGGTGTAAGCTTTTAATTTACGGGGTAGCACGGCAAAGATATAGCTCTGAAAGGTAGACCTCAGCGAAAACAGCTGGGCACTCTTATCCTGTGGAGAGGAGATTAAGACACTCTAGACTTCACAGTGCTTTTAACTTTGCCTTTTCTTTTTGAGTAACGAGCCAAAATCAGTTACTTTAAGGATCAAGGAAGTAACTTGGGTTCAAAAATGGTATCGACTGCAGAGGTTATTTTGTCCGTCTTACTGGTTATATGTAGGATGTAGGCGTGCAGACTAAATGATAAAGATATATGTTGAGAGACAAATAAGAACAGATCCCTGTATGACTTCTTACAACCCCACTTTCCTCTGTTTTTCTCTTTCTTCTTCTAGAATAGTGCAAAGCTGACCAGTGACTGTAGGCAATTTTAGTTGGTAGAGTACCTGCGGTCCCAGGAGTTCATGCCAAGGTCATTAAGCAGCAGCCGGCAGAAGTAGAAAGGAGCTTTTGGTTCCTGGTGTGAAGGTTCCTTCTGGCAGGCTGCCCGAAAGCTTACATCAGCATCCCATCTCCTTACTTGCTCTTCCTCCTGCTGAGTCTGACGCAGAATGGCCTCTAGGATGGCGCTCTCTTGCTCTAGGTTCATGCCATGGGGTGAGGGGGCTGGCTGGTTGAGCCTGAGTTGTGGCTGGGGCAGGCATTCTGGGCTGCTTTGGCCTAGGTCCTCCAAAAGTGTATTCAAAATATCAATCTCTTCCTCCTCACAGCAGTCAGAGAGGGAGTCCAAGACGGAGGAGTGATTTTTGTACGGTCCCTTTGTTGGAGAGTTGGGCTGGTTTCTGCTGTGAGCAACAGTAGTAGAAAGATGGCGATCAACTGAATTAAAAACTCCTGCATCAAGAGAGTCTTCCTGGGTTGTGCAATAGAGGATTGCGCCATCCCACGAGTATTTGCCCGAGATGTCTCGGACAATTACACGCACTTGGGAGGAAGGTTTGGGGGGCTGTCCAACAGTGGGGGTCTCTGCCGGGATCTGCAGGTAGGACACTAGCGTGCTGTCATTGAAGACAAACAGCTGCAGGTTGGGGCTTTTGAAGACCTCGGAGGACAGCTCGGATGACTCCACATACGGGTTGTCGTGGTTCTCACTCACAAGGCTATGGAGAAGGGCTGGGCCACCGCTCAGCGGATGATGGCCCAGATGGTTCACCAGGTGTGTCATAATCATTCGTGCCGTCAGGGGAATCAACTCCATGTTCCGGCGTCGCTTTTCTGGTGGAAGCAAGAGGGCAGAGAGACAAAAATACTGAGACATCTCTGATGGAAAACACGTTAGTAAGTGTAAAACATGCTCAATGGTTTAGATGGGTTTAGAATAAGGCT
The DNA here is from genome assembly GCF_008692095.1 of Etheostoma spectabile. NCBI lineage: Eukaryota > Metazoa > Chordata > Actinopteri > Perciformes > Percidae > Etheostoma > Etheostoma spectabile. The sequence goes on along the minus strand of NC_045752.1, from coordinate 13,942,671 downwards.
GCACACGGGTCTATCTTTTATTATACATTCAATGCACACTTTGCTAACCATATTTCAAAAGCCCCACATTTGTGTGTCGACATGCTATCATCTCTGTTAGCTCTTTTTTATACAAAGCCAAATCTCATTTATGAATACTAATAGGGGTAGTTTATTCATTTCTCACAATAGCTTGGCCAGCACACCTAAGTAGGTAGAATCTAATCATGAGAGACAACTTTGAAAAGCCCATTGAGTCTTCTTACAATGGACATGTGTTGAGACTGGCTGAGTGCTAATGAGAATCACCATCTTTACAGGCTGCTTAATAGGACTCTACTTAGTGAATTGCATTTATGTAAATGCACAGGTTTGTACTCCCAAGTGAAAGGCATGCCATGCTTTATTCTGCAGTGATGTAGGAAAAACAAGAAGATGCACTCTTGCATTGTGACAGTGCTATCAATACCATCATCCCCCATCAAAGTGGAGAAAGCTCTTTAGAAAGCAGGACAAGCTGCATTAGAGATGCACTAGCCCTTTGATGTGACTTGATCAATATGAGGTGGGGACATGAATATAACTAGGTCGGCACTCTTTGGTTTGCCCTTTTGATAGTGTTTTGTTATTTCTAGTAAGAATCTGTGCAGCTGTGCCCCAGAAAGCAGAGGTGTGGTGAAATGTTTCCAGGCAAAAGCTACTGCTCAAATGTCTGACATTGTTTCAGTAGACTCCACTTTGTATTTAGGCTCTAAGGACTTTTTGGAAGTTGAGGACATGAGGGAGAGAGGGGGCGAGAGAGAGAGAGAGAGAGAGAGAGAGAGAGAGAGAGAGAGAGAGAGAGAGAAATACATTGCCTAATGGAATCACAAGGTCACAAAAAAGAAAAAGAAAAAAAAAAATCACATTTTTATTCGAACCCCATAATGGGTCTTCTCTCTAGGGCTAAGTACTAATGCGAACATTCCATTCCCTGTGATGGTTGATTTCCTTTTCATACTTTTAATAAGATATTGACATTTAATGGAGAGGCTCCAAATGGATAATTTGCTTTTCCCTGTAATCTTTTTTGGATTTTATTTAACTTTTTACTTTATTTTTTTTTGGGGGGAGGGGGAGATGTGTGTCCCTGTGGTCTGTTAGAAGCACAGTAGGACCTGAAATGAAGTAGTGTGTGAAAAAAGTGATCAGAGATAGTCATCTAGTGATAAGATATGATGTGACAGCTGACAGCCAAAAAGAGTTTTTACTCTCCCACACATAATTACATACATGCACAAATACTATGTATCCCATCATTGTCATTCGATCTGCCAGGCCAGTGCAATCTTTCACACAGCGGATGGTAAAAAGGGGCATCAGGAAGGCTCAGTGTCCTTACCCTCAGCTACGGTGAGGAGGTTGCCAAAGTCAGTGGTGGTTGTCTGGGAGTGTAGTGGCTCAAAGCTCTTAACCTGACCCAACATGAGGTCATAGTCAGTGGACAAGTCTGACAGGCTGAGGAGGTAGTGGCTCTGTTGGGTGTGCAGGTTGGAGCCGGACACACAGCAGTGAAGCACCTGAGAAACAGTAGAGAAAGGGTAGTACTTGGTGATTCAGATTTAGTGTGCCAAGGTAGTTTTTCTATAGAATGACCGTTGTAGGCACTTTGATGTGTAAAGACATCATCCTGTTAGATTTGGTGGTGTCTGGTGAGACAATGCACAGTGACACTCCTGCAGGCCTGCTCTTGGTTTACATTATCCAGAAGCATATAAAAAGAGGAATATATGGTCCATTTACATCATAAGGCCATGGAAGAATAGAAGGAAGGAGCAAAAAGAGGGTCTTTATTGCCACTAATCCATTTCTCCTGTGATGTGTGAGTGTATCGATCAACATAACAGATGGCAGAGCCTCCGTTGGCAGAGCTAGATAAGGCGCGCTGGGGCCAGTTGATCACAACCATAGACAGGTTTACACTGTTTGATTTAATTAAGACTTTATCCTTGTGCTCAGCTCATATCACAAACACACACACACACAAACATGCACACAGACACACAGAGACACAGACAGACAGACAGACAGACAGACAGACAGACACACACGTATTACTCTATAATCTGAGTGGATGTAAGGTGCTGCATGTGGGCAGGCAAAACATATCCCTAATGTATGTATCTGAGAGGGCCTCTCATTCAGAGTAGAGCAACTTGGGTAAAGCCATGCAAAGGCTAATCCCATTCAGTACACAGATACGCTCAAACTTGGCTGAGAGACGCTCTGAGAGGCAGGCTGCCCTGCCATCTGAAACAGTATTGTGTGTGCAATGTAGACAGTATGTGGATGATTCTACCGAGCAGTCCTCTGGGTGCATGGGGGAGGGACTGGAGGCTTGAAACTGAAAAGACCTGAACCAAACAGCTGTTACACCAAAGCCCCAAAGAGCTTCCTCTGTGGAGAGGTGGAGAGACAGAAAGGGAGGGGGGAAACCCGCAGCTGTGCTTGACAACTAAGTGACTGCACTTTGCATAGCAACAGTTCCTGGAAGGTAACATACAGTTCAGTGCAGACTGTAGTTAGGGCACATATTGTGCATACACAAATCCACCTATGTGTAGACATAAATCAAATAAATAAAGAACAAGAACAAGAATACACACACACACACACACACACACACACACACACACACACACACACACACACACACACACACACACACGCACACGCACAAGCACACGCACGGTGCAGCTGGTTACCGAGGCAGGTTGAGGGAGCAGATGGAGAAGCTTGAGTCGGACTCCAGTGAACCAATGACGTCTAATGCAATGTTACTTCACATCGGTCTGCATGCTGTTAGTCACCAATAACAACTTTCCTCACTTTTCTTTTTACCTCAGGACGAATAGCAACAACAACAAACTTTTCATTAGCTGTATTGTGCTCGTGTTTGATGGCTTAGTATTTAATAAGCCTTTTTAAGTATAAAACCTGTAAATAAAGGGTGAAGCATGAAAAATAAATGGACACTCTACCTCTAACTCTACCACCTTGTCAGTGACACATGCCAGTGATGGAGTAAACGAGAGATGTTTTCTTTTAGGGAAGCTATTCTCTATTTGCTATAGAGAATAAAAAGCAGCCAAGGTATCCGTTGAAATGTAAAGATTTCACTCTTGATATTGAATTAATATTGTCACACCTTGTGATGCCTTGCTTAATATATTATTTCCAATTAAACCCAGAAGGGCCATGCCTTTGTGTGGTGATAGACAACCAATCATGTCAAATTGTCTTTGCTTTCATGGCAGCTGCAGTTGCTCTCATATTAAGACATATTCCATTCAAATCTCCAGGACAAGCATTTATAGCCTGAGCTTATCAAGTGGACAAAGGGTCCTGTTTGAATAATTGCACCATTTCTTATCAGGGGTGACATCCTTACAAAGATCTGCCGTTGACCGCATCTGCCCAGACAGGAGGGAATGAATAATACCTCATTCATTTGTGTCTGAAGCTTGGCCCTCATCCTCAGGGTCAGATCATAAATAAAAGGGTTAGAGGGACAAATTCATTGAATACTGCATATTTTGCCTGTTTTAAACAAATGCAGTATATGCAACTACAAAGCAAGTTGTAAGGGTTTCCTGCATATGACAAATGCCAACCGCTTGTGTCAGTTATGGCTTGTGCCTCTATGCTGTAGTGCCATTATAATGTTAAATGAGGCAGAGTCATGAGGTCACGGTGTAGGTGAGTCTAATTAAAGTGTCAATCCCATTTGGTGGGGTGGGGGTGGAGCAGTCAAAGCTGAAGTTGTTGTGTCAGTGGGCCATGTAACGCTATGTAACACTATGTATGTTTCAGAAGATATTAAAAAGCAGTCAGTAGTAAAAGAGTGGCCATTCTTCAAGTGTGTTTGTTGTAACTGAAACTTTCATCTTTTTCCAACTCCCAGCTGCCTTTGAGGCTACACACCCTGTAGATGTAGTCCAGCAGCGGGGCCTTGTGAGATGTGCGGTCCTCCAGGGAAGGCAGGGTGATGGGCTCCAGCAGCAGACTCAGGGGAACAGCCATGCACCAGTCCAACAGGCAGAGCAGCAGTGACACCATCAACTGGGAAACAAGAAATATATTTGGTCAACAAACTACAAAGCAACATTATATTTATACAGCAAACAGTTCTAGGCAGTTCCTGAGAAACAACAGGTAATAGAGGAGAACAGCAAAGACCGAAAATACAGATGTAAAGAGAGGAAAAGAAAACAAATCACTTCAGCAGAAACATTCCTCTGCAAATGCACCATTCCAACATGATAGATCAAGGGCCTTTAGATCTCAGCCTGGTCTCCCCCTTTCCAACATGTACCTTTTTGTCTGCTTCCACTGTTGAGTGCTCTGCGCTAGGCAACAAAAAGGCTATTGTAGCCACAAAGATCTGTGTTGGGACAAAACAAGGAGAAAGATAATTGGATGACACACTCCTATTCATCAGCTGAGTCAGGACTGTGTGCTAAAATGGATGTGATGCCACGGGATGTAGAGTATGTATATGCATGAGTAATGACTAATGTAAGACTTGCATTTAAAATCTTAACTGACTTGATAGAAATCTTTCAGTCAATTTTCTTACTTATAATAATATGTTCTCACAGGCCCCTAATGGCTACTGGAAATTGAACAGTGTGTGTGAGTGTGTGTGTGTGTGTGTGTGTGTGTGTGTGTGTGTGTGTATTACCTCAATTATTTTCTTAGGCAGAGTGGGCTCCAACCTCTGGAGATGTTCCCAGTGAGAGATGAGCAGCTGAAACACGTCACATGCCACTTGAGCCACTGCTTTGTTTCCAAACTGGACAAACAAACAAATAAGGGCAAGAACTAGTCAACAATGCATGTATTGCAATGTATTCTCCTGTTATACATTTCATTTGTGGATATTAGATATTAGGATATAGACTTTTATTTCAACTGCCTGGACATTGTTGCTGTGACACACTGCACATTCACTCTGTGAGCAAAACAACAAAAACTCAGTGAAGATATCCTTGGTTAAATTTTTTGCAGTCACTGGCCATGATAAGATTTGTTGCTTACTTGTTTAACTAAAAATGTGATTGTTATTGAGAGCAGTTCTTCCTTGTTCCAAGATTAAGAGAAAAGGTGCTTAGAGAAATCCTAATCTCTGAGGTAATTCTCAACATTGGTGCTAGCTGGCTATCCCATTTATAATCTAAGCAATGTAAAAAAAAAAAAAAAGAGGCATTAACAAAATATTAAAATGCACACAATGAACTTTATAACAAACACAAAGTAAATAACACCAGAGCCTCTTACATTGCTCACAATCTGTTAATACAGAATCAACTATGTTAAATGTATCATCCTGAAAGTAACACTGATCATTTTGTTAATTACATGTCCCCTTTTTGGATTTGTGTTACCAAAATACCAAAACTCCAAAAAAAGCAGAGAGACATTGCTGGTTGAAGAAGATAGGGACACACTGACTGTAACACAATTCAAAGTAATTTCCATTAAATTTAGTTTTTCACTTACTGGGCATGTAATCAGCGTAATTTCATTTCCACTTCAAACTATGGCTCATTTTCTCCAGACTCATTGCAGGAACGAATTGAGCTGTTGACAATTTTCTTTCAAATGTGGATTTCTTTAGTGATTTGAAATTCTTTGTGGAGAAATAGAATTTCCCATTTCTTCTAGCTGAATGCCTCTCAACATGTAACAAGGGCAGACAATGTGGAGAGTGCAGAAATGGCCGAACACAAAAAGAGGCCCTGAGAGTTCAGCACCTGCTTTTAGAAAAGAGACTCTCAGTGCCACTCTTCCCCCTAGATCCCCCACCCAGCCTGTACACTCTATTTTGGGGCTGTGTGTCAAGTTGTACAGGGGAGTGATTACTGCTCCATTAGAGAAGGGGA
>NC_045752.1:13935943-13936758 GCF_008692095.1 Etheostoma spectabile | reverse complement strand
GGTGGTTGCGCGAGCAGGAAGCTGGGAGATGTAGCTGCTTAAATTGGGCCACATCTACTGAGAGCGAGCAGACTGGAAATTACGCCACCGCCTCAAACCCTTTTCCATGACCCCCCCACACACACACGCACAAAAAACAGCCAACACCGGTTCTGTGCATCTCTTCACTCAGGGAGGAAAGAGGGCTCTTCCAAAATATGCCCATGAGTCACATCACTGCACGTTTAATTCTCACACTTTCTGTCCACTCACTATGTTGAAATTGTCCTGAAGTCCATTTATGTAATCAACTATCATTTCTGTTCGAGATAAACACTATAGGGCTTGTGAGGTACAACCATAGACTGTATATTTAACGGTCTATGGGTACAACAACAAAAAAAGAAATTCAGGCTTCCTGCATTCATTTGTTTTAAAACACTGCATAACAGTTACGTATTCCATTCAGAATGTTTGCCACAGTTACCATTGTCAACACCGCCCATGATGCAATTGTTTTCTATAAATCATATTGTACACATAATTTAGCAGATATCAAAATGTGCAAATGCATTGATGATGAAATGAAGCTTCCAGAGGGTCACTGACCTTCAGTGTTACTCCCAGAACATTGATGGCATCTTTCACCTGGTGGTGGATGTTCTTCTGCATGAGCTCCTCACACACCCACAATCCGAGACTGCACACAGCAATGCATCTAAATGACAGAAGAAGTGAAAATATCTTTTTGGTTAATGGGCTTTAATATACATTTTTCACGGTAGACATGTTGACATGGCAAAGTAGGAAAAGCACAGGTGTATTCAAAACCATTA
>NC_045752.1:13935616-13935933 GCF_008692095.1 Etheostoma spectabile | reverse complement strand
ATGGCTGCATTCCACTTACGAGAGGCCCTGGTATTGTGCATGCCGACTCACTGAAATAGCTTACTGGGACACTTAATGGAATTGAGCCATCGTTGAGGTTTTCAATTTCAGCTGTAGTTTTCCTACTATGACAAGTCAAAATACCTAGTGTAAAAAAGGTCCATTAGCCTGATGTCATCATTAGGCCGGTAACGATACACCAAAACCGGGGTTCAGTTCGTATCACGATTTTTGATCCACAATTCGATACAAACCTTGATTCTTTCTTATTTTTGGTTCTCAGTAAACGTAATACAACTTTTTTTCTGCCACATGGC
>NC_045752.1:13935248-13935606 GCF_008692095.1 Etheostoma spectabile | reverse complement strand
CATTGAATACATCCCACTTTGCAACACAGTTATACAACAGATACTAGGGCTGTAACGCTATGGGAAATAAAACCAAAATCGCGACACTGTGTCGCGGGGGGAGAAGACAGAATCTCGACACACCAATTCCAACTCCAGAGTTATCCTTCTCGTCTAGATCCAGTGCGACCACATCTTTAACCCTCATGTTGTCCTTGAGTCAAATTGACCCATTTTCCTATATCACTGTTCTTTTTAACTACCCATTAGTAATTACTTAAAATAACTTGATTGATTCCACACAACGCTCTTTGGCAAGTACAAATCTTTACTTTCATTAAATTTGGGTTGTCCAATTCAATTTTATAGCATTTGAAAA
>NC_045752.1:13934304-13935238 GCF_008692095.1 Etheostoma spectabile | reverse complement strand
AGTGGTTTTGAAATAGTATTGAGTAGAAATTGACATATTCCAGTCTGTGATTATCCATCAACATACATTTCTTTAATTTTAGTCTAAATAATTCCTCATTTCTGTTTTTCTAACTCAAACATTAGGTATAATTTCCTATAAATGAGGTTTATTGACCATAAATTCCAAAAATAACTGTAAAACTAAAGTTAAGTTAGTGTTACGTAGTGTTAAACGTAAAAAAAAAAACTGACTAACACTGAAAAAAGATTCATGAGTGTTGGGAAAAAAAACGTAAAAAAAAAAAGCAAAAACAAAAGTGTTTACTTTTTAATTTTGACGGGAAGAACACACAAGGCGTACATTACTAATAGTCCTTTTGGTGCCTTATTCCTGTTTTGTCTGGTCAATTTAGCTAACTGTACAGACGGCTAAAAGCGAAAGAGGGGGCACTGTTAACGCTAATGGAGGTGTTGCTATCGTTACGAGTGGCCGCTGCTCTGGGTCTGTTTCCCGACGGTTCAGTAAATTACCATTAGCGTTCTTAGCACCGGAGTTAAGTGCTGATCGGGATGGTTGCTAGCTGGCTGGGGGCTAACTGTAGATGTGTCCCCGGGCCGGGCTGTAATGATAGTGAATGGTTGTTAGCTGGCTAGGGGCTGACCATGGATGTGTCCGCGGACCGGGGCTGTTGTCAGCTCTCATCCCGGCTGAAGCCTCGCAGCGCCGGGAGACTGAGGCAGAAGACCGGGGTGTGCTAGCTAGCTAATTTGTTGCCTATCTAGCTATACAGTTAACGTAACTGATGAATGTGGGGTTAGCTAGCCCAAAGTTGTTAACCGTGGTCAAAACAATCATACTAAAAATAAATGAGGGTGTTGAACGGTGTCGTAACCTTATGTTACCCAACAAGAATTACATTATATTGTAATATAATAACATAATACTATTTATC
>NC_045752.1:13934162-13934294 GCF_008692095.1 Etheostoma spectabile | reverse complement strand
TTGCACTATGCTCCACATTTAAATAATTTTTATTGTACTCTTCATTGCACTCATGCCTCTATATTATTTCTTTTTAGAGTAGGCCTATGTATATATTGTATATATATTAGTGTGTATATTTTTGTTTTGGTT
>NC_045752.1:13933832-13934152 GCF_008692095.1 Etheostoma spectabile | reverse complement strand
TTGTATGTGTAAGCACATTGTGAGCAATGATGCTCGAAAGAAAAATTCCTCGTATGTGTCCTCCTACCTGGCAAATAAAGCTGATTCTGATTAGCATTAGCTACTTGTTAATCAGCATCTTTACAGTAGGCACCAAAGCACTTTTCCTCTTCGTTCCCCCTACAGCTTGGGAGCGGAATTATTACCATTATTCTTATGTCTCATTCGAACGAGTTAATGAACAACTGAAACGATTTTGGAAAAAAAAATGTTAAGGTACAATAGAATTGCTGGTGTTGGATCGATAGTTTTTGAAATCAATCAATATCAATAAATAAGGT
>NC_045752.1:13933100-13933822 GCF_008692095.1 Etheostoma spectabile | reverse complement strand
GTATTACTGTGTTGCAAACTGGGATGTAACCAAGACAAAACGATGCCATGTTGCAGAAAAAAAATTGTTTTACGTTTACTGAGGACCGGTACAGTCCTGTGGGTCTGTTCCATAGACAGTTAAAGAAATGGACTAACAGATCCTGTTGTTCTGGACGGAGACCAGTGAAGAATATTAGAAGCACTTTTCCGGTGACGGCTGAGCGTTACTGCGCAGTCCCCAACTGAGCTTTACGACGTAGATATGATGTCGGCAACCTGTCTGGAAGTTGTAAGTTTTCTGGTAGCTGTGCCAAGCAAAATCTCAATCATTCCCAATGAGCAGAGATGGAGAGCGTAGGTATATGTTAGGAGATAACATAGACACAGGCCAATTACTGCTAACTAACATGCTAGTTAATGTTAGTAATTAAACCTAAACAGCTGATATAAGTCCAAACTGTCTGCGAGCTTCTCCTGACAATACGGTGATTTGTCAACTGTGCGACAACAAGTCGCGTGGTTATGACACAATCGTTAGCCTATTTTTACAAAACGTCATAACATAAGGTACAAGGTAACAGAGCCTTTTATACATTGTTGTGTTTCTTTATAAATAAACAATGGACAAATACAGTCTTTAAACGCTTCAGAAATAAAGTTATTCGCTGTCAAAGTGACATCAAAATGAATGGCAGTCGATGGGATGCTAATGGCGGGTGATGGCTTTGTAGCATTAAAATG
>NC_045752.1:13931131-13933090 GCF_008692095.1 Etheostoma spectabile | reverse complement strand
AGCTACGCTTAGAGAGGAGAGGCTTACTGTTCTGTTACTGTTGATCGTCTGTCCATCATTGTATAAAGGCTGCACTTACAATTTCATTGGTGCTAACAGCTCTTGTTTGAGCATAGTAACTCCACAAAGGATCAAGTCCAGACCGAAGTTCCCAATCTCAAATGTTGTGGGCGGGGCTAAATTTGCCTGGCATCCAGGCATTGCACAGAATTTCTTATATTAATAAATGCTCTGTGTCATTTAGCTTTTTAATTGTAATTATACATAGACACATGTATGTAAAAACACATTTACATCAAACTAATAAAATAAATAGACAATATAACCAAAGAAAATGAATAAGCATCACTAATATCGCCAATCATACCTGGCCCCTTCACAATGTTCCTTTGTTGCTGTCTCTAGCAGGATGTTAACCAGATAATCCTGAAAAGCAAAGAAAACATGCTAAATTCACTACATGTTCTCAAATGATAATCTAGGCCATTCCCATCATTTTATATTTGTAAAGATATGATGCCATTAATTGTAACATAAGAGACACACAAATGTAAAAGTAAAAACCTCAGGCCACTTATATAGGCTATTGCAAAAGCTCTGCGTGGAGCCTCCGCAGAAGCATAAATCCTGCTTTAAGATCCTATCATGTTTACATTTTCTGACAAATGTGTAAAACTCTTTCTTGACTGAAGGTGACTAATCCACTTACAATATACAGTGAGCAGCTTTTGCATTTAAATGTTATGATATATCCAATATGGCACATGTTGACCATTTACCTTGATATCCTCATTGCCTAAAATTATGTCATCAGATCCAGGCACACTCTGCAGTACAGGAATCTGGAGGTAAAGATTAGGGAAACACACGAGGGAGCCCAGTATTGTCTGAGCCTCCATCCTTGGAGCCTGGACGAGATGAGAAAAAAACATGCTGTCATTCATTCCCTAAAGCTACATGAAAACAACCCACTTCCAGGAAGAGGAAGGCTGCTATCCGGGGAAAAAGGATTGGAGGTCTCTAGCAGAATTAATTGCATCTTTATTCATGCTTCTGCTGATGCTCAACTGCTCAACAGAATCTCTTGACACATGGTAGGCGTTGGACAACAACATTACTGATAAAATGTGCCATGGATACAGCTCTAAAGCAGATTGTACATCTGAAATTTTAGAACCTGGCAACCAATACAGTAAGAAATAACACATAAAAGGCCATTGTAGACTGTTCTTGACATATAACAGTTTAGAAAAGTAAGAGACAGTCAACTCTAACTTGCCCATATTTAAATCTATGCACTCCGGCAACCGGTTATTTTTCTTGTCTGTCAACATAGTATCTAGTAATTGTTCTAAATCTAGCCACAGTCATGCAAAATGTTTGCATCATAAGACTGTGTTCATGTGAACAATACACAGTTCCATAAGACTGTGTACTGAACTTGAGACAATCATCTGTTTGCATTTCTTTCATGGCAGAGGCAACATTGCCTACTGTTTTTCAAAAGACCACAATTACTGAGAACCAGTGTTGGGCAAGTTACTTTTAAAAATTAATTATATACAGTTACTAGTTACTTCTTCCAAAAAGTAACTAAATTAGATACTCGTGCAGGTGCATGTTGCATTATATATGATAAATCTGAATATTATAATAAAATGGACACTTAATACAAGACATTATTAACAGAAACTGTACACAAATCTAAACTCTTTTAATGTTGCATGGGGACAACGAGAGACTTGCCACCAATCAAATGCCATGTATGTAGATATTATGTCTAGTGGATCGATACAAATAAAGATGTTTTCGAACTTTGATATTTATTGACCCTCAACAGGCCATAACCGGGAACATTTAAATAATGCTTGTTAAGCACAATAGCAAAAATAAGTATATACACTCTTTGTATTGCAAATAACGTAGGTGGCCTGATGTCTATAGTTTTGCGCTGCTGTG
>NC_045752.1:13929961-13931121 GCF_008692095.1 Etheostoma spectabile | reverse complement strand
GTCTGTGTGTGTGTGTGTGTGTGTGTGATAGAGCGAGGGAGAAGTGAGAGAGTGATAGCGATTAGCTTCAGAGCGAGTAGCCACTCTAGAGTCATAGTGCCTATGCTTTCTGACCACGGTGGGAAATCTTTAGCAGGAAAAGTTCCCCCTCTCCTTGATTTCATAACGCCATATCTGTCTCTTGTTGACTGACTCGCTTGTGTTGTTCTTTGTGTGTCCAACTATGGGTGCTAATGAACACCCGCCCAACTCTACCTCTGATTGGCTTACCATGAAAATTTAGTAAACTTTCAGTCAATCGTTGGCATTTATGTGCTTGTCTCGTGCACTGCCCACCAACCAAGGAAGAAAAAAAGTCTTTGCATCTTGGCTCAGAGACCTAGTTGGTCTGAAGAAAAAAACAGCTTCAATTATAGTAACGCGCCGCATTTTTTGGCAGTAATGATAACGGCGGTATTAAGATGGGAAGAGTAATCAATTAGATTACTCGTTACTGAATAAAGTAAGTTTATTCCCATCACTGCTGAGAACACATGTTGGTTTCCACAATGAATCAAACGTGACAAAGTTATAGTCACACTTTGAATGTTATGCCTTTATGCATTATTTGAAACATTTTCAGTTAAAACTGACTGATTGCAGACATTTGTTTTAGGTGTAATTAATTTCTCTTTGCTTCTCAGAAGACATCAGCCGTAGGCCTTCGAGTAAAAGATGTGTACATTTAAATCAAATTTTATTTATAGGCAATAGGTATAGCCAGTAGGCAAATTGTCAGTTTGTAACTACTAATAACTACTGACAAAACAATTTCAACTTTTCAATGTCAAAAATCTGCAAAATTTAGGAAAACTATTACAGGGACATATGTTGTTCATAGAACTATCCGTTATGAGTGAGGGAGTGAGTGAATGAAACAGACAGTTACTGAAGATCAACCGGTATGAGGAGAAATTCTGTTTTTGCATTTTGTTGCATCTTTAAAAATGAGTTCTCAAACATTTTCAGTGACACTCCTGAAAACGTTTAAATATGTGCAATATTTAACAACTTTTTCTAGTTCTTGAAACATATGGGTTCCAGTTTGATTCATATGATAAATCTGAATGTGAAAAGTGTGTATGTGTATGTATGTGTGTGTGTGTGTGTGTGTGTGTGTG
>NC_045752.1:13926502-13929951 GCF_008692095.1 Etheostoma spectabile | reverse complement strand
TGTGTGTGTGTGTGTGTGTGTGTGTGTGTGTGTGTACCTCTGAGGAGTCAGAGCTGAGAACGTGGGCTGCAGCAGTGATGAAATCTCCAACAAGCATGGTGAAGCCCGGCAGACCGAGGAAGAAGAAACGAGGAGAGCAGGAACGAATGATGGTGTTCAAAACATCCTGATGATAAGCATGCACATACACAAATGTTATTAGTCAGTACACAAGCCATCATTTTCATATTGATATTTATGTTACTAGCCATCAACAACTGACTTGATACCGGAATAAACCACTATCATCTATCAGAACTAAAACTGAGTATCTTAGCACTTCTTCACCGTTAGATGGAATTTGGTATGAACACATGGTCTTGTTAGAGTAGGTGGAGAGAAGCAGAAATATTTGGTAAATGGGCAACCATGTGAGAGATATGGCAGTGAGAAAGCTTTTTCCTAAACATTTTAAGTGTTGAGAAAAGTAAGGCATTCAACAGCACATGTCACTAAAAGACAGAAAAAAGAAGGGAGCGAGAGGAGCAGCAGATGGATTGTTCACAGAGGATAAGTTAAAGAGCTAAAGACCTCAACTTTTGTGAGTCCCATGTATATACACACAAGCAAACCTGTAATTAAAGCAAGAGACAAGGTATTGTTTTGCAGAGCTTCAGGCTGCTCAGTGGCAGATGGGTGCTCTTTCAACATTGACATATGCTATACTGCAGAGGGCTCTGCACAAAGTGCTCAAGTATGTACAGTATAAAACCATGTGACAAAAAAGCATAGAGAGCTCTTAACAGGTTTTCCATTCAATATTTAGGTAAATGGTTTTATGTACTATTCATTGAGAGAAGAAATAAAACAAACCAAAAACATATTGGTATGAGAATGCATTACCTCAGTAAGGCAGAAAGACTGATTCTCTCTTATCTGAGACATGCGCGTGCATACTTGTGTACAAAGGCAAGGTCCAGGCTAGAAACACCTGCCGTCTTGGCCATAAACTTGTGTAAATCGGACAGTTCAAACATCAGGGCACCTTAGTAAACATGCGTGCACACAATTTCTCTCGCTCTGTCTCTCTCTCAGTCACACACAGACACACAGACACACACACCTATCTATCTATCTAGGACATTAATCACCTGAAGCTTTGGTAAACAGGGAATGCAGGTGGACAAAAGAGGAATAGAATAAACATTCAGAGGCAATCCAACATGATGCACTGCATGGGGAAAATTGGTGGAAAGAGCTTTAGGATTGAGGGCCCATTTTACCCTCATTTTGTTGGTAATTGACCTCTGAAGCATAATGTGCAGTGCAGAAAGAGGTAATTAGCATGCAACAAACTGTTGCTTGATTGCCTAAAATGAGCATTTTAGAGGAAGCCACAAATGTAGAATACAAAGTGTTTTCTATTGTATGTAGAGGAAACCTGATTTGAGGTGTGTGTATAGAAATAGGAATTGAGCCCCACATGTGGCTCTGTGTTGGCAGTCGGAATGGCCCCTGCATCAACAAAAGGTGCATTAATGTAACTCTGAATAGAGCCACCTCAGGCCTTTTCATTTGGCCTCATCTCGAGGAAAACACGCTCAATCCACCTGCTGGCACCTGGGGTGACAGAGTTCAGTCCAGTATTACTCATCGGAAAGTTTTTGTCTCATTTACTAAACATGGACATTTCCAGTTTAACATGGGCTGGATTTCCTGTTCAACACCACTATCATCACTATAAATATCTGGAGTTTTCCCTTCACAAGCTGTTAAGAACAGATATAACCTACCTGCATAACTACAAGGTAAGAGGTTTAATCAACAGCCACGTCTGTGGTTTAGGGATCAACTGTCACTTTTCAATCCGGCAATATGTAAATTATACAAGACCTCTTTTTTGCAGTGAGAAGATAGGTCTGAAGATAGGTCTGAAAGCCCAGGTGTGGAAAACTGCCTGTCCCCTTGTACCTAACATGTTAAGCTGCAAGATTAGCTGGTGTTTTAAGAGTATATGCATGGCTTACAAGTCTTTTTTAGCCTATGCTTAAGGAATTGATATACAAAAAGCTTTATTTGCGTGCACCGCTATACTTTACAAAATATGTTGTTGACTATTGCAGTCCAGACAGTAGACCTAATGGATAGATTTCTGATAGTGTGCTATGGCCATGCCTTTGTGAGACCAGTGACCAGAGGATGACAACCAGGACAATAGCCCTGATCTGGGCACTGTCAGATGGAAGGAGAATACTTTAAAAAGGAACTGTCAATTTTCTCTAAACTCAGTTGAATTTAATCTTGAAGATTTAAACTGGGACCCCTCTGTTCGAGCTATCAAACCCTCACGAGAGTTTGATAGCTCGAGTTAAAATATTTAAAGATCACAGATATACAAAATAACACAAATTCCGCGGTGCGTAATTTGCACAGCAGTAGTGTATTTAGGCTGCGGTGGTGGGGACTGCAGGGGATGCCAAAAAAACGCAGCGGCCCTTTGCCAAAAGTTGAAAAATAATCAACTTTTTGAGAACCACAACCCGCATCAGGCTGCGGTGGCCAATTACCTAATATACAATCACCACAAACGGGCCATTTAAGTGACACTCCTATAGAGCTTCACAAGCCTGCATTAATCGCTGCAACGCCTGAATTGAATGCAGCCTCAAATACGGCCATTTCAGGCACATTTCATGACTTGAAAAACAGGTAGTTAAAAGAAAATGTGCAACCTGCAAGCTAGTGTATTTTGAGATACAAAAGTACACTACATACCGTTTGAAAAACCATCCTGTACTGAGGGCTACATTATTAATGTAAGCTAATACAGTATAATATACAGTATATGATGGATTTGAAAAAATGTTTTTTTTTCCTTTTTTTGGATGGAGTGGGGGTTGCGGCTGAAGGGAGAGAGGAAGGAGGAGGGGAAGAGTAAGAGCCACTTTCTTATGTTAAGCAGGCGTGCGGCTGTCCTCTATTGTGTGGCGTGAGGACTCTTTTCTCCGGCCAATTTGAGCATGCTTCAGTGGCCAGCCTGGCTCTGGCCCCCCCGATGCATTATAAAGAGCCACAACAAAAGCTAGAGAATGTTGCCTCGTCCCTCAATGTGCACCCCCTCCCCATTGCTCTGCTCTACTCTACACTACGTTCCCCAGGCTCCCCTCCCGCTCCTTCACATACTTGCATTCACACAGACAGGCAGGCAGGCCAGCCTACTCTGGGCCCCTCACAGACGTGTCAGTCTAACAGAGCGCGACAGACGTCAATCCTTAATTAATCACGTATACGCGGCAGGGGCTCAAAACATTATTTAACGACATGGAAAACATTCTAATAAGCTTGTCGCACTGCCAAGGCGCAACAGAAACCAAGCCAGGAGGGCATATATACACACACAAACACTTGCATCCAAAACACACCCCACCCACACACACTTTTATCCCGTCCTTTGTTTGTTTGTTTTTTTT
>NC_045752.1:13915698-13926492 GCF_008692095.1 Etheostoma spectabile | reverse complement strand
CCATTCATCTCCCCTCAGCTTCGTCTGGAAGGAATGGAGCTAGGCCAGATTTAACTACGAGGAAGGGTGTGGCTAAAAGAGGTGGAAGATGCCAAAACACAGAGGTATTCTTCATCACCACTAGTTGGAACGCTCTGTTCAAAATCACAAGCTCAAAAGAAGCCTAAACAATCTTAAATTGCATGCAATTATGGACCCCTGTCCTAAATCTTGTCAGTTACAGACCTCATGTTGAGGCTCAACTGGCACTAGACACATATTAGATGACAAGCCAAGGGCTACCTGATTTAGATCAAGAAATAACAGGTGAATAGGAATCACTGAGTCAGATCGCACAAGAAATGGAGATGGCAAATTGGGAACTACAAACCATAGTTTTTCAGTTTTTTTTAATAGGGCCACTGCAAGTACATTACATGAGTTTGACTGGTCTGCCATCTAGTGGTGAAAATAAGCACAATTTGCAGCCATACTGCAGGTGCCACCTGCTGGCTATACCTGGTCTTCGCTGGTGATGCCCTTGTGCATGATATGGTAGAGGTGCACCAAGAAATCACTGTTGGGGAACACATCCTGGTGCCTGGTCATCATCTCACAGATGAGCTTGTAGGCCTGCAGCTTGCCAGCTTTGTACTCAGCTGGAAGCATGGTGGCCTGGGGGAGGGCGGGGGAGAGAGAGAGAGAGAGACGGATGCTGAGGTCAGTATCATTATGAGGATCTGAAGACTTTGACATATATTATGCTGCAGGGGTGGTAGGAGAGGTTAATCAGTTTTGTCCGTTTTTTTTTTCTATGGTGCAAACCTGTCACCATGTGAATCAGTGACCACAGTTGCTGTTTTCCCTCATTGAGGCAAACTAAAATTTAAATATGCAGCATTCTTCTTTTTATGTTTTTTCTAAAACAGTATGATTAGATACTGCTAATCTAATGTGTGTTTAGCTGCATACCTACTAAACTATAACACACTTTCAATCTAACCCTCAGTTTCCTGGTTGTTTTTTTGCACATTTTGTTTTATGCCTCAAAGTATTTAATTTTTGTGACTGTTGGTTTCTGGATGTTGTCTGCTGTGCCTATGTGTTCTTGGTACCCTAAAGAGCCAGGAGGCCAGCATTCGAAGAGGAGGGATGAAGGTGGGCTGGGGAGGAGAAGACTGGTTGTCCGCACTGATCCCAAGATTGTCCCGGATCTGTAAGCACACGTTCACTTTCGGTAAATAAACGTAACCACCATGCATTATCTTAGAGTGAAAAAGTACAGAATAAAATGTATGTGAATCATTTACATTGATACTTAATGATACTATGATTGATTAAATAAAATTAACAAAAATAATAATTTCCATCCATCCATCTTCATCTGCAGATAAAATAATAATTTATACTTTATTAATCCTTCAAGGGAATTTACAATATTTTCTCTCTGTTACACATTAAACACAGGCCTGAAATACACACAAAACTTAAATCAATCACTTGTCTTTTAACCCTTGTGTTGTTCTTGGTCAAAAAAAGGACAAAAATGTCATGTAGGGAGGACAACACAAGGGTTAAAGGTGCTCTAAGTGATAACGCGTGTTTTAGGCTACATTTGTTGTCACATACAGCAAACATCTCCTCACTATCCGTGAGCTGCCTGTCCCCTGAACACACTGTAAAAAACGTGGTCTCTGGACAGTCCAGGGTCTACAAACGACAAAAAAAAAAAAAAACTGTGCCCACGTGCACCAAAGCATACAGAAACAGTTTTCCAGCATTCCAGCCATTAACCGACAGGAAGGATTTGGGGGTGGGGGGTTAGTGCGCGGAAGCACAGAAGGAAGGGGATGGGATGAGGAGGAGGGAGGGGCAAGCTAGTCTCGTTTTGATGGAAAATACTTCTAACGGCAACAAGAAGTAACGTCACCCAACATTGCTTAGAGCACCTTTAATAGTAAGTCATTGTGTTACTTACATTTCATGCCAACTATACAGGATAAAGTAGAGTACAAGATAAAGTTTATATGAAGGCCTCGGTTTAAAATACTATATTTCCATTAACATAGATACAGTTGATTAAAATAAAACAAGTACTATAGTAAACCATTGCGTCATTTCATGCCAACTATCTCTTTGTAAGAGTGGATGTATCTGGGTATCTCCACCTTACCTTAGCCAGCTTGTGCCACAGCTCGTAAAGACAGAAGAAGACCTTGGCATGAATTTTTGGGCAGCGGATGCTGTTGACGTCTCCCAGGATACCCAAAATTCTCCTCCACAAGACGAAGGCCGAATCAGCATGCCAGCCAGTCAGGGTACCACCCGCAATTATGCTGACATCATCAGCCAGACACTCACTACTGTCTGCATGGTCAAAGAGAGAGAGATTGGGGTAGTTTGGGTTAGAGAATACATTTAGAAACACCTTTATTTGTAGCTGCTGGTACCTAAAACAAAGTGAATGAAATTACATTTTAAAGAGGGTTTTAGATTCAGTCAACAAACACCTTTTATAATTTATTATTTATTATTTAAGGAGTTGTTGACCAAATCCTTATTTTCTACGTACTGAAATACTTTTTGGGAAACAGACAAGTCACATGCATCATCCAAATGAACTCGGGTCAAAGGGTGGATTGTGGGAGGACAGTGCCATCTAGTGTGCAGCAGAAGAACGATGGGGAGTGAAGCGGAGCACAGGCCAGGATTAGGCAAAAACGGAAAGTGTGTATTGAAGATCTGAGGTGATTACTAAATTAATTTTTTTTTTTTTCACTCTTTAAAGAAAATGTTCACAATTCAAATTAGATATACAAGAATGCACGTTTGGTTTCAAGGAGAACAAAAAAAAAAAGAAATGTAATGTGTTATCAAGTTATTGAACGGGAACAAAACAATATATATATAATATATGTATAAGTGTAATGTAGGCAAAGGATGTCAGGGAAGGCTGAAAAATATGGGGCATGGAGAGTCAGTGGAAAATGAGGGCTTAATGGTCTACATGATGAGTAGCAGCTAGGGAGCAGTACCCAAGTGGTGTGGCATGTGTAAGACAGACTGATGCATGGTGTCATCCAGGGGGCAGTCCCGCGGGCACTCTGTGTGCACCAGCAGGGCTGGTGAGGCGGGCGGGTTCTGGGGGTAGTGGTTGTGGTGGTGGTGGTGGTAGGACGGGGGTGCAGAGTGGGGAGGGAGGGCACACTCAGGACCTAAAAACGACAAGGGGAAGGGGTAGAATTGGGTTTGAGGAAGGGAGCACAGGGACAAAAGAAAAGTAACAACTACATAATGATCACAATGTTGGACAACACAGACAGTTCACGTGCAAGGGTGGGAGGGGCAGAGGGGCCACTACATTCTCCCCTTCAATAATGATGGCGGGGTGCTTTAAAAGCTGATGCGTTTAAAGCACAGAGAAATCTTGATATGGTTTTCCTATGAAAATTTAAAAAAAGCTGCGACTAACAAATATTACAATTCTGTTTAAATCACTGTAGACCACGGGTCACTTTCTGGAGTGAGGTAATTGGGGGCACCACAACCCAAGCTAGATGGGACACACCTCAAATAAACCCGCAGAACTGCTAAACCTTTTCAACTCACATTTGCTTATCATCATGCAATAGCTCATTTAGGGTTATTTTCTTTTACTTCACAACAATGTTAAAT
Organism: Etheostoma spectabile; assembly: GCF_008692095.1. NCBI lineage: Eukaryota > Metazoa > Chordata > Actinopteri > Perciformes > Percidae > Etheostoma > Etheostoma spectabile. The sequence continues at coordinate 13,922,838 of NC_045752.1, read as the reverse complement.
TATACAGATCTATGGCTTACCCTGTATTTAAACTGATCCTGAACACACAATATGGTCCTATTTTAAAGTTAGGGTCCCCTGAAGGGTGCCTGTATTTTGTTTTCAAAAAGATTGCAGTTGATTGTAAAATACATTTACATCTGGAATAAACAGAGGTTCAAAATATGTTTTAGGTGCTCAGGGTGAGTTATTATCAGTTCCAATACCTGCTAGAGCCTCATTATGGCTGAGCAGCAGACTCCCCTGGCTCTGGGGGTCGGTAGTCACATCCATGTGGGCTGACTGTGTGGACTGAGTGTCAGCTTCCTCATCAAAGGCCTGCCAGGTAACCTCAGCTTCATTGAGGTAGCCGTTGGAAGTCTCACTACTTATACTCTCACCTAGGTAGGGTGTACGAATGAGGTGGATAACAGACATTAAAAGTGTAAGAAGTTAAATACAGAATGATGGAACGTACTGGCTGTGTAAGGAAAATGATTAATCCATGCAAAGAGTGGGCTTTGTTTGATACTTCAATGTTTGATTTAACTGACAATTTTTAAATTAAAAAACTATAATTCTTTATGTGGAAAATATAAATTCAAACACAGCTACACATACTGTAAATGACAGTGATTATCACTTCAAAGAAGTAATTAGTGATGTAATCTCTAACTTTTCTCTCTGAGCTTGGGTCTTGTGTAGTTTGTGTGTCCCTCAGCATTGCACTCCGTCTCCACTGGACTGCTGCTCCGCCGGATGAGGATCTAGGAATAAAGAAACAGACATTGAAGAAGAGACACTTGTATGGTCAAATCTTTTAATACTTTGACATAAAACGATAGTACAAGATGATTCTTCTCACCACTGGTGGCTCATTGCTCTCTCTCCTTCCCTCAGACATCCTGCTATCAGAGCCACAGGAAGTAGGGGAGTACTCTCTCTTCTGGGCTGAAGTGCAAATGGGGATATTATAAATAGGCAGAGAAACCAAAAATAACTTCTCTTAAAAGGTTTCTTCACTTTACTATCTTCATGTCTTTGAGTTTAATTGGTCAAAAAGTATTTCTCCGGCCAAGAATAATAGATAGTCTTCAAAGCTAACGCTGGCTCATTTACAATTCTGTTTTTAAACTCTTTTCATTATTTAGCATAGTCCCTGTCAAATTAACTAACACAAGATTAATAAAATAAAAATGCTTCAAAATTATAAGAGAATAGACTCTAAATGTCAGATTTTCCCAATGCCCTCTCCATAGATGGTACAAATGAATGAAAATTGCCTCTAGTCACCCTAATAAAAAGATGCAAACAGGAACATAAAAATTTTAACCAATATTAATTTAGGTTATTGTATTGTATTGCATAAAACTGTAAAGGGTGTAATTAACCAAATGGAAACTCAACTGACCTTTTTCCCTTTTCAGTTAACCAATGGCTTGCATGTAGCTCATCTAAATCTCTTCTTAATAAATTACCAATGTGAGGCCACGGGTGTAATTCCAGTGAAGATCAGAGGTGAAACATATATAGGGAATGAAAATCATAATATACGATACCTGGTAAAGTGTCAGACAGTTGTTGGGTGATGTCAGAGGTGCTGCTGCTACGTGGCAGAGGGCTATCCCCGCCTCGCAGCTCCTCCTCTCCCCCACATTCTGACAGCTGACCCTCCTCCACATCTGACAGACAGGAGAAAGGAAGACCCATGGTTAGGCAGAGCCATAAGAACAAAACAAAATCCCTAACACAACCCTTTACATGTAAACATAATGACTATAGATAAAGATTTGACACATTCACATTGGAGAGAAATTAGGACATGCACACATGCAGCGTAGATGCAAATATACTCTTGAAGTTGTTATAGGCTGTATTCCTACACATTGCAATGCTGCCCTAGAGATTGACATTTTTCAATAAGTGAGCACAAGACAACCATAAATTCTTGTTAAAACATAAACCGTTCTTATCCAGATACTGTTACAACAGATACAAAAACTGACAGGATGACACATGGACGGAAAAAGCAGGGCGGAGGTCACAAACACACAAACACATGCAGCTCTCAGAACACACTTTACCTGAGAGTCTGTGAGAGCAAGCAGAGTTACCAGAAGAGATACCAGGCAAGAAAGAGCTCACAGTGTGGAGCAGCATAGGAACGCTTTTAGCAGCGGGCAAAGCCTCGTATAGATGAACACAGTTGCTGATGGACTGGCTTCGCTTAGCTTCCATCAGGGAAAAAGAAAGAAGAAGAATAAGAAAGACAGTGGAAACAAACAAAAAAAGTAAAGGGAAGAAGACAGAATTCAGTAACAGCTAAGTACATAGCGCTCCACAAGTGCTTCAAGTAATAAAAACATTCCTGATCAGGAAATAAAGCACAGCAGAACCAGAGTTTGACCTTCATACAGCCAAATTCAGTGTTCACTGAAATGAATGAACAAAAGAAATGCAACAACTGTGGCTTTGAGAAAGAATTTTAAATATGATTCATATCAGAAGAAAAAATAGATTGAAACTCAGACAGATATCAGGTCACTGACACTGTAAATAAGACAGCGAGTATTTGTGTAAGATGCAGCATCACTGACATCTGACACCGACAAGCCTTTTGACTAAAGCCGTTAGACTAAAAAAGGTTTTGACTGATACTGAACATAGATATTGATGAGATATTTGAGAGTTTTAAAAAAACAAATGGCACCTTTTTAAAAAACAAAAACCTACATAGGGGAAAAAAACAAATTCAGTAAAACAACGCAAATAAAATGACAGAATGAAATAGAATAAAATACCCCAACTAAAACAAACTAAAATAAAAAACAGTAACAAAGAAAGGCTTTAAAAAAAAAAAAAAAAGATGGGTTTAATGTTTCTGTCTACATTATATTATCTATGATATCACAATTCAGACAAATGTATACCTAACAACCGTCCAAGCAACAGCAGACTGAAAGAACTGGATTAACGGAGTCTCTCTGTAGGAGCTTAAGGAGTACCATAATGAAATATCCAGCCATTTTCACCATTATCAAAACAAGACCTCTGAGCAATATTATTTTATATTTGCATGCAGAAGTGCAGCCAAGTTTTAACAATTGTCAAAGCTGAGGCATTGGCTATTGTATCTGGATAGCACTTGAGGCTTAATCTCAAAGAGAGCAATGAAAGAGGACAGTTCTATTCTTGCATTCAGCACACTTTAATTACGCCTTTCAGTAAGAGAGATATATCGTCTCTGCTACAGCCCGCCACTGCTTCCCATTTATGCATATTAATGAGCTTTAATTACACTCTTAATGAAACTATCAAAAACTGTGGTGCAATTGATGTGTGGGCCCTCTCTTGAGGAGTAGGGAGGAGGGCTGTCGGGCCTTTGAAGATCAATGTGGGAGAAATCCAATTAGGCCAAAGAAAGGGAAGGGAATTTGAAGCAGCAGTGTTTAATGTCCATCTTTGCTTGCATGTAGATACATATAAACAGACTAACAGAATAGGTGCATGCGCATGAGACATAATAGAATAGTGTCAGAGCACGCACACACACACCTTCTAAGTCTTCATCCTTCAGGCACAAATACATCTGCTCCTAGCTTAACAAGCTTGTCATTTTAGTATGTTGGTGGTAATTGGGGAGGCGGAAGGCCTGGACCTCAACATTAAGATTCTGTCTAGACAAAATAAAGACAAGTAGGACAGGCACTGCAGCTAGTTACTACTATACTGCCTCCCAGCTCACCTTTTAATTAGCCTGCCACGTTCCCATCAGATAAGGGGTGTTTGCAGTGTCTGAATTGAGGTAATGACAATGAGTGTCCAAAGATGGCCTTTGACATGCTGTCGGGTGGAATTGTGCTTGTGTGCCTGCAATCAAGCTGACATTGAAACATGTTGACATTTGCCGGGGACACGTTAGGGGAACAATGGGGACCATCTGCCGGCCTTTTTGTCTTTGGTGCTGGTCCTTTCAACAACACCTGGACTAGCGTACACATAGACCTGTCTGAAAGTTTTTGCACTCGGTCAATACGTCTGATAAACCCTGTGGCTTGACGCTGTACTCCCTAAGCTTATCAGTCCTGTGTTATTGGCCGACACAAAGCCAGAGGATTAATACAGCGTGGATAAAGATACATTCATATGCAGGGTCTTAAAAAAGCCACACATTTGTGTTGCATTTGTGCCTGCTTTGATGGCATAGTAAACTAACCCAGCAATAATGTTATCGTTAATAGTACTTACCAGAGGCCTTCTGCCGGACGTTGTTACGGGCTGTCTCTACACCAGGAGCTCCTGAAGTAGTGGCGGAGCGAATCCTCATGGGCTCCTGAATTCCTGGCCCGCCCTGCTCCCCTTGGTTCCTCCAACTCAGTGAGAAGGAACGCGCCACTGCCGCTGCTTTCTGGGAGTCCTGGATCACACCTGACATGCAGAGAACAACCCTTGCTGAGTACTAAAGGAGTACATTTCTTATTAACAACCAGCTTTATAATTGGATTTAGCACAACCAACATCTACTGACATGCAAGACAATTCACTGCGGCTTTCCGCAATACAGATTGCTTTAGAGAAAGGATAGTTGTGGTTATGGTATTTTTGAACTTACGAAAACGTGTTCTTCAAATATTAACACCCCACTGCTGTTGTGAGAGTCAACATCAATGACTGATTGCCCCTAAACTAAATTTCCTTAAACCTGTATTTCATCTAGAGTGCATATTATCTACTGATCTACTACTACCATGAGCTCATTTGTAAGGTACACACTTTAAGCTCTAATGTGAAGGATTTGAACTTATATGACTTTGGCGACCACCAGCGGTAGTATCAAAAAACACACTCTGGCAGTCAGCAAAGCACATTGATGGATGGAAGTTGTGTAGATAATACATTCCAGTTGTTGTGTGTAGCCAACAGTCAAAAACCCAAAAGGTATTCAAAAATCAAAGCCAAAAACGGGAGGCAAATCTTTACAATTGAGGTTCAGTGCAGTTTATGTCAATTGTTTTAAATTAGCCACTTTCACACATATTGTTCAAAGTGTGAATGTTGCACCGTTATTCCGCCTCGCGTTCTGTATAAAAGATACGAACATGGAATGATAGAATCTGGGACGTCGAGAGTAATGGCGGACCTTCCTTACAGCAGTATAGCGGAATCTCTGTGTAAATGAGGCTAATGTTTTAAAACACTGAGTCAACAGAAATTACTTTTCATGTAAAAGTGAAAAAAAACCTTAATCCTTTTCAACCATCATGAAGTCAACCAAAAAGGTTCAACTGTAAAGTAACCAATATTATCTTCCAAAAAGTCAATTAAAAAAAAATGTCACCCAAATTCTAGCCATCCCAATTCCTAGTTGTTTTCCCTCATTTCTCCCCCTCACCACGTCCTCTCTGCTTTTTCTCCTTCTGTTCGCTGAGCTTGTCCAGAGGCAGGTTGGCCATGTCCAGGCCATAAACTGAGCGTGCCAGCACAGCCGTCAGCGAGTCCATGATGCTGGCCCACTCTGTCACCAGCTCCTCCCAGCAGGTAAGGGAGGACAGCACTGCCAGCAGCTCGTCCCATAGCTCCCGGGAGATAAATACGCACAGGTTGGCTCGCACCCATGCCACAATGATGGTCTGAATGCAAGGCGAGACAAGGAAAGATGAATTAGCATTGACAGCCAGAGTTGCAGCTCTGAATTCCAGCCCCTGATAAGATGTGAAAGCAGAGATCACACAGTGATACGTCTAATTTGGTTTGTTTCTTTGGCTTTTTGTCAACAACCAATCCATCCAAGACACAAACACCAACAATAGTAATAGGTTCCTGAGCAACAAATCATGGTGGTTACTTATGAAGGAAGTGTACTGTAGCATTACAGAAAACAGAGCAGGTATGATGACATATCCATACAAACTCCCTTTTTTCCTGATATGGATAAAATACCTTGTACAGTGAGAAAAATAAGTATTTGAACACCCTGCTATTTGCAAGTTCTCCCACTTAGAAATCATGGAGGGGTCTGGAATTGTCATCGTAGGGGGATGTCCACTGTGAGAGACAATCTAAAAAATAAAAAAATTCAAAAACCACAATGTATGATTTTTTAACTATTTATTTGTATGATACAGCTGCAAATATGTATTCAAACACATGAGAAAATCAATGTTAATATTTGTTACAGTAGCCTTTGTTTGCAATTCGTTTCCTGTAGTTTTTCACCAGGTTTGCACACACTGCAGAAGGGATTTTGGCCCACTACTCCACACAGATCTTCTCCAGATCAGTCAGGTTTCTGGGGTGTCGCTGAGAAACACAGAGTTTGAGCTCCCTCCAAAGATTCTCTATTAGGTTTAGGTCTGGAGACTGGCTAGGCCATGCCAGAACCTTAATATGCTTCTTACAGAGCCACTCCTTGGTTATCCTGGCTGTCTGCTTCGGGTCATTGTCATGTTGGAAGACCCAGCCTCGACCCATCTTCTAACTGAGGGAAGGAGGTTGTTCCTTGCAATACATGGGCCCGGTCATCTTCTCCTTAATACAGTGCAGTCGCCCTGTCCCATGTGCAGAAAAACACCCCCAAAGCATGATGCTACCCCCCATGCTTCACAGTAGGGATTCTTCTTCCTCCAAACACAGTTAGTGGAATTATGACCAAAAAGTTCTATTTTGGTCTCATTTGACCACATGACTTTTTCCCATGACTCCACTGGATCATCCAAATGGTCATTGGCAAACTTAGGACGGGCCTTGACATGTGCTGGTTTAAGTAGGGGAACCTTCCGTGCCATGCATGATTTCAAACCATGACGTCTTAGTGTATTACCAACAGTAACCTTGGAAACGGTGGTCCCAGCTCTTTTCAGGTCATTAACCTGCTCATCCCGTGTAGTTCTGGGCTTATTTCTCACCTTTCTTAGGATAATTTAGACCCCACAAGGCGAGATCTTGCATGGAGCCCCAGTCCGAGGGAGATTGACAGTCATGTTTAGCCTCTTCCATTTTCTAATGATTGCTCTAACAGTGGACCTTTTTTCACCAAGCTGCTTGGCAATTTCCCTGTAGCCCTTTCCAGCCTTGTGGAGGTGTACAATTTTGTCTCTAGTGTCTTTGGACAGCTCTTTGGTCTTGGTCATGTGAGTAGTTGGATTCTTACTGATTGTATGG
>NC_045752.1:13915606-13915688 GCF_008692095.1 Etheostoma spectabile | reverse complement strand
TGTCTTTACGCAGCTAACGACCTCAAACATGTGCATCTAGTTTAGGATAATAAATGGAGTGGAGGTGGACATTTTGAAGGCA
>NC_045752.1:13910553-13915596 GCF_008692095.1 Etheostoma spectabile | reverse complement strand
TCTTTGAGGGTCAGAATTCTAGCTGATAGACAGGTGTTCAAAGACGTAATGCAGCTATATCATACAAATAAATAGTTAAAAAAATCATACATTGTGATTTCTGGATTTTGATTTTTAGATTATGTCTCTCACAGTGGACATCAATTTCAGACCCCTCCATGATTTTTAAGTGGGAGAACTTGCTTAATAGCAGGGTGTTCAAATACTTATTTTCCTCACTGTATATCAGTACATGTAAAACTAAGCACCTGTAGACGTACCCTAAAAAGTATTGATGCTAAACTTTCAGCAAAGTTGTCTTTTCTTTGGTTTTCCAGTGGCCTCTTCATCACTGCCTCTGTGATCCTCAGCAGTACCTGCAGCATCTGTTCCCTGCAGAACACGGAGATTATTTCAAAACAGTGTCATCCAAAAAAAACAGCGTAAAGTTTTAATAAAATCAGGTGACTTTCAAGAGTGATAAAGGAACTGTTTCATGTGTATTAGGATATTTCACTGACCATGTCTGTGTATTCATTGTGTGCTCCATGATCATGTGCCGGTAGATGCTGAGAACACCCTTGCACACCTCAACCTGGTTTTCCAGGAGTTTAGCTACATCCTGGCATGGCTCCAGCAAGAAAACATTGGATGAGTTGGTCAGGAACACCTAGTCACATAGTTGCAGGAAGACCGCAAGAGTGAAACACTGAGTGCTTACAGTAAGTATTTTTGATTCTAATCACCAAATGCTGTGATCTCAAGATTACACAAAACACACTGAACATAGAAACAGACCTGTAGTGTGGGCTGGATACCAGCCTTGACGTCCCTGTTCTGCCCTTCTGTGAGAAACCCCCGACTGATGGCACTGCTGAACGAGTAAGTCCTTCCCCAGCTGGACGACCGTCTGTGGCCATGACTCTCGACCGCCTGGTAGAAGAAAAGGTAGGCCAGTTAAATGATCAGTAGACGTAGCAAAGACATTATGACAGATACAATACTCATACTGCTCAAATAGAACAAACACCTGCACCTAAAATGTGTTCTTTTGCAATCTGTAATAAGTGCATTGCTGATTAGCACTGATCAGATAACCAATCCCATAGCTTAAAAGATATTTCCTATTGTATACTATACTGTATTCACATTATTATTAACATCCAAACTATTAATCTTCACAGGTGTGCACATAACAGTCTTCTTTAAAAAAAAATATCTAAGCTACACTACCAATCCTTTAATCCTTCTATTATAAACAATCATGTACAGTACAATGTGCAGCGAAATGCTTTATGTACCTGTTATGGCTCAATAAAAGCTAAAACCAACAATAAAATTAAATAATAATATACAACACAATAGAGTAAGATAAAATGCGGTCGGGGTGGGTGTGTAGCAGGGGGCGGGGCTTGTCACAGTCAGTGATTGAGCAGACGGACAGCCTAAGGGAAGAAGCTCCTTCTCTTCCTCTCTGAGTGGGTTCTCAGGCAGTGATAACGCCTCCCTGATGGCAGCAGAGAGAACAGTGAGATGCTGGGGTAAATGGGCTCCCTGAGAATCTTTGTGCAGCACCTGATGTAAATGTCCTGCATGTTGGGGAGTGTAGCTGTCATGATCTGTCAGCCGAGCGGACCACCCTCCTAAGGGCCAGGTAGTCTTTTTTAGTGCTACTGCCCATCCTAATGATGACGCAACTAAGACAGGATGCTCTCTTCTGACTGGGTAGTAATCCTTACCTAGGCACTGCCTTTGACTCCCAACAAAGACGGAATAGAAGTGTGATGCCTCACTCTGTAGCTAAAACAGAGAGCTTGACACAAAAAAAGGATATATCTGAAAGGTAAAAAGAGGAGCTGCAGCAATGTGCAGTACAACAAAAATATGGTGTTTTTGTTTTATTAAACTATGTAAACCTATTCCGATATAACCTTTATATACAATTATAAATCTGAAAATGAGCAGAATATGAGCAATTTAAAGTCTCCCAGACATCTAAGATGCTAGACGCAGACGAGCCTTCTACACTAGGGAGGTGATGTGGAGCAACTATGTTAGGTCCTGTGTGATATGAACCCCAAGATGTTTAAAGCTGTCAACCCTCTCCACCTGAGCCTCACTGATCCTCAGTGGATGGTAAATCCTCTGCATTTTCCTGCTGATATTGTTTTGCTGGCACCAATTCTCAAGGTGGTAGATTTCTATCAGACAGGCCTTCTCATCATTATGGGTGAGCCGTTCAACCACAGCAGTATTGTCAGCAAACTTTACAATGATTTTGGAGTCTGACGGGGTCATGCAGTCATAGGTGTTTAATGAGTGGAGCAGGGGACTCAGTACACAACCTTGGGGGGCTCTGGTGTTGAGGGTAAGGAGGAATGATACATGGTGGCCCAATGGCAATACCTGGGGTCTGCTGGTCAGAAAATCGAGGACCCAACTGCAGATGGAAGAGTGCAGACCAAGGACTCTCGGCTTAGTGGCCAGTCTTTCCACAAAAAGTAGTCTGACATAATTTCCACTCTTGGTGTCTACGTGCTAGCACTTCGTGGAGCATGTAGGCTATGGCATCATCTGTTGATCTGTTGCGAAATGCAAGGGGTCTAGGGCGGCAGGTAAGGAGAATGTGATGAAGCTGTTGATCATCTTCTCAAAACACTTCATCACCACAGATGTAAGGGCTATGGGGCAGTAGTCATTTAAACAATTAGGCTGGGCTTTCTTTGGAACAGGGACTATGATTGACTGTTTAAAGGTGGGAATAACAGACTGTCAGATGGGGAGGTTGAATATTACGGTGAATACAGGTGCTAGATGGTTAGCACAGGCTTTAAGGACGTGGCCGGTAATGCCGTCTGGTCTAGCTGCCAGCCACGGTCCAGCGTGTCACTTTGCACCGGGGCTTCCTGCTTCAGCCATTGTTTATATTTTGGTATGAGAATAATTGCAGCATGGTCAGATTTACCGAACTGATGGAGAGACTTTGCTTTGTATCCAAGGTTCTCTCTCCTCAGGTGGGGCATATGATGTGCTACCAAAGTTCCGATCTTACTCTCTTGAGGTCAGCACCGTTAAAATCCCGGGCTACAATGCCGGCTGAATCCTGATGGTTAGCTTGGTGGCTAACAAGAGCCTGGTGGAGTTTAGTCACAGCAGTGTCAGTGTTTGCTTGTGGTGGGATATAAACGGTACTGATGATAACGGAGGTGAACTCCCAAGGAAGGAAATCATGTTCCTCAGACTGTTTCTAATGACAGCTCGTTTACCTCTAGCCCTTCTCCATGAATTGTTGTTGTTATTATTGTTGGCTCTCGACACAATCTCGCTGGGCCAGGTTGGATCGGGAGGGAAACTTTCAATGGGAGTCCCGTGTATTTAAAAGTGTCATTTTTTCGTATGTAAGTGACATAGCACATGAGATTAGTAGGTGTTAGGTGTGTGCAAAAAAATCGATTTATGAATCGATTCAAGCTCTTCCGATTCAATTTTTCTTTTTTCTTTTGTAATGGCGTTTATACTATCACATGGGAAAAGTAACTAGATGTACATACTCTGAATGTTTCTTTTTTAAATTGAGAATTGTTTTTGAATTGAAGATTGATTTTTAATCGAATTGTAACATTGTCTGAATCGTGCACCCCAAGTAGGTGTAGTAAAAAAAATTAAAATAATAACAACCAATCACAAGAATAGTATATATGTCTGCTATGCTAAAAGGGTATTTTAATTGGCTGTATGTATCAGAGGTTTTACCTGCACGTGCATGCTGTCAGCCTCTGTGTTGAGTATCTGTTCAGAGCGGTCATCCACCTCATCTTCCTGGGTAGTTGTCTCGGGCTCTGTCATGAAGCCAGGCTTGTCCTGCAGGATCCACTTCCTGTACACTTTGATGACCTTCCTGGTTGCTGATGCCTCGCAAGACGGCAGCAGGAAGGCCTTAGGAGGGAGAACATAGACTTTTAATTTGAACCATTAAAGTGTTATGAATGGTTTTAAAAAGGTAGCCTGGTAATGGGGGTATCTTTAAGGTATGTTAACAAACGGCCAGCAGAGGGCAACACAGTACATGTTTTCACAGTGTCGCCACTCAGTCTGCATTCTCGTGACTCAAAATTTAAACTATAAAATACCTGCAAGGCAATTTATTTTTACAACATCAAATAAAGAAGCATTTCTTGGTAACCACACTGTACCTGGTGGAAGACCTCGTTGACAAAATTCACATTGTCTCTGGTGGACAGCAGGATGGCATGCACCATATCATAAACATAGCGGTGCTCCTCCTCAATGCTACACAAACTGGAATCGCTGTGCCGTCGATCTGACAGCGTGCTGCTGTTGGAGTGGCTCTTCTCAGGCTCCCCCACTGGCCCATTTATATCCCCATCTGATGTCTTATCCTTCTCCTGGCTGCTACTGCCCGCAGTGACAGTCTGTGCACCACAGAGACAGTGAAAAATGAGAGTCCCTTAGTATACTGTACCGTTCAATAATTGGACACTAGTCTCGTTGACTAGAAATTCCTTAGTCGATTAGTTGTGTTTTATGGTCAGTTCTGTGGGGACTGAGATACTGTATTGGTTGTTGCTATAAACTGATTCTTACCTCCATGCAATCATAAAAATATTATTGGGCAGTACGGTGGCCCAATGGTTAGCACTGTGGCCTCAAGAAGGTACCAGGTTCGAACCCTGGTCATCTGGGGCCTTTTTGTGTGGAGTTTGCATGTTCTCCCTGTGTGGGCGTATTTATTTTCCCCACCACTAAAAATATGTTCCCACCCCTCTACCAAGCTGATGTGTGGTGAGCATCTGGCGTTGTAAGGCTGCCGTGCATCACCCAGGTGGGTGCTACACATTGGTAGCACCCACCTACCACGCCCTTTGAGTGTCTATGATAAACCGCCATCTAAATGTAATGAATTATTATTATGTGAATTCCCCAAAAGTCTAAAACAAGAAATCCACTATATTATTATAATACATATACATATATGAGAAGGCCAATAGTTTGGACACACATTCTCTTTCTTTTATTTTCATGACTAATTACATTGTAGATTAT
>NC_045752.1:13910347-13910543 GCF_008692095.1 Etheostoma spectabile | reverse complement strand
GAAGGCATCAAAACTATGAATGAACACATGTGAAATTATGTACTTAACAAAAAAGTGTGAAATAACTAAATTAAACTGTCTTAGATTCTAGTTTCTTCAAAGTAGCCATCCTTTGCTTTTTTGATAGCGCTGCAAAGCCTTGGTGTTCTCTCAATGAGCTTCATGAGGTAGTCACCTGAAATGAGGTTCACTTCAC
>NC_045752.1:13910113-13910337 GCF_008692095.1 Etheostoma spectabile | reverse complement strand
TGTCAGGGTTAATTAGTGGAATTTCTTGCCTTATTAATGGGGTTGGGACTATCACTTGTGTTGTGCAGAAGTCAGGTTGATACACAGCCGGCAGCCTTATTGGACAAATGTTAGATTTCATATTATGGCAAGAACCAATCAGTGAAGTAAAGAGAAACGAGTGGCTATCATTGCTTTAAGAAATGTCAATCAGTCAGTCCGGAAAATTGCGAAAACTTTGAATG
>NC_045752.1:13909597-13910103 GCF_008692095.1 Etheostoma spectabile | reverse complement strand
CCCAAGTGCAGTCACAAAAACCATCAAGCGCTACAACAAAAATGGCTCACATGAGGACCGCCCCAGGAAACAAAGACCAAGAGTCACCTCTGCTGCTGATGATAAGTCCATCCGAGTCACCAGCCTCAGAAATCGCAAGTTAACAGCAGCTCTGATTAGAGACCAGATGAATACCACAGAGTTCTAGCAGCAGAAACATCTCTAGAATAACTGTTAAGAGGAGACTGCAAATCAGGCCTTCATGGTCAAATAGCAGCTAGGAAACCACTGCTAAGGAGAGGCAACACGCAGTAGAGATTTGTTTGGGCCAAGAAACACAAGGAATGGACATTAGACCAGTGGAAATCTGTGCTTTAGTCTGTTGAGTCCAAATTTGAGATCTTTGGTTCCAATTGTCGTTTCTTTGTGCAACGCAGAAAAGGTGAAAAGGTGACCGGATGGATTCTACATGCCTGGTTCCCACCGTTCCCACCGTTCCCGCCGTGAAGCATGGAGGAGGAGGTGTG